>NC_047670.1:63821226-64133726 GCF_011762505.2 Arvicanthis niloticus
CATGTGCAGGCTGATGACCCCAAGAATCAATCCCTAGAACCCGACTCTGCTTTGTCTAGGATGTTCGTGTGGACCTGGGTACCAGGCAACCCGTGGCTTCCTTGCTTGTCTAAGCTCCCAGCCAGCAGCTGTGTAAGGAGAGCTCGGCCTGGCCCTGTACAGCACTCACTAACTGCCTGCCACCTGTCACACACACCTCTCCTTGGGCCCGCCGGCTCATGTTCTGTGGGAAAGCGTCAGTGATGGTCACACAGGACTTCTCCCGGCTCCACAGCCAGTGTCCGCTTTCCTCGGCCCGTGAGCACTCGGACTTCCTGGTGCATCTGCAAGGACACAGAGTAGTCTCAGCTCCGGTACTCCTTGGACTCCGGGCCACTGGGACAAGGACAAATTGCTCACCTTCCCTCGATGACACACCAGCCACAGTAGGGATCTTGGGAGTCACGACACTGAGCACAGGTGACATAGCTCAGGCATTCTTGCACGGGGAGCCGGAACACCTAGAAGATGGCAGGGCCGTGGGGGAACAGGACTTATTGCACAGGCCCCCACCTCACATGCTAGACTCCTCGGGGACAAGTGGCGGAGAATCTCCCGGGGCCAGCTTGGTGGTAGGGATTCATAACCACCTACAAGCTTGGGGCAGGATCAGAAAGGGAAACCTTGTTGAGAAAAGGAAGATTAGGGATGTAGCTCTGTGATGAGACTCTTGCCTGGTGGGCATCCGATCCTAGTTCTAGTTCCTAATGCCCAAAATAAAAGCACTGGAAACATGGCAATGGTGCTATGAAGACCCAAAGACAGGAGCCCAGACTCTGTCCAACCATCCAAGGCTTAGCCCAGCATATCCCCTAGGCCTGTTTCACAACAGGGGCCATCTTTAGGCTGACCTTGTCCTGGGTCATAGCATACAGACTGGACAGATTTCCAGACAGTGTCAGGTCCTGCTTGATTTTCTTATTGATGTCTACCGGGATAGAGCCGTACTCTGCAGAAGTGCCGTCTGGAGCAAGGTACACCTGCAAACACCAAGATGGTCCATGAGAATGGGGCGTCATGGTTCAATGGCCCCTCCTAGAGCCTTTCTGCCTAGGCCAGTACCTTAAGGATCCGGCCATCTGAGGTGCCCAGGAAAGCGACAGTATGGTTATTCTCGGCAGTTACTGTCACTGCGGTCAAATTCAGGCCCCCACGGTGCAGCAGGGCTGTGGTGATGAGTCCATTACGACTGCCCAGTGGATAGGGCAGATGCTCCGAGCCACATCGGAAGTTCTCACTGGCACCCTGTGGATCACAGCATCAGGACGGGTCCCTGTCTCCAAGGCTTTTCCCTACTAGGGCTTCAAGCTATAGGAGTCAGACCCTGTCCTCCACAACACAAATCCACTGACACCCAAGGGGGAAACAGACACCCGAGAACAGGCAAGACACGTACTAGTACATGGCCACCACACTGGATGTCTCCGTGGAAGGGCTTGTAGAAGATAGCACGGCTTGCCTCTCGGGTACCTGTATAGCAGGCATTCCGGTTTTCTTCCATCTTGTCAAGGACTTTTTCTAGTGGGAACACACAGAGGCCTGAACCAGGCCCCCCAGTGCTCCGGCCATCTCTGCTGAAGACAGCATAGAGTGCCCTGCCAGCACCTGATGTGGCTACAGAAGCAGCTAGGCAGGTACCAAAGGCAGAGCCTTGGGGGTCACTGGGATCCCGACACTCCAGGTCCATCTCTACATAGGAATAGTAGGAAGGGTCGTCTTTGCACATTCTTGCCAGAAGTGTGCGGTTCCTAGCAGGATGCTTGTCTTGCTGGTTAAAGATGAAGAAGACATAGAGGTCATCTTCAAAGGCTGCGACAAACTGCTGAGTATTCGTGGACAGGTAGCCGGCCTTGAAGGTGGTGTGGTCTGAGTAGGCCTCAAAGGCCTCCCGACCCTCGGCCCTGTCCAGCAGGCGAGTGCTCACGATGATGCCATTGTCATGAGGCCCGTTGCCTTTGCCCACAAACAGCACGCGCTCGCCATCCGGGCGCGTGGAGCTCACCAGCCCCACCGTGGCCACTCTCTCATCGTTGCTGGCCACAAAGGACTTCTCGCCACTGCCATCCTCATAGAAGAGGAGCACCGAGATGTTGCTCATGGCGCGCAGAGCGCAGATGCCCTTGAAGAGACTGCCGCACTCCACCAGGCGTTTCCCAGGTGGGTCGAGCAGCAGCAGCTGGTTGACATTGTCAGTGAGCACTGCTTCATGGCACTGGCTAGCCTCGATGGGTGGTGTGCACTTCTTGTTATCTAAGGCGGGGCCTGTGCTCACATGCTGCTGGACTTGCAGGTCAGCGCTCAGCTGGTAGAGCGCGTTCACTGCCCCAACATACACCACACCTGAGGCCTCATCCACAACCAGGTGGTTCAGCTCTGTCTCACTCCGGAAACTCTCCGGCTTTCGGGACCGTAGGCTCAGCCCTAGGCCCACGAGACCTAGAAAGGTCAGGACCCAAAGTGGTGGAGCCATCGCCCCCAGAACTCTGTGAGGAGAAACAGTAAGGGTTAGGTAAGTCGAGACTTCTCTTCATTTAGGCCCTGCCCTGAATGTTCAGAATACAGGCCAGAGAGGGACACAATCCCCTCAGGGAGCACCCAAGGTATCGATAGCTCTAGGAAGACTCCCAGCTATTCATACACATTCCTCTCAAGCAGCTACAGGTGATCTCGGGGTGCAAAGCACAGACTTGTGGGCATGTAGATCCATACTGCTTGAAGCCAGAGCTGCAAATGAGGGCCCACACACATAACTCAGGTAAGCACAGCCTCCAGAGCTCCTTGGTCCAAGATGGTCCCACCTCCATTCATAGCCCTCTCTATCTGCTGCCTGCTGGGGAGGGGTAAGCAGCTCTAAGTCTACCAGTTCAGAGGTATGTGTGTGTGTGTGTGTGTGTGTGTGTGTGTGTGTCTGTCTGTCTGTCTGTCTGTCTGTCTGTCTGTCTGTGTGATGTGGATACATGATGCACTAAGAGCCTGTGTGTGGGTACATATTCTGTCTAGGAGCCTGGGTCAGGAGTCCAATCGGGTTCAATTCCCAGCACTGACATGGCAACTCATAACCATCTGTAACCCTAGCCCCAGTGAATCTAACACCTCTTTTAGGCTCCACAGGGAGCAGGCACACAGGTGGCACACAGATACTTCATGCCGACAAAACACCCCATGGCATAAAATAAATTTAAATTAAAAAAAGACTACCTTAAACATCACCTCACACACAGCTTATTCTCAATAAAAGATTAAAATTTAAACATAAAACAGTTCTAGATTCACACTCCCTAGGCTCTGTAAGTTTCCAGTTATAGATGAAGGAACAGTCACAGAGAGGAAGTAGCTTGCCTAAAAGGCAGCCTGGATGGGTGGGGCCGGGGTGCTGCCCTACCTCCAACTATTACATTTACTCTCTCTTTGAGAATCCCTAGCTGGCATCCCTCTCCTACAAGAGGACCCGCTCTGCCTGTGGCCCAAGAAGGCAGAGCTGAACTGTGGGTAAAGATGGCATGAGGTCCTGGCCTTTTCTCACAAGCCCTGCAGCTCTCCAGCCGCCCTCCATTCCTATTCTGTACCCTTCATTAGCCACCCTCAGACCTAGGAGGTGGAACCAACCGAGGAAAAGGAACATTTCCAATAGAAAGTGAGGTGCAAGAAGCAAAGTTCCAGGACCTCATTAGGAGACAGGGTCAGGGAGAAGACAGTGGCTTTAGTTAGTTAGAGACTTCATAAGCCCTTTAAGACCCCAACC
Source organism: Arvicanthis niloticus (assembly GCF_011762505.2). Taxonomy (NCBI): domain Eukaryota; kingdom Metazoa; phylum Chordata; class Mammalia; order Rodentia; family Muridae; genus Arvicanthis; species Arvicanthis niloticus. The sequence goes on from NC_047670.1 coordinate 63,825,008, forward strand.
CAGTCTAAGATTCCAAGGCTCTGCTCAGAGCCTGGAGAAGCAGCCAAACTCCACCTCCATGGGGACAGTCCTGTGGTCCACTAACCAATTTCCATCCCAGCCTTCTCCATGAAAGTCCACTCCCCACAGGCCGCCACACCAAGGCCTGATTGCTAGGCCAGCTTGTTGGGGCTTATGGATGTAGCTCACCGCTCTAACTCACCAAATCACTGCAGCTTGTCAGCTCCCAGGAGCAGAGAATGAATGGAATGTTCCCAGCCAGGAGGGGGTGGAAGGGGGGTGAGGCGTGGGCGTGGGCGGAGCTACAGTCTCAGCACAGCTGAAACCTAACCAGTCACCCTCTTACGTGTGGCTGTGCCAGCCTCCGCCCCTGACTTCTACTGGTATCTAAGCCTCAAGGCTTGAACCTGGAGCTAACCGGCTAGGGGACCCCTCTACTCTTACACTGGACCCATAATGGCACCTTCTCCAACTGCTCTCCAGGGGCCTGCCTAGGAAATCCACCAGGTGGGCTTCTCTCCGTTTACTTTTCTGGCAGGAGACTAGCCACCTCCTCCCTATGCTTGGAGCACACACAGGGGTGTAGGGTTCTGGGAGGAAAGCTTTCCAGACATCTGGTGACCAGTAACTTGACTGAACTCCAGGCCCACACACCTGAGGGAAAACCCGGATTATAAAACTGGGCCAGAAGGCTGGGGCGTAGCTCAGTGCCTTAACGCTCGCCCAGCGTCCAGCGTATATAAGACTTCCATCTTCAAACGCTCCCGCATACCCAGATACCTATAGTGGGATAAAGACGCGCCGGTCCCAGTGTCTTCTGGGTGATAAAAGGAACCTGGGTTGTGCTCTATAGGTGGCAGCTCCCTTCTACTTCCTGAACAAACAAGGCCTTGAGTGACCTGCTTGGCCAGGCCCCGGAGCAAAGAGCACCTGACCTCTATGGCGCTCTCTGGCAGTACAAGCTGGAGGCGCCAGGCACAGTCAGCTAAAGCTTCCTGCCACTGAAGTTCCTGGAATGGGAGGGCAAGTGGAGGAACTTCCTGTTTTGAACCAGGTCCAGGACCCCTGTTTGCCTGTCCGGTGGGGATTTCCTCGGGGGTACCAGTCAGCTTTACACCAGCTGAAGTCTGGAGGTGTACTTCCAAGAAGCCACATACACAGGGGTACAGCCTCAGGGTCCCACAATGATTTTCAGCACTTTCTGGCTTATTCCATGGACTCACCAAGGCTCCAGTGGTCTCCGTCTCTGTTTTAGGCTGGCATCAGGACTCGCTAGGAGACAAAAGAGAGATAGAGCACAGTCAGTCACTCTGGGTGGCTGTCCTGAGATGCCACCTATTGCTATCCTCTCACTCCTGGTAAGGACCTTCTTTACACACTCCCAGGTGTCCTAGCCCAGCTTCCAAAGCAAGCACATTCGCCTGGTCTTTGAAAAACAAGCAAGTCATGCTACTTTCTCCTCTGCTCAAAGTAGGCAGCTCTTTTCATTCAAAGTCTAAGGTACTATCTGCTCTTTAAAACCAGATGTGTAGCTAGGTGGTGTGGCACAAAACTTTAATCACAGCACTCAGGGCAGCCACAGAGAAACCCTTTCTGGAAAAACAAAACACACACACACACACACACACACACACACACTGACAAAAATTCCACTATATGCATAACTGCTTTCTGAAAAACATGCATAGCCACAGCAGGGCAACTCTACTTACTAGCTGGGTGACCTTGGGCAACTTAACGTCTCTGTGCCTCATTTCCCCATCTGCAAAATGGACACAGTAATAGTAAATCAACACTAGGGTTTCTATGGGTTAAATGAATTCATTCATGAAAAGCTTGGGTGTTACATTGTAACTCCTGGCAGATCTTCCTAAAATATTCCTTCTCCTAGAAGTAGTCCTTGGTAGGCCCAAGGGAAAGTACAGACCAGGGGAACATTTTAGCAGGTTTGTTGGAGGCAACAATTTAGCAACTTACCGAGCTGTGGGTCAGAGAATGGGGGAGGGGGAAGGGGGACATTGCATGACAACAATGGGTCTGTGCCAACCTACTAAGAACCTATCTCACCCAATTCTACCCATGTGCTAGCTCCTGAGTTCTTAAAGCCCTCAACCCGACCTGAAAACTCTAGGAACTTTGGGGACAAGGAGAAAGGTACACAAAGCCTTAGGTCAGGCGCTGTCCACCTCTAACCCCACAGAGATGCTCGTTTGTCCTGTATTCGTTTCCCATGCTTCTGCTAGCCCATTTCCTCAGGTAGCTGACCCGTTCCTGGACCTTTGGTGAGTCCAAGTAGACCAGCAGGCCCCACACTGCAGTGTTCCCAGCCCCTACAAGAGGCTGCACGGAGCAGAAGGCATCTTTTTTTTTGCCCCCAGGACTCAACGCAGGCTTTGTGACATGAACTAACCACAGACTGTTCTTCAGACAAACCACAGGACAGTGTCAGCCCCCTGAGAATTCACTTGCAACCTCTCTGTGCTTTGCGGGCTGTTCTAGTTTCCTCTGGGCTCTGTCCCTCAGCTTCCTCTAGCTCTAGACTTCTCACAGCAGATCATCTAAGTCCCAGTTCCCTACTGGGAGTCTCCTGAAGACAAAGACAAAGGAGGCTGGCCTCGGCTAAGCAACTCATCATACATACTTCAAAAGGGTCTGATGAACCTTCCTCTGACCAATCAGGGTCCACTAGCCAGCTGTTGGCTCCCTATCAGGATCCTCTGGGCTAACACTTCTGAGATGTGAAACTAACATCACCGAAACTCTTTAGGGCACCACCAAGTCCTGGGCTGATGTTCCCAACCAGCCATCTCTTAGTGCACACACACACCCCACATCTCTCAGCCCAGTCAAAGAACTCTGTCTTTGTCTTCAAGAACTCGCTACTAGTAAATTTACTTCAAGAGCACACTGCCCTGGTTCAAATCCAGCACTGCCTCTTTGTGGCAGAGTTACATGGGCCATTTTCAAAGCTGCTCTGTGCAATTTCCCCATATTATGTTAGGTATAACAATACCCACTTCAGAGAGCTGGCCAACTATCCTCCAGCACCCTGACCACAGTCATCCAATCCTCTAGGATCTTCACTAGGAAATCCCTCGGTGGGACTCAGGTGGGGGCAACCAACGGGGAACACAGTGTGAGGATTGAGAGCGCCTGTGCCAGCTCCTAGGTCTGAATCTTTAACAGTCTCACTGCAGCCAGAATTCTGAGGGTCAGCAGGGACCTGGGTCTCTAGTACATCCTGGACTGTCTGGGAAGCAACAAAAGCCCCTGGTCAGCTGGGTGCCCAGAAGCTTTCTTCTTCAGGTTCCTCTTCTCACCCTAAGCTCTCTCGATGCCAATTGGGGGGGGGGGGATGTCAGATGGGAGCTGGAGGGGTACGATGACACGGAGAAGGCGGGCAGCCAGTTTGTGTTCCCTAACTCAAAATAGCTTCACAGGGAAGGGTCAGATAGAGCTGGGGTTCCTTTTCTCTTAATATCTTAGTATGAATGGCTTTTTAAGGCTCAGATCAAATCAACGTTAAGGCAGTATGGTCCAACAGGAGAGCAGAGCTTCGATCCCTCCAAGGACCAGAGACACCAGGGATTGGCAGGGAAAAAGAAACATTTCCACCAAAGCCGGGATTCTAACAAGTAGGGTGGGAACCGCACCACCCTCAGGACAGGACAGGGACGCCTGAACAGCGGACTGCACGGGGGGGGGGGGGGGGGGGGGGCGGCTGGGCCTCAGAGAAAGCGAAGCTGCCCCTCCCCCGCCGCAGCTGGCAGCCATGAGGCGGGGCGTCCTCTATCGGAAGGCTACGAAAATCTGCAATTAGCTGCGAGCGTTAAACAAATCAGAAGAGACAAAACAGGCCGCGGCGCCCGCAAATCCAAGCCTCCGCTGTTTTCAAAACAAGCCTGAGGGAGGGGCTGCGGCAAGGGTCTGTGCGGAGCTCGATGTCTCTCGAGCACCGCAGCCTCGGAGACAGTATCATACATGGAACCGACACGGCGATCGCACGGAAGACCCCGAGGGGGACGCGGCCTGTGCCCGCGGACCCAGCTCCACCCACCTGGCAACCTGGTCAGAGTACAGTCCAGGAGGCTGGGTCAGTCTCGGCACCCCGGAGCCAGCCCTGGCCTCATTCCTCATAGACAGGCCCAGGTATCAGGGTTCCCCACCCCCCCCGCCGCCTCCCTCAGCGCTGTTTCCGCCAGACTCCTCCGGGATCGCAAGACGGTTACCTGGGAACTGCACTGGAGGCGGACCCCAGACGAGGGCGAGGACGCGCGGCCGAAGCTCCCCCAGGGACCTGGCCACGCCCACGGTCCTGGAACCTAGGGATCGGCTCCCCCCCAACCCCCCCCCCCCCCCCGCGCTCTATTCAGGTCTGCTTCCACATTTTGGCCCTGCACCCCAGCGCACACCTAGAGGGAACACGTGGACTGAGCTTTTGGCGCGAGCCTCACCAGGTCAGGGAAACTCACAAGGCGATGGGCAGGTGGGAGCCCAACCTCGGGTGACAATGACAGCAGAGGCAACTGTCAAGAGTCAAGAGCCGTTTCCTTGCGGTGCTAACCTGGTATCAGAAACAGCCGAAAGCAGGTCCGGCCATTACCTACCTAAGTCCTTCCAGCCGGGGAAGGAAAGCAACGCGCGGCTCCGCCCCACTGTGTATAGCTCCGCCCCTGCCCAGGGTCAGTCACAGGCCTCGGCCCCCCTTGGTCAGCAATCCAGGCACGACCTTGCCTTCAAGCAGCCTCAGGCCAGACCACGGGGATATCCGCCCAGACTCCTCGAGGGAAGACCCAGCCCTAAGGAAACTGCGCCACCTGACCTGGAGCAGAGGTGGGGCTCTAGAGAAAGGCTAATGTGCTAACCTGAGTCAAGGCTCTGAACAAGGAGCCTCCCAGGCAGAGGGTGGCAGTGGCCTTTCCCCACCACTCCAAGTCCCTAGATTACTCTACCTACTCTACGTCCCGTTCCAAGTTCTGGGTCAGCCCAGCCCAGACTCCACTCACTCCCTTACCCCCGGGTGCATCCAAGCCACCTCTCCTCAGAGGCTTGATCACCCAGGATCTCCATATCTGGCCCTGGCTCTCAGGTGCCTTAAGAGATAACCTGTCGAAGCCGAAGAACTTTCCCAAGCCTCCTCTTCCCTCAGAACCAGCTGCAGCTTATGTACACGGTAGGGAACTTAGGATGAGTGCCCCACAGGGTCAACCTTTGAGCTGGCTGGGCCTCCCCATCACCAACGTTTTCCCCATCCCTCTATGTAAAGACCCAGTCACCACAGTGTCCTGCCTGGGGATGGCTGCACCCCACCCACTCTAGGATCTCCTCCCCTCTTTACGTGTCTACACTGCCAGCCTCCAGATTTGTCATTCTGCAGCAAGTCACTCTCTGTCGACTTACTGTGCTCCTGGGAGACCCCCCTTGGGCTCCCCCAAACTCAGCAAACTAAGGGAGGGTACAAATGGGTCCTGTTACCATCATCACAGTCAGCTCACTGGGATGGGGAATGTTCAGATAGATCCCAGCCACAGGAGGGCTTCTGTGGAGACTAGAGGACCCTGGGCTGCTGCATTTACCCTCCTATCCCACCTTTTGCCATTCCTGCCCCACCTACACCTCTTCTCTCCTTTTTCAGCTCACCCAAGAACCGGCTAGATGCTGTTCACAGAGGCTGCCGTTTGCTCAGAACCAGTTCCACAGAGTCCCAACCAGGATTCAGCAGCTGTGGGGGTTGGGGGGTGCGATTCAGTGGCACGGGGGCGGATGGGCGAGGGCCTGAGTGAGCAGGGAGCCGACAAGGCCTGTAATCTCCCTGTCAGCTTGTCAGTGTCTCATCGGTCACCCCAGCCCCTCCTCCCCCATCACAGTTGAACCCTACAATTAGCTTAGGGCACCTTGCCAAGCCTGGGTACCAGCCACCACTCACACATGACCACACATGTACAGGCACACACATGTCCATGATGCTACCAGATTCTTACCAGTGGGAAGGTCTTGCCCCAACACCTAGAATCAACTCCCAAGCATGAACTACGGGGCTTTGAAAAGGTGGCTTACACATAGGTCCCAATACTGGCTCATCTCAGGATGCCCTAAGAGATTTGTTGGAGCTGGGATGGCAGGGGCTGGCCTTGAGGGATGGAGCTGTTCATTGGTGAGTCTCCCATCCACATTAAGCCAAGAGCCTGGCAGGCACATGACACTTTATGGAATTCTGGGAAGAGTCTGAAGGCGATATGATGAGCAGTGCCCCATGTCCAAGTGACACAATGAGGCAAGCACTCAGGGCTTAGGAGGGAAGATAGCCTGGGGTTTTCCAATGAGGAAATGCCCAGCTCAGAGTGGAAGGTGTGTACATGGGGTTGGGAATTTGGAGCCCCTAGACCCAGTTCTTTCCTGTTTGGTGAGAAGCCTGACACACCAGACTCCCCCTGGAGTCTTTTAGAAATCTATATGGTACACATGGAAGAAATGAAAAGGCGTGTTCCAGGGAGCACTCCAGGGCAAGGGAGGTGCTGCCTTGATCCCTTCCCAATCCTGACATAGGTTTGTGGCCCTGAGGCCACCCAGGATGATAACTCCAAATCAGACCTGATGTTAAGGTGGAGGCAGGGAGGCTGAGCCTTCCACGTCTGAGGCTGGAAGAGTGAGTGGGTCATCCCTGAGCCCCTTCCCTTCTGCCAGCCACCCTTTACCCCTGGCAGATTACCCAGCTCAATTTAAATCAGCTTCTCCTACTTGCTGGGCAGGGAAGAGGTGCCCCGGTATCAAGTGCGTAATGATGATGGAACTGAGTATGACCGAAGGCGGCTTCTACTTTCTGTGTCCAAGGTATCTGTTATCTTCCATGAAGAGGGCAGAGGGCCCTCAGCTTCTGCTCCCCACAAATGCCACCTGGTTCCTACCAACACACATCCACACCCTGTGCTGGAGCTGTCCTAAGAGCTTGCCCAAGGTTAGAGCCCTTGAAGATGGAGTGACGTCCCAGTGGGCCATGTGTCAATCCCAGAACACCCACTTAACTACAGTCACCCATGCAGCCTACAGCACCTTCTACTATTGACCAAGGAACTCGGAAATGGCCAAACAAAAACTTCCACACATGATGTGGCACCAAAGGGAACAGAGGCGTTCTTCCTACGAAAGACTGCATAAATAGGTTCCTAGCAGGAGGTGGTGCACAACTGAGTTCGAGGCCAGCCTGGGCTACACAGAGAAATCCTGTCTCAAAACTAACAAAGAAAAAAAAAAAAAAAGACTTAATAAGTTCTAATGCATCCCCCAGACCTTTGGCATAAACCCATCAATTAATTCTACAGGTGGACCTAGCAGTACCACACAGGTGGTATGCTGGTTCAGAGGCTACAGATAAGAGCAGCCCTGTGGAAAGAGTGCTCTGTGCACACAGCAGACCCTCTTACAGTGTCCCTGGTGAGCTCCCAAGAGCTGTTTTGATACAGGTAACCACCTGAAAGACCAACATCAAAGCTTTTTCCTTTCCTTTTCGCCAAGGACTCAGTACTTCCCTCAGGGGAAGTACTGACCAGCTGTGCCAAAAGAACACACACACACACACACACACACCTCCGACTGCCTGATCTCTGTGTCCAGACAGGACATACCCCAGATGAGGCTGCTGGGCTAACCATAGAGCTGGGGTCAGAACTAAGTCTATGCCCCTGGGGCCTACCCCTTTCCCCTTTCCTGTTCTTAAGTTCTGGAGCCAGAACCCAGCTGGCACCAGAATGGGGAACTGCTGGGTTTCTCAAGCCCATGGACCTGAGAGAGATGAGGATTAAAGAGGGTATGGGCACCAAGCCCAGCCCTGCCCCCAGGCACAGTGTCCCAATCAAGTTTGAGCCCCTTCTGTGTGCAGTCCACTGGGACCCCAGGCAGCTCAGGTGTGAACTCAGCCAGTCCTTGGGGACACCCCAGGGAAGGCTGCCAGCCACGAGGAAGGCAACAAGCCAGGCTGGGGGATGGGACACTGGGCTGCAGAGGCGGGACCAGAGAATGACAAAAGGCAGGAAATAGTGCTACCAGCTCCAAGTCTGGACCAGTTCAGGCTCTTCCCTAACACAAGACTGTCACAGTGTTCAGATCTGCTCCAAGGGGAGTTCACCACCTGAACTCTATCTAGAAGTTAAGCCCAATCACTGTCACAGGCTCATGAGTTTCAGAGGAAGGAAGGCCCCTCTCGGTTGGGGTATAGGATAGCAGGGGCCCCTCCTATCCTTTTAGATGCTCCAATAGGGTAGAAGGGTCAGTGGGGTGTTCCAGAGGCAGTGCCTGTCGTCAGAGAGCTCAGAACAGGGCAGAGTCCTTGCTATGTCAACAGAGGGGAGCATGAGCCTCACTCAGCTGGGGGTAGGGAGCAGAAGCTTGTGTCAGGGGATGTGAAACCATGGAGAGGAAGAAAGAGAAGTCACATGAGGTCGGGAAAGAGGAGAGCAGGGGCAATAGCTCTTACTACCTTATTCCGACTTCCCCCTCCCCAACACACACAGACACAGACACACACACACACTTCAGCCCTTCCCAGTCTATAATTAGTCAGAACCCAGCCCCGCCCCACCCACAACCCCACCCTAAACACAAACAGCCATTAGTGTATGTGTGTGTGTGTGTGTGTAGGGGGGTTACCCAACTCCTACCCCCTATATCTAATCACCCAATGGCTTGGCACAGAAGGGTGGTAAAGTTAGTAGGGGCAGCCTCAGTCCTATCCACAAACTAGCCAGAGCCTGGACTACAAAGCCTTGGTTGGAGTTCCAATCAACTTACCTCCTTGTCCTCACCAAGCCAAACCTTTTTACACGAGGCCTTCAATAGGGACAAAACCCTTACTCCCTGAATATCAAGAGCAAGGCTGGACACAGGAAGCAACAAGGATAGGAGGGGATGTAAGGAGTGTCTGATTGTAGGGTGACAGTCGTTGGTGACAGAGAGATATGCATGTAGTCTTGCCTAGCCTACAAGCAAGGAATAGAGCTAGAAGAGCCTTCTACCAGTGGCCATTAGGCAAGGGCCCAGTATCCCTGAGGAACCATTAGCACTAACCATCAGGAGAGGTACCAGGCAGAAGACATGACATGGGGATGTTCTAGAATAGCTACAGATCTGGTAGGGGGGATATGTGCCATATGGATGCCACTGTAGGCTGCCAGCCCAGCCCAGCTCAGTCCCTTCCAATCCAATCTCTTCTGCTCCACTAGCAGGGGCCAGGGCCAAGTCTCTAGGCTTTCTGCTCTTGGTCATCAGCTGCTGGCTCTCCCTCCCAATGTGGTCTCCATGCAGGCTCTCGGATAGCCATAAGGGCCAGGAGCCAACCCAGGAACATCCCAGTGGCTTCTTGTAGGACCCCATATCTGTCCACCTGTGGGATGTCCTGACCAGTATCACATCCAAACAAGGAGGGGGCAGCCCCTCAGTGAGCCTCTGGTCAGGGAGAAGGCAAGAAAGTAGCCTGCAGTTCAGCTCCAGTAAGACCCCAGGGATGTGCTTCCTTATGTGTCTCTGCCAGGAGTGTGACCCATCCTTAAATATAGTATGAATGGCTTTGGGAAGAGAACCAAATTCCAGATGGGTCTAAAGTACTTCCTCCGCCATGAGCTTTCTCAGAGAAGCCTGGGCATATTCCAGGTCGGGCAGGGCCTACAAAGGAGCCGACTTAGAGGACCTTCTCCAACCCAAGGTGACACATGCGCTCCTACACCGCCCCTGACTGGTCTGAGCAGCCAAGGAAGGGAGGTGGTGGAGCTGCCTGGACTTGCCAGCCCCGCCCTCCTGGAGTTCTCAACCCCGCCCTCCTGGGGTTCTCAACTCACAGTCCGGAAGTGGGTCCCTCTCCCAGAGCTGCTTCAGCCTCCCCTTCTGCTTCAGCCTCCTCTTTGGGTAGCTGGACTCGCTGGACTCGGCTGGATAATCCAAAATAATTCCTCCTTGGCAGGCAGCCCGTGGGGGAGGGGGGAAACTCACATTCCAAACTCTTGTTTTTCTAAGTAACTTCCCTCAGTTCCTACTGCTAGAAACCTTTGGCCAGCCGTCAGGCCTCCACATTTCCATGGGAGGGTGTGAGAGACTAGGTGGCCAAGGCTCTGTAGTCTAACTGCTTATTAGTCTTCTCAAGCAATTTCCATACAACACAATAAGGTTTGGCACATTCCACAAAACACCTCACGCGTTGGCCCTACCTTCCTAGGAACTTCACCTTCCGACCAAAGAGCAAGGACTCATGCCATTGGCAGTCCAACTTTCTGATGACATTTCCCTATGTTCCCAGATAGTATCCGGGTGTGGGATCGAGCTGACAGCTCCCACCCTCAAGTTGTGTGTGAGCAGTCTGAGAAGTTGAGCTTTAGAACCATCTATACAGACTGAAGAAAGACGTTAGAGGGGGCACTCCCCGAGGCAAATGAGGGCCCTGAGGGCCTCCGTTCCTCAGAACATGACACTGGCTTTGGGACCTGGCTTCAGCTACAGTTCTGACCACCATCACCATGGTGGCCACAATCCGACCTCCCTTCCTGCCTTCTCCAAGGAACTAGAAAAAGGAATTAAGTGACGTGGCCAGAAACTCTAGGATTCTTAGGTTCAGAAGCCCCCAGATAGGGAGAAAGAACCCACCCACACACAAACCTGCCACACAGCCAGACCAGAGGAAACAGTCATCACGACAGCTCCCCGAAGAAGGTATATGGAAATGAAGGGCTAGACTGGGAAAAAGCACCCACAAGTTCTAAGCCCTCTGTATCCTAAGTGTCTCTCCAAACACCACAACAACGAACTACACTAGAAACTTGCCGGGAGGCGTGGGGCCTCACCAGGTACTACTGGATGTTGGTTCTCTCTGTCCCTTGTTCCCTGTCCCAGAAGGTGTGGGGACTGCTTTGGTTTGGCACCCCTGCAAAAAGACCCAGCAGAGCCGGGCGTCTGAGCAAGCTTAGCTTGAGAACTGGGGCCTGGATGTCCAGAACGACAGAGATGACTCGCTCTGGTCCACCGATTCGGCGGTGAAGAGTAGGGACGCCGGCCGAGAGGGAGGGTTTGAAACTACACCGGGTCGGGTGCAGCTCCACTGGGTCGCGGGAAGCCTGCTTGCCAGGCCAGTCTCCCAACATCCCGGCGCAGAGGGCCTCTTCGCCAACCGGTGAGGCGAGAGCAGCCAGGCCCAGCCGATAGGAAAGACAGACAGACACCGGGCAAAGACGCAGGCCCGCGTCGCCCTCCGCGCAGCGGCACTGCCCTAAGACCCCCGCGTCCGGGGGCGCAGGCCGAGGCTGAGTGGCGTAGGCGGCGAAGCCTGGGCCTGCGCGACGCCCCCACAGTTCCCGTCCCCGAGTGCAGTACCTGCTCCTCCGCAGCCGTCGCTCGATGGCGCCGGGGCCGCGCTCTGCGTTGCGCTCCGGCCCGCGCGGCTGCCATGGAGACGGGCCTTTGTGTGGCCGAGGAGGGGCCGGAGCGCGCGGGAGCCGCCGGCCCCGCCCCCGCCAGGGGAGAAGGAGGGCGGGGAGAGGGAGGGACGAGACTAAGGGGTAGAGGGTGGGAGGGAGGGAGGGAGGGGCGGCTGGCGTCCCTAGCGAACCCCGCGTTTCCCTCGGCTCAGAGCCACTTAGGCACACCGATTTGGAGATTCGCGCCCTGTAGCAATCTACAGGGCTCCCTGTAGCGCTCCCTGCCTGCTGCAGTCCGGTCTCCCGTTCTCCCCCACACCTCCCACTGCCCCGTCATCAGTGGAGTTCGCTCAGGCTGGGCACCACCCCGGGAGTGCCCCAGGCCGAATTGAATGGCGCACGCGGCCCGGCATCAGTGGGTGGCTTCGGCTGGGCCAGATCGAGGCCTCAAGTGTCCTCTTTGAGATAGGCGGGGCACAAGGTACCTCACCACTAGATTGGCAACAGGAGGACCACGCGCTGGTCCCATTCCCGAGGGTGAGGGCTGCTGAACCTTGATTCTTTCTTCCGAATCCTAGCCGCTCTGTAACTCTGTCTGCCTCACTGCCCTCCTTCCGGTCCCCTGGCCTAACATACGTAGGCCTTACCGACCCCCCAAGTCTTCAATATCTATAGGGTAGAACAGTACCCTAGGGTTCCTACTTATGGCCCCCAAATTGTTCATACTGTGGTCCCTTGCGTTTGTAATATGGTGATGATCTCACTGTCTCAGGACAAGGTTGGGACTAGTTCCCAACCGGATCACATCTACCCTGGGATATCTCTCCTCCACCCAGATTTGGCCTCCTTGAATATTGACTACGTCCTATTTCCTCAAGCATCTCCTCCCCAACGTTGGGGATCTGCCCCAATTCTTATGCCTTCCCCAACCTGAAGACTTCACAAATCTGAGGATTCACTGTTTCTTTAAGGAAGTTGAATTTGCTCCGTTTGGAAGCAGCCAGGCTTGGCTGAATCACCTTCTCCCCTCCACCAGCAACCCCGTCCCCCCCCCCCGCCCCCGCCCCCGCCACATACAAGGGACTCCAAAATATCCAGTGATTTCAACACTACCCCCCCCCCCAACTCACACACAGAGGGAACTCCAAAATATCCAGTAACGGGGCTGCAAACTTTGTATCAAAAACATTAAAAGACAAGTATTGTGTAACAAAAAGATATTTTAATAACAAAGTTGTGGGAAGACCAGTATTCTGAACTGAGTAGGGCTCAAAATAGAAGGCAGGAAGCTGGAGGGTAAAAGAGTCCTCCTGTCCTTCCGGTCTGTCCCTAGGGCTGGCTGCCTCATGACCTCCACCCAACCCTCCTAGATCCCCTGAATGCCGGCTCACAGCTCTCTCCAACTTCCCACACAAGGGAGCTCTTGGGATCACAGCCTCCAGGATTAGTTTTTCACTATCCAGTCATTTAAACTGTAAGGGACCTCTGGGTTGTGGGGAGGGAGCATCTCTTTGGAGCCATCTGTCCTTTTTCCCTCCAGGCTCCGCCCTTGGCATGGGTGGGAAGAGATGGGCTTGAGCCTACTTTGGACAGAAGCTCCACTAACTCAGCTGATCCCATCCTGGGAGAGCAAGAGTAGGAGAGGACATAGCTGGTAAGAGGCCCCAAGCTGTATACTCTACCAAGTAACCAGGACAAGCCCCTCAAAGAGACTGGAACTTTCCTCATTCCTATGTGTCAGCCTTGGGTTTTATGCCCAGGCAGCAGCACTGTTGTGTCCATAGCCTCCCCTCCCCAATCTGCTGATTCCCACATCCAGTGTTCTGAGGATGACCAACTGCCAGGGCAGAAGCTGGTTATAGTCCTAGGCTGATGGTGGCTGAGGTCCATGGGGGCCACCCTGAAGCCTATTGTATGACAGCCTACAGAGATCAAGTGAAAACCAGAGAAACACATTGCAGTGGCATTTGAGATGTGCATTTTAGGGTGGAGCCACTAAGACTGAGGAGGCTTAGACCTGGACATTGTACACTTAGATAGGAGGCTGGGCATGCCAAAGGCACAGTTCTGCAGACTCCAAATGGCTAGTCCCCACAGCTCCTGCTGTCACAGTGGACGGTGCCATGTTTCTGAAGACCCCTTAGAGACCAGGCTCTTGGTGGTGATGCTGGCACCTCTGTTCCAGGGGGTGCCAACGCCATTCTTCCTAATGACAAGGCCTCCACCTCAACCTGACTTTGCTCAGTTTTCTAACAGGTCCCATCCGTGGATATTGCATTAGATTGACCTAGATCACTATGTACCTTCACCCATCTCTTTTGTCTGTTTGCTCACCTGCAGAGTGGACGGTGTGACAAGCTGTCATAGGCTAAGGTCAGGAGTAAACAACTGAGCATAAAGATCTAGGCAGTGTTGACAACTGTTAACACTGGAATACCTTTGCTGTGTCAGAACTTAGCCAGGATCAGTGGAAGGGCAAGGCAGGAGTGCATACCTAAGGTTTGATTAAGGAGTCCAAAGAACCCAGAATAGGTAAAGGTCATGCTACTTGGGAGCTTTGTAAGAAAGCAAAAGCTCACCATGCAGTTCTAAACCATACTTTACTAGCACCCCTTTAAAACATATAGGGTATACAGCCCATTCTCTCTGAATGCCCTTTTCCCTGTTACTGCCCGACACTGCCCAGTGTACCCACATGGCCCAGTCCCTTAAAGGAGTCATCTAAGTGGTCAGGAGATCCACCTACAGGTTTCTGATACTCAGCTGGGGTTGGCTGTGGCTCTGGGTCCTCACTTCAGTCTGGACCACCCCAAGGGGGGGGTTGGGGTGCTAGGTTGTAACATTGTAACACACTGTAACCAGGATTAGCATCAATCCAGGAACAGGTGAGACAGGGCCAGCACAGAATCCTCCAACATTCAGGGACCACACTGTGGTTCCAAATGTCATTTTTACTGCTAGGACAAAGGTGGTTCTTGGGAGGGTGGGGGGGAGTCTGAAGCCAAGATAGGGCCTTGAATGGAGAGGGAAACTTGGCAGACTTAGGCCCCTGGGACCATTTTAGCCCTTTAGGGGGAGCACAGAACAGCACCTCCAAGAGATACCCATGGGGCTGGAGAGATGGCTCAGAGGTTAAGAGCACCAACTGCTCTTCCAGAGGTCCTAAGTTCAATTCCCAGCAACCACATGGTGGCTCACAACCATCTGTAATGGGATCTGATGCCCTCTTCTGGTGTGTCTGAAGACAGTGACAATGTACTCATATACATAAATAAATCTTTAAGGGGTTGAAGAGATAGCTTGGGGGGAGGGGTGTTAAGAATACTGGCTGTTCTCTAAGAAAACCAGGGTTCAATTCCCAGCACCCACATGACAACTCATACCCAGTTCCAGGGCTTCTGGTACCCTCACACAGACACACATGCAGGCAAGATACCAGTGCACATAAACAATAAATTGAGAGAGAGAGCGAGCGAGCGAGAGAGAGAGAGAGAGACAGAGACAGAGAGAGACCGAGACCATATAGCATCAGGCTACAGCCCAAAGCCTCTCAAGCTTCAGGGGGAGGGGCAGACACAGGAGGAAAAGCTGGAGTATCCCTTGGCAGCCTGGGTGAAATTCATGGAGCAGGTGTTCAGGGGGTGTTCCAAGAAAGGGAAAAAGGATTGTGCTGGGGACCTCAAAGAACAGCCTGAGCTGGCTTTTGCAAGTGGGGTGCCAGGCCTCACACCATCCCTCACTACTCTCTCATCCTGACCAGTCACAGCAGGAAGGAGATTTAGGTCCTCACAGGACAAAGAACTTCTGCCCTCTCAAGTAGCTTCCCAAGCAAAGCACCCGTCCCTCCCCAGAACGAGTCGTGTGTAAAGGAAAGGAGCTGACCCTGGCAGCTGCTTCCCTCTTCTCTGAGCTGGGAAGCCTGCTGGGCTAAAGGACCCCCAACACAAGGCATCCTGGAGTGTGGGCAGATGGGAGTCAGGAGGGGGCAGGTGGTGAAGGCACCTACATCAGTGAGGGCCACTAGACCACTCCCATCTCCAGCTGTGGAGGACAGGTGGGGCCCAGGAAGAAGTGAGGCAGTGCCAGCACAGAATCCCTCAATAGTCAGGGACCAGACTGTCATTCCAAATGTCATTTTACTGCTGGGACAAGGGTGGTTCTGGGAGGGGGCTGAAGCCGAGGTAGGAGCTCAAGGCTGGGAGCCCCAGCTTGGTGGAGGCCTGCCTTTCAAGGGAGAGGGAACTTGGCAGACTTAGGCCCCCAGGACCACACAAGTTGGCCCTGTCCTAAGGAGGGCACAGGACTGCTTGCAGGTCCTTGGGCAGGGAGCCAATAACTGTATCAATGTACAGCTGAGCCTGTTGCAGTGTCACCTCCTTCACAGGGAGCTGGTGGCTCTGTGCCCGTACCTAGAGAGACAATGGTAGTAAGAGGTGAACATACTTCTGGCCTGGCAAGTGGGGGCTGGGCAATACAAGGAGGCTTCTCACCAGCTTCTCCCGAAGTTTCAGGACCAGGTCGACCACTTCCACCTCCGACTTGTCCTTCATCCAAGCTTCGATGTTCTGTTAGGGATATTTCCAGCTCTTCTCACCAAGCCTCCCACCTACCCTGGGCCTGTACCTATCCCTCCCTCTGCCTTCCCTCACCGCCTCACAAATAGCTTCCAGGTGCAGAACCTCCAGCTTCTGGGCCATCTCTTTGTGTCGTTGCCGATACCAGCCATCAAAATGGGGGGACTTGAAAAACCGTCTGTGATGGTGAGAGGCAGCTAAGGAGCTGACCTAGCGAACTTGAGGGCACCCACAGCAGCCTATGCCCTCCTGTTTTCCCACCTGTAGAGGCCCAGCCAGTCGCCCTTGAGGATGCAGGTGAGCTGGGGTCCTGCATGCTCCAGGCTTCTTAGGAAATCGTCCTGGCGGAAGGGGCGTATCTGGGGGGGGCTCTGAGATAAAGGTCACATGAGCTGGGTGCTACTGAGCCAGGCACACAGGTCCTCCTTTTCATCGGGATGGGACCCTCCCCCAAGAACATATCCAAAGATCTTCATCTACCCTGCTTGGAACAGATCCCTGGACAACCCTTCAGGAGTTCTGTCAGTGCCCCTCCTTGCAGTCTTAATTTCTCTGCCCTGTGGGGGATGCCTGACAGGCACAGAGTCAACTTTGTGCCCTGGTAGCTCTGTATCTCAGCCCCCCTCTCTGTAACATGCAGACACCCGCCTCAGGCCTTCCCTTCTCGGTATGGGGACTAAATTGACCCTCCCCCAGAAGTCCCTGGACTCCACCTTCCAGGGTGTGATGTTCTTCTGTAGTGGCATGAGGCTGGCCATGTAGTGCTCCTGGAGGGTTAAGAGACAGGCAGTGAGTGTGAATCATAAGCCCTGTCACAGGTTCTACAATCACTAACCCCTACTGTGTCTCCCTCACACCCATGGCTGGCACACTCCCGCCTGTCTCACCAGAGGGATGATGAAACTCTGTGTGAGCTCTAGCAGGTGCCGCCTCAGCAGGGCACTTTGCACATCCCATGGCCGCTTCTTCTGTATGCCCTGGAAGAGGAAGAGGGGACTGAGTCTCGGCATCAACTGGTAGTCTGCATCCTTCACACCATACCAAGTCCCAACATCCAGGCCCTACCCAGGAGGCTGTACCTTGAGCAGTCGTTTAAGCAGTGCTTTGTCCCGGTGGAGGTGGGCAGTATACGAGGTGTAGAGGCCTGACAGGAGGTCAGAGCTGTGGCTGTCCATTCAGCCTCCCTTCCACACCCCCAGAGCTCTACTGATGATGAAGATGGTTGTCTCATCTGCCTACAGCCCCATTCCCTTGACAGAAACTGCACATTTCTCACCCCCTCCATCCTGAGACTCAAGGGACCTGCTAAAGAAGACAATGTCCCCCCCATCTGCCATCATGGGGCCTGAATAGAAAGAGAAAGAGTCAGAAGGCCTGGCCATCCCCACTGGAGGAATCTACCAAGTGCAGGACAGGCCTTACCAGAATAGATGGGGCTGCAGCCCAAGGGGGAGGCACAGACCTGGCTTGGTGTCAAGGGTCTTCAGCCGTGAGGGTTTTTTAAGCTTGACCTGCTTAGGTAGGTCCCCTGTGAAATACACCCAGTAGGCAAGACTCAGTACCCACAGCTCTGCCTAAGATGGGCTCAGAGGTGTTAGGAACAGAACCCCACCTCAGGCAGGTCCCAAGCTGGTGAGGCTCATAGCCCCTGGACTTCTCACCTGACATCTTGGGCTCCCCAATTCGTAGGACATGAGGCCAGTGCTGGAGTGTTTTGATAAAGAAAGGGTTTGTGACTCCCAGGACCACGTTTGGTCTAGAGAGAGAGAAAGAGAAGAGGCAGAGACAGGCCTAGGGCAGGCAGTGTGTGAGCAGGGTGCAAGGACACGTACTTACGGAGCCTGGGTTCGAGTTGTGAGCTCCTTGAACTCACTGTCGTGGATGGTGAAGTAGGGACGGAAGTCACAGCAGAACTTCAGGGGCTGGAGGCAGCTGTTGGGGGAAGGCAGCAAGGAATGTGTAAGGCTAGGGTAACCAGGCGCAGCCTTGAGTAAACACAGTCTAGTGAGTAAGGTTTGTACCTGGTTAGGGCTAGTACCAGCTCTGAAGACACATCAGGTGAGGGTGCCAGGACCACTAGGGGCTCCCCAAGAAGCATGAGCTCCCACAGGGTCTGCACGTGGGTTAGCACTGGTCGGAAGCACCTGGTTCAGTCAGGCAGCTTTGTTACAAAGGTGCTGTTGTGAGTACAGGACAAACTACCCCTCCCAAAGACAGTAGTAAGGATGGTCACAATGCAAGTGACATCTCAAGTCACCAGCCACACCACCTATGTTCTGACAGACAACTTGAGCAACTCCTGGCCTAGGGGATGTGACCTAGACCCTGCTTGTGAGGACCTGGAACTCCTGTTGCAGATCCAAAGCCCCAGGAGGGCCTGCCAATCCAGGGCCCTGCTGATACTATTGCCTCTTATGTGTCTAGACTAAAGCCCTGGCTCCTGTTAGGTCCAAAATGGAACAAGATAATCTCAACGTCCAGGCTCCTTTGAAGACACCAAGAAAGGCACAAAGGGGCAGCCACAGAGAGCAATGTCTTCCTGGCAACCTCCCTAGGCACAGAACCTTCCTGGCCACAGAACCTTCCCCCATTTCCCCTACATCAGACACTTGGGCGCAGGTTTCTTCTAGTGTGCAAGCATCTCAAGGGTCGCTCAGACAGGCAGCCTCTCTTGGCAAGCTGTGCCCTGCATGACAATAGTGCATGACTGTGGTGCCCTACGGGGCTCACCTAAACAGATCCAACTCATGGACACTAGCGAGGACAACTGGAGCAGGCAGCAGGTTCTGAGAAGGGAAGGGAAGGTAGGTCAGGCCTAGGGGAAGGCTCTATCTGACAATCCCCCTGCAGCCCCTCCCCCTGCCCTTCCCCTCCCCACAGCACAGGCTCCATATTGAAACATGCCGGCCACCCCCCATGGCTTTGCCTAAGTTTGGGCACCCACAAAGCTGGTGAGGTAGAGGAGACAACCATCCAGCCCAGGGACAGAACTCAAGTAAGGCCCAGCTCCCTCTACTCCATTTCCCACCTCTTGGTCACACTGCTTTGGAGGGGATTCCAGCTTGTCTACCCTGGATGGGATGCGCACCTGGGGAGGAAGGAAGCAGCTGGCAGGAAGGGAGTAGACTATCTCCACCCACCAACACCAGCATCCGCTTACTCTTCAGTGGGCCCTCACCTGAATGACGACTCCCATGATAGGTAGGTTCAGGGTCTGCCCAGGCACCGGGGCTGGCCATTGGTCAATCTCATTACAAACTGTGGATACAGGTGGCCAATATCAGGAGCCCTCCCAAAAGGCTGAGATGAGACAACGTTGGCCACACATCTGATGACCACTCACCTGCTTCCAGGCAGGGTGCCAGCTTCTCAAAGTATTCAGGGGCAATCAGGCTTAGGAGTGACTGAAACAGCCGGACGAAAGGCAGGCGGGAGACCAGCACTAATGACTGTGATGAGACAGGGCCAATCAGAGGGCATTCAGCTACAGACATCAGACATCACTCCTAAGAGCCCATGGCAACCCCGAAGCCACGCTTACCCATAGCTGGCTGGGGCAGCACATCCCTGCCACCCCATAGCTGCCACAGAATAGCCCTAACTGGTGTATCAGGACTGGACAAGAAAAAGCCTGATGCCTTTACCATAGAGTAGAGAGTCCCAGATAACAGGATTAGGACTGGACCCGGGGTCTTCAGAGGGAAATGTGGGTTGGCTAAGTTCCTTACCCCAGCAGTGTGATGAGACCAGCAAGACTCAAGGAGCTGAGATATTCTGGACCCAAGGACAGAAAGGTCTCAAGTGCCATACTAGGCAAGGAAGGGCTTCAGGAAGTACTGGGCCCAGTGGTGGCTCCTCCTTGGTCCTGCCACCCAGGTGGGCTGCAGATGGATAGGAACCCATGGAGGCTCGGACTCCTCACTCGCTGATCTCCGCTGTCGGCCATTTACTACCTATCCACAATACTATTTCACAGTGGCAGGCAACTCACCTTCTGGAAGTAGCCCCTCTTCACAGAGCTGTCCCTCACCTGTCTGAAGTACACATAGCCCAGGTAGTGCGCTGGCTCCCTCTGTAAGGAGTGCAGTGTTAGTCATGCATACCTAGGGCATTAGCTGGATCCTGGATGACATAAACAAAGGTCATTTAGGAGGAAACCTAAGGTTGGGCATGGTGGCACATGCCTTTAATCCCAGTACTTGGGAGGCAAAAAAGGGAGATATTTGAGTTCAAGGCCACCCTGGTCTACAGAGTGAGTTCTAGGACAGCCAGGGCTATGTGGGAGACCTTGTCTTAAAAAAAAAAAAAAAAGGTTGGGGTGCTAAGAACCTAAGAGCTCCTAGGAGCCACTTGCCCCTGAGACTCTTGCTGCTCTCTGCCTAGCACAGCGGGACCGAGGAGTCCCTAGTTCAGAAAGTGGGCTAATCCAGTCTAAGGAACATCTGCTGCTACAGAAAGAATTTAGCCAATATGAAAATGCTCCAAGACCCCCGAAGGCCTTTCAGAGTTTTCCTCACTGAGCCACAGCCTACTTAGTCACACAGATGTCCAGCAAGAGAGATATGACTCACAGAATCAACTTTAGTGATCCTGGTGAACCCCTTAAGAGCTGGCCTAGGTGGAGTCCCCCGGGACAGAGTCAGCAGGACTTGCATTGACCTCACAGGATGGGCCTGGCCAGTACTTCTATCACACAAAGCCCAGGGGCATTAAGGAGATTTCACAGCCAGGAGCCCCCCACAAAGGGAGAGAAGACACAGACCAGAGAGACACCCCACTACTTACCTGCAATGCCAAGGGGGCCTTGTTGTTATAGGAACTATCGTCAACATGCCAGAGGCTCCTTTGTCCCCCACACTGACGCATACGGAAACTGAACTGAGTGTCTCCCAGGCACCCTGAAAAGAGGCAGTCCTACCATACAAGTCACGGTAAAAGAATCTCCTCCCATTGTCAGGGATGAGGGCTGTGGCACGAGGGTGCACTGGGCTGGCCTTTGTTGGCACAAAAGTCCACTCAGGGGTAAACAGACTTGAGGATCTGTTTCCCAACAGTTTCCTAACCTGATCCTATACACAACACAAGGGCCTTGGATGAATCAACACACAGACCCACTTTCAGTTTCCCTGTAGGAACCTGACTCAATCTGCCTGGGACAGGAAAATACACTACACAGTGCTCACTGGTCAGCTGTGGTGCTAGCGGGAAGATCAGCTTGCCCAGATATATGGCTCTCTATGGGTTTTAGAGAACATGGCTACCTTAATGCAGCTGGGGCTCTGGTGGGGGCCCATCCTTATTGTACACTGCTGGTAGCCTAGATACCACTGGCCTGGGCCCCCGTCGTCCACTTTTGACCACTGCCTTCCAGTCCCAGAGTGAGCATCCAGTTCAGGGGGTGTGGGATCACCTACCTGAGTGGGAGTCTGGAAACGCCAGGTAGCAGATGCTGCTTTTCTGAAACAAACAGAACCCAGTGAGGGCTGACTCACTCCCGGGGACATCCATTCCCAAGAAATCCAGAACCTACCTCCTTGTCTGTGAGCCGGAAGTCAGTTGGGTAGACTAGCTGCAGGGGAAGACAGAGTACTTGGTGATCCTGAGTCTGCCGTAGTGATACGGTCCACTAAGACAGCTCAGCAGGGCCACAGGCATGTGTTTGCTAAGGCAGGCAATGCTTCCGGCCACCCAGTGACCTCCTCCTCCTCTACATGCTGTCTTACATCAGACCGTCTTCTCCATGGCCTTCACCCCTAGTGTATAAGCCAGCGTGCTTGCTAGTTTTCCATCAACTTGACACTAGCTAGCTAGATCCATCCAGAAGAGTGACTCTCAACTGAGAAGTCTGGCCAGTAGGCAAGTGCATTCTCTTCATTAGTGAATGATGTGGGAAAGCCCAACCTGTAGTGGGTGCCCCACCCCTCGACTGGTGGTTCTGGGTGACACAAGAAACCAAGCTGAGGCCCGGAATGGTAGCAAGACTAGTCCTTAGAGGCAGAGGCCAGGAGGCTGAAGAAGGTTCTGTGTCAGGTGACCCCCTCC
Organism: Arvicanthis niloticus; assembly: GCF_011762505.2. Lineage (NCBI taxonomy): Eukaryota > Metazoa > Chordata > Mammalia > Rodentia > Muridae > Arvicanthis > Arvicanthis niloticus. Next base: position 63,847,017 of record NC_047670.1, read on the forward strand.
CTCAAAAAGCCTCACTTACAATGAAAGCAAAGGCAGCTTGGTCTACACAGTGAGTTTTAGGACAGCTGGGGCTACAAAGTAAAACAAACAAAAAATGTGCACATATGGGAGCCGGCGAGAGTTTGTATGTATGCAGGATGCTGTAGAGGTTGGGAAAGGACACTGGAGCTCCTGGAAACGGAGCTCCTGGGTCTCCCTGCCTCCTCCTCTTCCTCCTCTCATCCACCCACCACAGTCTCTGCCTCCTGAGTGTTGAAGGTATGGGCTACTATGCCTGACCTTATCCACACATTTAAAAAGCAAGTGGTGGTGGTGGCGGTGGCGGCAGCCACAGGATGCAGGACGGGCAGATCTCGGAGTTCAAGGCCAGCCTGGTCTACACAGCAAGTTACAGGACAGCCAGGACCACATAGAGAAACCCTGTCTAGGAGTTGGGGGACCACTGCCACACACCAAAAGCTGTAAAAGAGGTCCTTAGATTGTGAGAGCTACCTCCTGGGAAGTTGTAGACACCACAGGAAAGGATTTATTTGGACATAACTGGCCAGAAGCCACCCCAGATGGACTGAGACGGCAGAGCAAGGTCCTTTCTTTAGCTGGCCTACAGGTACCCCTAACACATGCTCCCCTGATCCTCTCCATTTCTCTTTAAAGCTAGATACCACGTCTTGCACGTAGGCTCTGGTGCACCCATCTGCTGAGGGTCGCCATGTGCTGCTGGAGTTCTGAGTACTACAGGCCCTGAACTACTTTCCCCCGTTTCTAGCAAGGGTTAACTCCCCGCAGGGCAAGAGCCTACATTTGCACTTGCTTTTATGAACTTTGAGCCCAGCATAGACTCAGCCGGACCAGTCTGGGGTACTGGCTGCTGAGAACTTGATTGGTTGATGAATGTGTGCATCAATGGGCCAGTTTTTGTCTTCAATAGGGAAGGGTCACCTGAAACAGAAAAGTCTTCAGTCTCACTGCCTGCTTCTCATCCTTACTTAGCTGAGCATGGGTGAATCTCCTGGAGGAGGCAGACTATCTCTTCCTCTTCCTCCTCCTCTTCTTCTTACTCTTCCTCTTCTTCTTTTCTCCTTCTCCTTCTTTTTAAAGATTTATTTATTTTATGTATTTATGTGAGTGTACTGTCGCACACCAGAAGAGGGCATATGACCCCATTACAGATGGTTGAGAGCCACCATGTGGTTGCTGGGAATTGAACTCAGGACCACCAGTCAGTGCTGTTAACCACAGAGCCCTCTCTCCAGCCCATCTTTCTTCTACTTCCTCATACCACAATCAGTCCTGGGCTTCATACAACTTGGTCAGGCTGAGCTGCTGTGAGTGAGTGCAGAGCAAAAGCTCTTTGGAAGTCTGTAGGACCCTGAGATTTCTAGGGTGAGGAAGAAAGTCAAGAGGCAAACAAGACGAGGGTCACATGCACGCCCCACCCCACAGACTCACTGCAGGGTTTCTCCGTACAGTCAGAGATTGGGAAAGACTCAAGTCACTGCTATGGGATATTTCAGGCATGGCTGTGGGGCTCTAATACTCAGCCAGCTGCAGTCCCACACCCACTGTCCAGCAAAGGCTCAGGAGTCCAAGTCCACATAACCTTTAAGATTACCTTCGCCAGGCAGTGGTGGCGCACGCCTTTAATCCCAGCACTTGGGAGGCAGAGGCAGGCGGATTTCTGAGTTTGAGGCCAGCCTGGTCTACAGAGTGAGTTCCAGGACAGCCAGGGCTATACAGAGAAACCCTGTCTCCAAAAAACAAAACAACAACAACAACAACAACAACAAAAAAAAAAGACTACCTTCAGGCCAGGCATGATGATGCATGCCTGTATGTCCAGCATGTGAAAGACAGTCAGGAACACACTGCTACAAGTTCAAAGCCAGCCTAAAGAGTAAATTCCAAATAGCCAAGTCTATACAGCAAGATGCTGTAAACAAAATAAAACAACAAAACAAAAACAGCCTGGGGCATAGCTATAAAGTTCTGGATGTCCAGAAACTTCCCGTGTAGATCAGGCTGGCTTTGAACTCAGAGACAAGCCTGCCTCTGTGTCTCTTGAGTGTTGGGATTAAAGGTGTGCACCACCAGGTTTTCTTTCTTTCTATGGTTAAAGGAAAAGTCTCTCAATTTCTGTTGTGATTCTACAGGAAAGAATTTACACAGCAGGAAGTGGGGCCTTTAACCAAGGGTGCCACCTCACCCTCTGTCAAGTGGTGCCGTTTACAACAGGTCTCCCAGGAGCCTCGAGTCCCTTCTAAGAATTGTACCTTTCTGTTTAGAAGGTTTTAGACCCCTAGCCTCTCGGAGATCATATGGACCACAGCATTTCCCAACCACAAAGATATGCTGTCCCAGCTGTCTCAAGGGTCACTTTTCAACTTTACCTACCTGAGCTCCATTCACAACCTCTCAGGCTCTCACGGGTTCCTCTGAGAGTGTGGTCTGCCTCTGACACACCTCCATCTACATGAACCCCAGGCTTTGGGTCAAGGGCTTTGAGAACCTAGACTTTACCTTGACTGGGCTTGCCAAAGGCTTCACTGAGCCTGTAGCATTTTTTTTTCTTCCTCCTCTTATCTTTCTGGTGGTTTCCTGGGTTTTGTTTTGTTGTTTTCTTTTTTTTTTTTTTTTTTTTTTTTTGAGACAGGGTTTCTCTGTGTAGTCCTGGCTGTCCTGGAACTCACTTTGTAGACCGGGCTAGCCTCGAACTCAGAAATCCTCCTGTCTCTGCCTCCCAAGTGCTGGGATTAAAGGCATGAGCCACCATCGCCCGGCTTCTTTTCTTTTTTTAAAGACAAAAGTCTCACTATGTAGCCTTGGTTTACCTGAACCAGGCTGGCCTTGAACTCATAGAGATCAGTGTGCTTTTGCCTCCAGAGTACTAGATTAAAGATAAGTGTTACAACGTCTTTCTTCTCTTCCTTTTCTTTCTTTCTTTCTTTCTTTCTTTCTTTCTTTCTTTCTTTCTTTCTTTCAACAAGATCTCATTCTGTAGCTCAGGCGCCTCTGGGACTCACTATATCAATCCAGACTAACCTCAAACTAATCATCCTCCCTCACCAACAGCCCCCCCACACCCCCCTCCACACCACCACCCCTGCAAGGCTGGGTTTGCAAGCACTACTATGCCTGGCTGATATTTTCCTCTTTTCTAGTAGAAGAGAAGCTGTCTTTCTGGGTAGGTGGGTAAAGGGGATGGAGGCTTTCAGACCACAGAAAAACCACATCAAAAGCCTAAGGCCCTGCCCAACTGCTCACAGATGGTGACCAGATGCCAAAGGTTGAGAAGAGCTCAAGACACAGGGATCAAGCAGGGCCTCACAGGGTCTGGATCTGATTCTAACTGAAAGACGAATGCCACGGAATTTTTAGCAGGAAAGCCAGAAGTGAACTACCAGTGAGTGACATTGGAGACTGCAGAAGACCCAATGTGAGACGTGGGGGCGGGGGAAGGAGGGGCGACACCCTGGGACTCTGGCTTGAGCATCCAAGGGGCCGGAGATGCTTCGTAGGCTACATTGATGGATTGGCAGTCAGGCTTTAGAGATCGTCGCTTCCTTGGCCTGGGAAGAGTTCCTAGAGCTCTGAGGAAGAGGCTCCTCTTGGAGAGGTGACAGGCAATAGGAAAAGAGGAGGTCTCTAAGCTAGTCACTAGTCGAAAGAAGTGGGCGAAAGGTCAGCCTGAGGGTGCAAAGTATTCAGAGAGGCTCCTAACTGGACCCTAGACCAAGTAGGAAGGCTACAGGCGAAAAGGCTATGAGTCCAGCTTCCTGGAGGGTGGGCGCCCCGGGTAGAGGAACGGTTAGGCGGAGTAGAGGATTTTGAGGAAAGCAGCAGCAGGGGTGCAGGCGAGGGAAGGGAGGAGCGTGAGGGGGAGGGGCATCTGGAGAGGAGGGACGTCCGGAGAGGAGGGGCCTCTGGAGAGGTCCTGGCCACCGAAGGAAAGGCACCGAGACAATTCTGGAGGGTCATCCAGCCCATCGGCTCACCTCTAGCGCCTGGCCCAACTCCAGATCGAAGGTGACCACGCACACGCACTCCAGCCAGGCAGAGAAGCGCGCCCAGGGGATCTCCGCGGTCCCGGTCCGCGCCGCGCGGCCGGAGGACGTGGATCTTGTCGCGCCTAGTCCTCCGCCAGCTTGCCGGGGCCCGGGGCCCACCGGCACCTCCATGGTAGCAGCTCCAGCGGTACCCCGCACGTTGCAGAGAAACGCAAAGGTTCACCTGGGCCGCCTCGGAGCAGTCGAGCTGCCGCCGCAGGCCAGAAGGGCCCCTGAACAGCCGCGCGCCCCCTGGCGCTAGAGAAGCGTCCGCCCTGGGGTGTCGCCTAACGTACCAGCGAGAAAGGCCCCAGCCGGTTAGAGGGGTCTAGAGATGGAGGCGCTTCCCGATGAAGGCGATTGCTTGACCCGGGTCGGCCAGTAGGGGGATAGTGCGGCCCTGCATCTGCAGGAGAGAAAGGGCGGTTCCTGATATCATCCCTGCCCCGTGTATGGTTTCTGAGGGACTTTGGGCGTGTAGTGGTGTCTACCGGGGTGTCTGGGCCACATATAGGATTGTATTGGGCACACCCCAGGGGTATCCAACCGGGCCGAGGGTTGTGAGCATAATGTTTATTTTGCGTGTCATCGCTTGTCATAGACAGCTTTCATGCTGGACAAGCCGCCCAAGCTAGTGACAGACAAACCTCAAAATGCTTTTTTTAAAGTGTGAAAGCCACGGGTGGTTTGTGGTGGTGCACGACTTTAGTCCCAGCACTCTGGAGGCAAAGGCAGGTTAGCCTGGTCTACAGAACAAGTTTCCAGGACGGCTAGGGCGACCTACAGAAACCCTGTCACGGGAAAATCAAGGCAACCAAACAAAATAAAAAACTGTTTGGGGCTAAGAGATGACTCAGCGATTAAGAACACGGGGCTGCTCTTCCAGAGAACATGGGTTCTATTTCCAGCACACAAATGTAACTGGACTTCCGGAAGATTTGATGCCCTCTTCCAACCTCCGAGAGTGCCAGGCAAAAACACTAAAAATGAATCTTAATACCTCATTGTTTTAAGTTTACAAATTTATGTCTGAATGTATAGATCTATATCACATTGGGCATCTTCACCCACCCATCTTTATTGAAGGCCATTCTAGCTGAGTTTGCAGGTCTATCCAGATCTATTCCCACCCAGGCTAGTGTGCCCACTTTGGCTAGCGAAAGGGCAGCCTGATCAACTAATGCTGCTGCCTCTGGGATTAATGTAGTTTGCAGACCCGAGCTCTGAGGATGGGTATTCTAGAAGAATGAATTTAGAACGAATCGGTGGCCGGGCAGTGGTGGCGCACGCCTTTAATCCCAGCACTTGGGAGGCAGAGGCAGGCGGATTTCTGAGTTGGAGGCCAGCCTGGTCTACAGAGTGAGTTCTAGGACAGCCCGAATCGGTAATGAGGCAGGCTAGAAAGACAAGGAAATTTGGGGGAACATAAGAAGGGAGAATGGAGAGCCTTCCTCTTCCCTGCCCCAAGCACAAGTAACAACTAAGGCCCTTCTCCCTTCCCTGCTGTAAACTTGGAATTTCCCATTGAAATTGGAAACCCTGGCATACAGGGAAAGAACATACACTAGATCTCTTGGGCAACCCTAGTAGTTTCTGGTTTTACTTTATTAAAGATTGCCATCCAAGACATTCCAAAGAGCTACCTCACCCATCCTCATCAAAACTGGGGAGGAGGTGTTAGTAATCTTAGATCCAATCTGAGAACCATCAAGATGGGAGAGATGACCAATGCTAAACAATTGTAACTCTCCCTTACAGAACCCATACCTATGGATCTGTCTTACTGACTCCTTGAGAAGCTACACCTATGCTCTTGGATGTGTCTTTCTTTCTTTTGAGTCTGCCCCCCTCCCCCCAACACAAACCCTTGTTTGAGACAGTATCTATGTAGTCCTGGCTGGTGTGGAACTTGATATGTAGACTGGGCTCATCTTGAACTCCCAAAACTCTGCCTGCTTCTACTGAGATTAGAGGCAGCCATCACCACCCATACAAAGCGCTCTCTCTCTCTCTCTCTCTCTCTCTCTCTCTCTCTCTCTCTTTCTCCCTCTTTCTTCCTCTCTCCTCTTTCTTCTCTCCCTCACTCTCTAGCTCTCTCTGTTTTTGTAAGGCAGGGTTTCTCTGTGTAGCCCTGGCTGTCCTGGAACTCACTCTGTAGACCAGCAGGCTGGCCTCAGACTCGGAGATCTGCTTGCCCCTGCCTCCCAAGCGCTGGGATTAAAGGCAAGTGCCACCATTACCAGGCTACATTGTCTCTCTTTACCCTTGTGCTTAAGCCTGTATTAAAATGTTTTTATTAACCCCCAACTCTCATTCTGTTGGAAGTCTGATCACAGTGCTGATGGAAGTAATGAGGGTGAGAAGTACTAATCCCCAGCGTGTTGCAGTTTCACATGTCATTGTCTTAGAGCCATCTTTTTTATTGTCCTGGAAGGGCTGTGATAATCCTAAACTATAAATAAAGATATTTCCATTTTAAAAACATACAAACAAACCAAACTCTGCTTTATAAAGTGGCTAGTCGTTTTTGTTTGTTTGCTTTTGTTTTTGTTTTTTGAGACAGGGTTTCTCTGTGTAGTCCTGGCTGTCCTGGAACTCACTTTGTAGACCAGGCTGGCCTTGAACTCAGAAATCCGTCTGCCTCTGCCTCCCAAGTGCTGGGATTAAAGGTGTGAGCCACCACTGCCCAGCATAAAATGGCTAGTCTTGAAATTCCTTTCTATGTCAATTTGTAAATCCGTGTCTGATTTGAGGATCCCTCAAGGTCTAGAACTCTGGCTACTGAGGATGTTAGAGTGGCCATACTATCTAGCATACTGTGTAATTTTGGTGTTTTCAATTTTTTTGTTTGTTTGTTTGTTTGTGTTTGTTTTTTTCGAGACAAGGTTTCTCTGTGTAGCCCTGGCTGTCCTGGAACTCACTCTGTAGACCAGGCTGGCCTCGAACTCAGAAATCCGCCTGCCTCTGCCTCCCAAGTGCTGGGATTAAAGGCGTGCGCCACCACTGCCTGGCAGTGTTTTCAATTTTTAAATCCTCTTTTAAAATTACTTAGAGCAAGCTTCAGCAACAATCTCCAAGTCTTTTGTTTTGTTTTGTTTTCTTTCTTTTTTTTCCAGACAGGGTTTCTCTCTGTAACAGCTCTGGCTGTCCTGGAACTTGCTCTGCAGACCAGGCTGGCCTTGAACTCACAGAGGTCCACCAGTCTTTGCCTTCCTAATGGTGGGATTAAAGGTGTACACACCCAGGTTCAATTTCTAATAGTTTTTTTCTTTTTTTCATTCATGTGAATTTACAGGAAGGTCAAGTTGACCTCGGGAACACAAACTATCAAAACCGAAAAACCAAAAAGCTTGTAAAGCCCCATCAACCCCCCCCCCTTTTTTTTTTTTTGTTTTTTTTTGGTTGTTGTTATTGTTGTTCACTTGACTTCTAGTTGCCTAGAAATTATGAGTTCACAGCCCATCTGCCAAAAGTAGTCATGCGGTTCCAAGCAGGGATGTGAGCTTATGGTTGTTTCTGAGCCACAAAATCATTATCTTTTTTAATTACCACATTTTGTTGAGTTTAAGACAACTATTATTTTATAAATAAGAAAACTGCTACCAACTGCACAGTTGCAAATGAACCAAACCCATTTTGTCCACCTGTAGGAGGCCAGTCACTGACAGGATTGTTTGGCAAGATTATTCACAAGACAGTCAAATGTGGAGATGAGAGTCAGTGTCAAGTCTGTGTTCCCCACGTAGGAGTCTTTATTGGCTAGAATCGGAAAAGATAGAAGTGGCGTGATCCATACATGTGCAGTTAGCTAAACATCAAATAACCACCATGACTCACAGGTCAGGACTGTTATCCGAAGCTCTGAAGTTAGTGATCTTTTAAGTTTTAAAAAACATTATTTTATAAGTATGAGTGGTGTGTGTGTGTTTGTGTTTACCACATATGCTCTGGTACTTGCAGAGGCAAAAGGTATCAGATCTGTAACTGAAGTTACAGATGGTTGTAGGCCACCATGTGAGCTCTGGGAACTTGAACCCATGGCCTCTCAGAAAGAATAGTAAGTGCTCTTACCCACTGAGGTATCTCTCCAATGCCTCCAACTAATTTTTTTTTTTTTTTTTTTTTAAAGATACGGTTTCTCTATGTAGCCCTAGCTGTCCTGAAACTCACTCTGTAAATCAGGCTAGCCCCAAGCTCACAGAGATCTTCATGCTTCTTCCTCTGCCTCTGGAGTGCTGGGATTAAAGGTGCTGCTACCACCACCATCGTATATTGATTCATGTATTCATCTGTATTTTTTTGAGAGAAGGTTTTGCTACATAGTCCAAGCTGACCTCAGTTTCAAAATCCTCCTGCCCTAATCTCTCCAGTATGGGAATTACAGACATAGACCACCATGCCTGGAGATCCATTTAGATCATTTTAAAAGACAGTTGAAGACATGGACATACTCATTTTAAGACCCATATTATTGACCAGGTATGGCTGCACATGCTTATAATCTGAGCACTTGGGAGGCTGAGTCAGGATTGCTTAGAGTTCAGGACCAGCCTGGACTACAGTGACACCATTTCTAAACAACAACAAACAACTACAGTGAACATGGGTTCATCCTTAACTACTATTTGTTTCTAGGATTTTTTTTTCTTTGTAAAGCAAATCATATATATATATATCAAAATGCATGAATCTTCAATATCTGTTGACAAATGGACAAACCTACATAACCCAAGTATTAGGAAGATATAAAAAGTTGCCATCATCCAAGAAAGCTCATGACTTTGTGTCCATGCCCAAGCCCCAATATTCTGATTTTTTTCACCATACTTATTTGTTTATTCAGGGTAGGGTGCAAATACATGCCACATAACCCACATGTTGAGGTCAGAGGACAGCTTTCAAGAATCTTCTCTTTTTCCACCATGTAGGTTCCAGGCATTAAACATAGCCGATGCCCTTACCTACTGAGCTATCTCAGGTTGTTTTATTATTATTATTATTTATTTTTTACATTTTTAATTTATTTTAGTGGCGAGGGATGCACCTATTATGGTGTGTATGTGGTGGTCAGGGGACAACTTTTGGGAGTTGATTCTCTCCTTCAGTGTGGGTTCCAGGGATCAAACTCAGGTAAGCAGGCTCAGTGGGAAGTGCCCTTACTCACAGAGCCATCAAGATGGCTATCACCATAGATGATTTTACATTGCACTAGAATTTAGCAAAAAAGAAACTATAGAGGGAGCCAAATAGATGATCCCATAGTTAAGAGCACTTGCTACTCTTGCAGAAAACCTAGCTTCAGTTCCCAGAGCCCACAGGGCAGCTCACAATCGGCAGTAGCTTCAGTTTCAGGAGCTCTGATGTCCTCTTTTGTCCTCTGCAGGCACCACACACACACCTGATACACATATGTATCTATCTCTGTCTAAATAGGCAGTGTCTTAGTTAGGGTTTTATTGCTGTGAAGAGACTAAGGTAAGTCTATAAGGACAACATTTAATTGGGGCTGGCTTACAGTTTCAGAACTTCAGTCCTTTATTATCACAGTGGGAAGCATGGGAGCATCCAAGCTCTGGAGATGGAGCTGAGCGTTCTACACCTTGATCTGACCAGGCAGGCAGAAGGAGACTGTCTTCTGCAGGAGGCCAGGAGGAGGTTCTCATGCCACATTGGGTGATGCTTCAGCATAGAGACCTCAAAGTCCACCCCTGCTGTGACACACTTCCTCCAAGGCCACACCTGCTCCAATAAGGCCACACCTCCTAATAGTGCCACTCTCCATGGGCCAAGCATTCAAATACATGAGTCCATGGAGCCAAACCTATTCAAACCATCACATGTAGGGAAACACATTTTTTTTAAAAGGAACTATATTTTAGGCAATCCTTTGTGGATGAGTAAGTAGTACTATGGAGCCAGGCTGGCTTCAAACTGTGGTGATTCTCCTGCCTCAGCTTTCTAGGGTCTGAAATTATAGGCATGGGTAAAATAGACATCTTAAAATCAGCTAGTAAAATATATGTCTTAAAATCTGAAAGACAGTTACCTCCTTGAAAGTCCATTGTGTCTGTCTTCCATCCTTGCGTACACTCCTAACCTAGACAAATAAAGACCTGCCTCCTGTCTCCATAGGGTTCATCTTTCTCAAAATTTCATAAAAATTTCCAATGTGGTAGACCAAGGAATAATCCCCCAGAGATGTTTAGCTTCTAACTTCTGGACTATATGAATATTGTATGTCTTTTCCTGGAGAGTTGAATAAATATCTATTAACTACTAAAGTACGAGTGACAGGCCAAAGGAAAAATACCATTCAAGTCCATCCAACTGAGTGAACCCATGAATTCATTGGACTTACAGGAGCATGGTGCCCCCAGCAGCTGAAAAATCCCACCCCATCCTAGAATATGACCTGGAATCTATGTATATGGAGTTCCCTGCTTCAGTTCACCTTTTGCATCCTGTATAATTTTAGCACAATGGTTCTCAACCCGTGGGTTGAGACCTCTTTGGAGTTGAACAACCCTTTCACGGGGTTGAATATCAGATAATATTACTCATAAGTGTGGCAAAATCACACTTATGAAGTGCAATGAAATAATGTTATGGTTGGGGGTCACCACAACATGAAGACCTGTATTAAAGGGTCGCAGCATGAAGAAGGTCAAGAACCACGGCTCCAGCACCTCTATGGACCACATGCATCTTGGAAGAATTACATACAAATGAGTGTGGGGCTTACAGGAAAGTGAAGGGGCACCATGACCAAGGCAACTCTTACAAGGACAACATTTAATTGGGGCTGGCTTACAGGTTTGGAGTTTCAATCTATTATCAAGGCGGGAAGCATAGCAGCATGTACACAGACATAGTGCTGGAGATGCCAAGAGTTCTGCATCTTGATCTGAAGGCAGCCAGGAAGAGACCAGAATTCCACACTGGGCATAGCTCGAGATTATATGTGAGACCTCAAAGCTCACCTCCACAGTGACACCACCAAATAGTGCCACTCTCTATGACCAAGCAGTCAAACACATGAGTCAGTGGGGGACAAACCTACTCAAACCACCACCACGTCATCTCTCCAGCCCCATAGGTTTCTTTTTGGAGGGGGGGGTTGCTTGTTTGTTTGTAATATACTTGATAGTCTCACATAGTAACTCAGAGTGACCTCAGCTGGTGACCATTCTGCCTTACCCTTCTGAGTCCTAGGATGATAGGTATGCTCCATCACTCCCAGCTTGACTTCTTCCTTTCTAATTTGTATACCTTAAAAAAAAAAAAAAAAGGCAGGTACTGATGGCACATCTATATGCGTTTAATCCCAGCATTTGGAAGGCAGAGGCAGACAGATCTATATGAATTTGAAACCAGCCTATTCTAGAGTGAGTTCCAGGACAGAGAGACTGTCGGGAGCCAAGTCCTAGCAGAAAGCGGCTATCATCTTTGCAGTCATCTTGGGCCATATACCCCGACAAGAGACTTGTTTTTCAACAGCCCACAACAGCTGAGTGCACTCTGATAAACATCTTTTTTTTTTTCTTTTCTCAGACATATCTTGTTTTGCTGTTTAGTGTCCACAGCTGCAAGGCACACGTGGTAAAGTGTCTTCAGCTGCACTCCCCCTGCTTGTGCTTATATACCCACGATTGCCTTTCAACAAATGGGACTTGATCAGACACTGTCTTGTCTCATCCCCACACTCTCTCACAGGTCCTGTTGACTGACTTGTGAGGCTGGGTCAAGAGGCCCTATCTCAAAACAAACAAACAAAAACCAACAAACAAAAACAGTGTGTATGGGAAGATAGAGAGAGATAGTTCAGTCAGAAAATGATTACTTTGTAAATGTGAGAGTTAAGAGCACTGTCCTTCCAGAGGTCCTGACTTTAATTCCAGCACCCAATCTGGTGGCTCACAACTGCCTATAAAGGGATCTCATACTCTCTCCTGGCATGCAGGTGGACATGCAGAAGGACACTCATGCATAAAATAAGTTATACACACAGACACACACAAAAGCAAACTAAAGAACCCCAAAGAGTCATCAGGGGGAGGGGAGGAGAGGAAATGGGGTGGTGGAGAGATAGCTCAGTGGTTAAGAGCACTTGCAGTTCTTGCAAAGTTCCTAGGATTATTGCAGTTCCTAGGATTCATGTCATATAGCCAGCTAGTTCACAACTGTCTGAATCTGACACCTTCTGTCCTCTAAGGTCATCATCCAAAGGAACCTGTTCATGCAAACATAAGTATATAGAAATAAAAGATGAAATAAATCTTAAAAAAAAAAGGTGTGATGACATGTGCTTGTAATTTTAGTTCTGGGAATGGAGCTAGGTGGTTTCTTATAAATCCTTTTTTTTTTTTTTTTTTTTTTTTTTCGAGACAGGGTTTCTCTGTGTATCTCTGGCTGTCCTGGAACTCACTCTGTAGACCAGGCTGGCCTCGAACTCAGAGTGCTGGGATCAAAGGCGTGCACCACCACTGCCCGCTACGTGGTTTCTTGGGGCTTGCTGGCTAGCCAGCCTCTCCTATTTGTGAGGCCAGTGAGAGACTCTGTCTTAAAAACATGAAATAAAATAAAATACAATTCAATGAAGGTGTATAAAGTCTGAGGAAAAGCACCCCCGGCTGTCTTCCAGCCTCCACACCCACATACACATATATCCATGTGCCCATTTATTTTCTCTTGTTTTAGGGATTTATTTAGAATTTTAGTGCAATACAGAATCAAAGTGGTGAAAGAAGACATTCTTGTCATCTCCAATCTTATTAGAAAAATATTAGCATCATTAAGTGTGTATCTTACTTGGTATGTATAGGTTTCCATCGATCCCTTTCAGAAGCTTGCAGAATTTCCTATCCATCCCCAGTTTGTGAAGAGTATTTATTATGAACAACTTCAAGTTGTATGAAATACCATTTCTGCCTTAATATAATAATCATGTGTGGTTTTGTCCTTTATTAACATAGTGTGTTGCTTGAATTCTGTATCCTAAACGAATAAGGGGATAAACCCCATCATTCTTGGTACATAATCCTTTTTATATGCTACTGAATCTTGCTTTGGAGGACTTCGCTACTTTCTGCAGGGTTAGGTGACCTCTAGTTTAGCTACTATTGTAGCTCGGCTATAAGGCAGTTTTTATTGACATGTATTAATTGTACAAAGTAGTCATTTCATTTTCTTGTTACAGGGTGACTTGTTGCCAACATGGGCCTTTATCTCACTATGTAGATGAGACCGACCTTGAGTCCTGATCCCACTGTCTGTACTTATTAACTGTTGAAATTACAGGCGTGCCCCCATTTCACTGTAATTTTAGTGGTTTCACTATGATCTATATGATATATAGATCATGCTTAGATCACACCTACACTCCTGTCCTTCTGTTCTCCCCTGGCATCCTTCCCAGTCTAATAGTCTCTTCTGCATTCTGATCATCATTTAAAAAAATTTCTGCTGGGAAAGAATACATATAGCCAGACACACACCTTTAGTCCCAGCTCTTGGGGGCAGAGGCAGGAGGATCTCCAGGTTCAAGTTCATCCTGATCTACAGATCGAGTTCCAGGACAGCCAGGGCTATACAGAGAAACCTGCGGCCGAGGGGCCTATTTAATATATCGAAGAGGACCTGGCTTCCAGGTTGTCTCAGCATTCCTCTACCTGTTACAGAGTAACAGCTGGCATACCGGAGCCTCTACGCTGAGCTCTCTAGCACAGGGGTTGGGCTGTTCTTCCCCCAGAGGCTCTTCCCTATAGAGCCTAGCCATTTTGGTTACTTGCCCTTTCTGTACCTTTGGCCTTCTGGCTGCTGCACCTGGTTCCTTTCACTCTCCTCTCCATTCCCCTCCCTCTCCCCCACATGGCTAGGCTCAGCTCAATCTGCTTGTGTCTGCTCTGGACTCTCCCAGATGTCCCTGCCTCTGGCTATGCTCTCCTTTTTATCTATGACAAACTTTTCCTCTATCAAACCTAGGAGCAGTCATGTCCTCTCTTTCCTTTTTATTCTTGTTTTAAACTGAAAACCATGTCTCAAAAGAAAACAAAACAAACAGTGTTTATCTGTGAGGAGAGGCCAGCAGTCGACCTTGGACTGGAGTTACAGAAGATTGTATGTCGACTTGTGGTCTCTGGGAATCAAACCCAGGTTCTCTGGAAGAGTAGCTAGTGCTATTAATTGCTAAGTTAATTTCCCCAATCACTAGACCTGGCTTGTCTTTTTTTCCCCCCTTCTCAAGACAGTGTTCCTCTGTGTAGTCCTGGCTGTCCTGGAACAGATTCTGTAGACCAGGCTGGTCTTGAACTCAGAGATCTGCCTACCTTTTCCTTCAGAATGCTGAGGGTAAAAGTGTACACCACCACCACTCAGCTAGGCTTGGCTATGTGGGTTTTTGGGATCGAACCTAGGTCCTCATGTTTGCATAGTAATTAATGTAGTGACTAAGCTATTTCTCCAGTATTCTTCTGCCTTTTTTCTTCTCCTTCTTTTTTTCTTCCTCTTCCTCCTTCTTCTCTTCTTCTTCCTCTTCTTTGCAACAGGGTTTCTCTGTCCTGGCTGTCTTGTAACTCACTCTGTAGACCAGGCTGTCCTTTAACTTACAGAGCTCAGCCTACCTCTGCCACAGAGTTTGTTCACTAACAGGTTTTAGTTTTCCTTCACACTGCAATTTTATCACTTCTGTGGTCTTGTATGAGTTGTTAGCTATAAACTTTATGGTTGCTTCTCCTTAATGTTGGTGAGTCATTTTTTTTTTCTTGCTACTTTTATGATTCTTCTGTCTTTGGTCCACAGTAATTTGATTACGTGTATATAAGTGTAGTTCTGCCTGCATTCATCCTTTCTGGAGATTCTGGTGCCTGGGTCTGTCTTGGAACAGAAACCCGGGGTCTCTTGAGGGAAGGACAACTCAGGCCACTACTAGGCCTGTTCTGACAGTGCTGATGCCACACTGATTTTGTATGACAGCTTTGCTTTCTCCATCTTATTGGTGAACAACTTTTTGCTCAGTGTTCTTAGTGAAAAAGTTCACTCTTTGGTCCTTTTGCAATACTTGTCTTTGTTCTAGGTGTTTTGTGTACATCATAAATGATTAAAGACAACACGTGCCAATTATATATCATCACTAATTACAGAAGCAAGGAATGTAGTAGCTTCGTATATTCTTAATAATTTGTTATATATTTGTGCATACTCCTTTTCTTCCTCTTTTCAAAAAGTATAAGTCATTGGCTGATGATGTCACTATTTAATGTTAGCATAAAAAACTTTTCAGTGGCATAGCAACTGCACTTAGGGAGTAAAGTAGTGAGTGACCAAAATAATTCTGGAAGTGTACATAACCTCATTTTTAGGGAAAGAGTAGGGATTATGATACAGAACAATTGTTCAAAGTTACTTTTCTTTGTGTGTGCATTTGCCTGCCACTGTGTTCCTGTGAAGGTCAGAAGACAATTTGTGGCAGTCTGGCAGTCACTTCTCTCTACCACGTGGATCATGTGGGTCAAATTCAGACTGTCAGGTTTGGCAGAGATTGACTCTGTCCACGGAGCCATCTTGTTGGCCCCAAGAGCACAGTCGTTAGCTGGAAATGTAGTTGTTGCATCCAAGGTTGTTCACAGAGTTGACTGTCCAGTTTCCCACTTACCACATCAGATCTAAACCCACTCCTACCCACACTATATTAAGTTTCGACAGGACAGAAGAGACTCTGTCTTTTCACGTCCATTCTCCACCTTGGCTTCTGTTGTGTACTTGCCAGTGGTATGGGACAGACACACGTTCTTCTCATCCTCATCAGGTTCTGGTGTTTCCCACTGACTGCTCTCCCTAACGGTGATTCCCAGTAATGCTTACTGACGCCCCAGTGGTTGGTTACTGCTCAACCTTGCTTGCTCTTTGGAAGATGTATTTCTTTATAAGCTCCATTCTATAGTGCATGGCTGTTCTACCCAGAATAGCTCAGGACAGCCCAGGGAATGTCTCTGCCTTCAACTAGGATGCAGTCAAACTTCTCTAAGAAAGAATGAACCCCCATTGGGAGAATAAACTGTCTTCCTAGAGTCCCCCCTCCCCCTTTGAATATAGTTTTATTTCTTCAAAAATATTCCTGTAATTGATAATTTTCATATTGAACGTTCTCCATTGAAATCATTGTGCGGTTTCAGGTCTCCTTATTGGATTGTGATACCTCTGGGAAGAAGGAAAGACCGACCCAGAGACAAGGCTATAAAACTGGTATGATGTAAGCCTGAGGCTTGAGATGGAGCAGTCGGGGAAGCCCTTGCTGGAGGAGGGGGGGGGGGGACAATAAATAAGTATCTATGAGGCAAATCGGCAAGCATAGCAATAAAAGGGGAGATGTCTGAGAAGATACAGAGACCTGTGAGCAGTTGACCTGGGGCCGGAGGTTATCACGACTTAAGTGAAATAATAGGAGCAGAGCAGATAAAGAGACATCACATCACAAACAACTTTGTGGGCAACAACAAGGATTCTTACTTTCATCTTGGGTGAGACAGCAAGCCCTGAGGTCAGAGATGTGATCTGACTTATTTTAATTGGATCCTTTTGAACACCAGGCTGAAGGGCCTGCAGCAAGTTCTCCGGGATAAAAAGTAGGGGGCCCATTTACACTGTTTACAGCCACATGAGAGAAACTGGTCTTACAGGTTAGATACAGACAAGAAGAACAAGAGATTTGCTGATGACTTCAGTGTGGGTGTGAAAAGAGTAGGCAATGCCACAAGTTCAAGGCTAGCTTGCACAATTTAGCAAGACCTTATGCCCTCAAAACAAACAAACAAAAGGTATTTTAAGACAAGATCTGGCAGGGCAGTGATGGAGCACGCCTTTAGTCAGAGGCAGGCAGATTTCTGAGTTCGAGGCCAGCCTGGTCTACAGAGTGAGTTCCAGGCTATACAGAGAAACCCTGTTTAGAAACAACAACAACACTCCAAAAACAAAACAAACAAACAAACAAAACCACAAACAAACAAACAAAAAACAAAACCAAGGTCTCAGTAGCCCAGGCTGCCCTTGAACTCAGTATGTGACGAAAGCTGATCTTAAACTACTGATTCTCCTGCCTTAATCTCCCAAATGTTGGGACTAAATGCCCAGTTCAAAAAGGGGGTGGTGGTGGCTAAAGGGCAGAAGATGCAGCTCAGCGGTATTGTTTCCTTAGTTTATACATGTCAGACCAGTACCACAAAATGGCATGTGTGTTTGTGTGTGGTGTGTGTGTGTCTGGGGAGAGGGTGTGCCCGGAGCTGCTTCTGATTCACGAACCCTGGCCTGGATGTGTAAAGGTCAGGGGCAGGCTTGCACCTGCTCACTGCTGCGGGTCTTGGGACTAGTGGGTCATCTCCTGTATTTGGTATCCCAGCACAAGCCCCGGTTCTGCAGCACATCCAGCTTCTATATTTAGGGTAAATCTTACCCAGAATCACTTTCAGTCATGATGGCCTGGGAAAAGCTGTGCTGCGGACTACTGCCAGAGACCACACGTGAATCCAGGTACCTCCAATTTTGCTTTCCAAACAGGGTAAGAACAACACCCCCCCTCCCTTCCTTTCCCCCAACAGTGTCTCTTTGGCGCCCTCTGCTGAAAAAAGGGAAAAAACAGCAAGCAGCACCACTTCAAAGGAAAAAATACTTGAAGGGCCCAAATGCTCTCACCCTCAGACATTTTTGCACTTTGTAGTCCTAGCTGACCCGGAACTTGCTGAGAAGACTAGGCGAGCCTCGAACTGGCAGAGATCTCTCCTGCCTCTAGAGTGCTGGTATTAAAGACTTGCGCCAATACACCGGAACGACAATGTTTTGCTTGCCTGGGACTCGTTATCCTCCTGCTTTGGTCTCCCAAGTGCACTACCCACGCCGGGTTACATTTTCGCACAAACGGCAGTGAACTTGCAGCTAAAAGGGAGTGAGTTCATAACTAGCATGTGTTGACACATTCCTCACATGTTTCATGTCTATTTGTGATATCTTCCCACGGCCCACGCTGCCACCGGAAATCAGTCTCATTTTAGAGATTAATTTAATTTGAACTCATTTCAACCCATGTTAGATGGACACGTATGTGACGTGCACAGACCCTGGGCAACCAGGACGGGTTATCCAGGAAAAGAAAACACGGCAGGGCGGGACGTGGTGGCACACGCCTTTAATCCCAACACAGAGGCAGAGGCAGGAGAATCTCTGAGTTCGAGGCCAGCCTGGTCTACAAAGAGAGTCTAGGATAGCCAGAGCTCTGTTACACAGAGAAACCCTGTCTCGAAAAACAAAACAACAAAAAACAAAAACAAAACAAAACCCAAAACCCATAAAAAAAAAAAAATCCCCCCAAACCAAGTAGGTCCGCTGGCAGTCCAGTTCAAGAAGAGGACGTAGAGGCCTCTGCGCGCTGCTGCTCTGGTGACTGAAGAAGCCCAGAGATTTTCGCACAGCCAGCTTGATCACGGGGACGCCTCAGGACGTTCCAGCGCCACTCGAACAGACCCGGGACGGTGGCAGCGGTTCTGCGCCTCCTCCGCTGGCCCCGCCCCCGGGGCGCGCCCGCGCCCCGACCCCGTCCGCGCGCGCAGCCCTGCGCGGAAGCGGGGCCCCCCGGAGCGCGCGCGCGAACCCGCCGCCGCCATTTTGGAGCGATCTCGCCCGCGGCCCCGAGCCGGTCCCGAGCGGGTCCCGAACCTCCCGCCGGCTGCGCCCGAGTCCGAAGGCGCCGCGCCGCGGGGCCGGGCCCATGTGCGTGCGGCCCGCTCCAGGCCGTCCGCACTTCACCTCTGCGAGCGTCCTGGCCTCCCTCGGGCCTCGGAAGAGTCGCCGCGACCCCCCCAGCCTGCGGGGCAGGTGAGTGCGGCCGCGCGCCTGCCGCTGCTTCCTCTGGCCCGGGGAGAGGAGGGATCCCCCTCCTTCTCCATCAGTCAGCGTCCTGCTGTCAGTCAGCAAGTGCAGTCAGTGCCCAGTCGGTAGATCAGCACCTTTGTCACCCTGCGCTTCGTCAGGGGGTCAGCGCCTCCATCAGTCTGCACCCCTGTCAGCCAGCACGCTCCACTTCCGTCATTCATTCATTCATTCCTTCCTTCCTCACCCTTCTTGGCAGTCAGCATCCTTTTTAGCTACTATCCCCTCTCATGCCTGTCAGTGGTCAGCGAGTTTTCCCACTCTCGGAATCGGCCTCAGCCTATTAGTGGCCGCCTGGTCCTCCCTCCCAGTGGTCCACCGCTGCTCCTATCGAAGCCCCTCACCTCTGTCGGCGCCTGTAAAGGTGTGGCAGACCTTGGATATAGGGCGGGGAGCGGGGGAGTTGTCAGAGTTCCCTGTCTCATCTCTGTTTTTTTATCCACCTTCCTCATCAGTGGCCTGCTGGTGGTGACCTTTCCACCTATCCAGTGTTCCCTCACGACTACTTTCCTCCTACCAGTGCCCACTGCCAAGCACTGGCTCTGTTATTGTCCTTTATTTCCCATCCCATTCCTCTTCCGGGTCATTCCCCGGTTGTCATCACTCACCCACTGCCTTCCTACCACTGGGCCCCCCCCCCCCCCCCCCATCATCTCTTGCTTCGCCCATGCTCCTCCCTAAGCTGAAACTTCTTCACCTGCTACTTTGTATCCTTGCGGCTGAGGACTGACTTGCTGAAGATTGTTTCCAATCTGTTACTGGGCTCTTGGGGTTCACTACCAGCTCTCTGTCCCGTCCTTTTCCCCAATTCTTGCTTTGCGCTGTAGCCCCTCCCTTCAATTTGTCACCATCCTCATCCTTGTCCCTAGGCCTTATTCCAGACTTTCACTGACACCTTCATCTGTATCCGACCTGACTATGCTGCTTGCTGGCTTCTTACCATCTCATTCCCCATTCTCCCCACTCCCTTCCCCCTTCCTCAGACTGGGTTTCTCTGTGTAGCCATAGATGTCCTGGAACTCTGGCCTTGAACTCATAAGATCCGCCTGCCTCTGCCTCCCTCGAGCCGGTATCAAAAGCCAGGGCCACTCTTAATCAGCTTCAGTCCTCATTCTTATCTCTTCATGCCTCTTCTGTTCTGCTTTTTTCTGAGACAGGGTCTTGCTATGTAGTCTTGACTATATGTAGAGCAAGCTGGATTGAAATTCATAGAGATTTGCCTACCTTTGCCTGGAATTAAAAGGTTTTCCCAACTCAGTCTGTTCATCTCTTGATGTTTTTATGTTCTGGGTCTTCCCTTTAGCCTCTCTAATTCTCATGTGAGCTCTTGGATGCAAAAAAGAGGCTACATTTTGTTTAGTTTTTTTCTAGACAGGGTTTCTTTGCATAGCCCTGGCTGTCCTGGAACTAGCTCTGTACATCAGGCTGGCCTCTAACTCACAGAGATCCGCCTGGCCTCTGCCTCCCAACTGCTGGGATTAAAGTGTGCTACCACTGCCCAGAAAGAAACTAGCTTTAAGGAGGAGGCTGGGAGAGCAGGACAGAGCCTTTCAACACAGAAGGGAGGAGATAGGAAGAGCCCAGATCTTTTGCAGGAACTAGATAATACTGTCATGTCTAGGTTGGCTGAGAATGTTGGTGTTCTAGTCAGCCTTACAGCCTTCGGTAAGGAGCTGGGTTTTGGGGTGGTGGTGGTGTTGGGAATTTATAGGCTGGAGATAAAGCTGTGGGTGTTATGATTATATGAATTTTGGCACATGGATAGGAGGGGAGTGTTGTGGTTCAGACCTCAGTCGTTAACTTAGGGAGGTATTTTGGAGGAAAAGCTGTTGAATCTTCTTAGAGAAGCGAGTAACAGTTGAAGAGAGGTATGAGGGAATGAGAGAGCTCAGAGAGGTTTCCAGGCTTCTCGGTGGAACAAGTGGTTGGACAGTACCATCATTTAATTAAATAGAGAAGCTAGTTTTCAGCAGTGATATGTGAGGGAATTATTACATGTTAGAGAAGCAAGCAAGGTTTTCTTTTGGCTGAGAGCAGTGGGAGACTTGTAAGAAGCCTAGGGGTCGTTAGGGGGAATGTGTCTTACTCACAGCTGTGACACCCAGAGGAGTGGTAAGGCTGAACAGACAATTTTGAGCAGGGAGATGTTTAAAGTTTTGGGAATAGCTATTTACTTAGTGCACATCATAATGTGCTGAGTATTTATTGTGTGCCATTGCATTTAATTATTTATTTGGCGACAAAGTCTTTCTATGTGGCCCCAGCTGTTCTGGAACCTGCTATATAGACCAGAGTGGCCTAGAACTAGCAGAGATCTACCTACTTCTGCCCCACAAGTGCTAGGATTAAAGGCATGCACCACCATGCCCAGCTCTGTATTTAATTCTTATGGGAATTTCTCATCAAGTCCTCAACGTAACCGTAGACTATGAGAGCTGTAATTTCCCTGTTTCAGAGATAAAGAGACTCCTGTAAGAGAGCCAGAGTTTGTACTTGAGGCAGCTTGGCTCTGCATCCTTCCTCTCTCTTTCTCCTTATGGAAAGGGTGATGTTTAATATTTAAACTAATAACAATAATGACCGGTTCTACCATGCTTGGCAGGCCCAGACACTTTTTAAGTGTGTTATCCATATCCTCTCGTGTAGTCTTCACAAAGATGTCGTCATGAAATTGTTCTTCCTTCAACTCTTTTTTCTTTTTTATTTTTTTGAGACAGGATCTAATTTTACTCAAATATGAGTGTGACCCCAAATATTGCTCTATAGATTGAGGGTGACCTTAAACTTGTGCTCCCCTCCCTCTGTCTCCCAAGTGCCTAGATTACAGGGTATAAGGGTATACCACCATGACTAATTTATATAATGCAGATTAAACCCAGGGCTTCATGCATGCAATAGGCACTCTACTAACTGAGCTACATATCAATCCCTCTTTGGTTTTTTTTTTAGTTTTTTTTTTGGTTTTTCAAGACAGGGTTTCTCTGTGTAGCCCTGGCTGTCCTGGAACTCACTCTGTAGACTAGGCCAGCCTCGAACTCAGAAATCTGCCTGTCTCTGTCTCCCAAGTGCTAGGACTAAAGGCATGCACTACCACTGCCCAGCTGAAGTATATTTCATACCCAGGAAAATCTTATCTGTTTGAATTTAATAAGTTTTAACAAGTATGAACATTAATGTTGCCAGTTGAGGTGGCTCATACTTTTAATTCTGGCAGTAACGAGTCAGAAGCAAGCAGATCTCTTTGAGTTCAAGGCCAGTCTAATCTGTATAATGACTACTGGGTCATCTAGGGTTACATATACATAGTGAGATCCTGTCTCAAAAACAAACAAACTTTACTGTGGACATCTCTCATGTCAATATATAGAACATTTCTAACTCCCTTGAAAATTTCCTGTGTTCTTTTCAGTCATTACAACCATTCACTCAATCTTCAAGTAATTGATGTTCTTATTCTGTCACTATAGATTAATTTCTAGGTCTTCAGACTTTAAATGGAATTATAAAATATATGCACCTTGCGTGGAATGACACTCACCTGTGATTTCAGCAGTCTGGAATCTGCTGAATAAAAGGAGAATCAAAAGGCCATCCTGGTGTGTGTGTGTGTGTGTGTGTGTGTGTGTATCCATTCATCCCCCAGGGTGCCCCCCTCCAAAAACATAACAAACTTCTTTTACCCAATTTGTCCTGCTAGTTTTAGAATAAGCTTTTAAATGTGTGTGATTAATTTTGCTATGAGTTGGATTGGTATTTTATAGAATCTATAGATCAAATTCAGAGTTAAATTAGTGGGTCTTTTATCTGTGCACTTAATTTTATTTCTCCATTTATTTAGATTTTTATTTTATTTTATTTTATTTTATTTTATTTTTTTGTTTTTCAAGACAGGGTTTCTCTGTGTAGTCCTGGCTGTCCTGGAACTCACTCTGTAGACCAGGCTAGCCTCGAACTCAGAAATCTGCCTGCCTCTGCCTCCTGAGTGCTGGGATTAAAGGCGTGTGCCACCACCGCCCGGCCTATTTAGATTTTTAAAAGATTTATTTATTTATTTATATGCATATGAGTGCTCTATCTGCATGTACACCTGTGTGCCAGAAGACAGCATCAGATCCTAGTATAAATGCTTGTGAACTATCATGTGGTTACTGGGAATTGAACTCAGGACCTCTGAAAAAGCAGACAGTGTTTTTGACTGCTGAGCCATCTCTCCAGCCCTAGATTTTTTTCTTAGCAATAATTTGTTTTCACTGTAAGGGTACTTTTTTCACTTGAATTATTTTGAGCTGTTTTATCTTTTTGGTGGTATCATGAATGTTTTTATATTGTTTTAAATTATTTGTTATTGTACAAAGATATATTTGCTGTCATATTCTGTGACATTGTATAACTTACTAGTTCTCATAATATATCCCTTTGGATTTACATAATTATATCTGCAAATAAAAATAGTTTTATTTTTCCTTCACAATTGATATGCCTTTTGTTTTACTTTTTTATTGCATTGAGTAAAAGCCCCCAAACAGTGTTAAATAAAAGTGATAATACTGGGCCTTTGGTGGTTGAGAAAGTTGCCTTTATTTCCATTTTGTGGAATTAAATAATTATTTGTTATTATTATGTGTGTAGTATATGAGTATGTGTGTACCATGGTTGTGTGTGTTGTTATTGTGTGTGTGTAGGCCAGGCGGTGGTGACGAATGCCTTTAATCCCAGCACTTGGGAGGGAGGCAGAGGCAGGCGGATTTCTGAGTTCGAGGCCAGCCTGGTCTACAGAGTGAGTGCGAGTTCCAGGACAGCCAGGGCTATACAGAGAAACCCTGTCTCGAAAAACAAAAAAAAAAAAAAAAAAAAAAAAGATATTGTGTGTGTATGATATGTGATTATGTGCATGCCATGGTTGCATGTGTTATTACTGTGTGTGTGTGTATGATATGTGAGTATGTGTGTGCCACAGTTGTGTGTGTTATCACTGTGTGTGTATATGATATGTATGTGTGTGCTATGGTTGCATGTGTTATTGCTGTGTGTGTATGACGTGAATATATGTGTGCCATGGTTGCATGTGTTATTACTGTGTGTGTCTAGTATGTGAGTATGTGCGTGCCATGGTTGCATGTGTTATTACTGTGTGTGTCTAGTATGTGAGTATGTGTGGCATGGTGTGCATATGGAAGTCAAAGGACAAGTCCATGAGGTCATCTTTGTCCTTCCACCTTTAAGTGGGTTCTGGAGAATAAGGTCACTTGGCTTGTGTAGCAAGTGACTTACCTGCTAAGTGATCTCACTGCTCCCTGGATGTTCTTATAATGAAAGAGTGTTGGATTTTGTCAAATGCCTTTTCTGCATCAATTCAGAATATTTTATTTTCATTGATTTGTGGTATGTTATATTGATTGGTTTTTCAGATGTTAAAAATAACTGCATTCTTAGTATAAACTCTTGGCGTGGTATACATTCTTTTCATGTGTGTGATCTGGTTTGCTGGTGTTGAGGAGGATCTTGCAAATTTATGAAGAGATATTTATAAATGCCAACTTTTCCTCCTTTTCTCCCTTTCTTTTCTTTCTTTTCCCTCCCTTCTCTCCCTCTTTCCTTCTCGTCTTTTCTGTTCTAGGGTCAAACCTTGTATATGTTTGACAGTGCTGTCTCTGTAGTTCAGGCTGGTCTGAAGCTCAGTTATCCTCTTGCTCAGCCTTCTAAGTACTGTGATTAAAAGACTTGAGCCATCACTTTAGGCAAAATGCTATATAAATATCTATACAGTCATTTTTGGCTATATTGGAAATTGAACCCAGGGCCTTTTGTATGTTAGGCAGGTGCTCTGCCATTGAGCTACATTCTCAGCCAGATTTTCCCCCCTTGAGATTGTCTCATTCTATGGCCCTGGCTGGCCTGAAATCACGAGGATCCTTCTCAGCCTCTGGATTACTGAGAGTACAGGGTGAGCCCTGCTCAGCTCCTGACCTCCTTTTGAGATGAGATTTTGCTCAGGTTGATTTTGGGATCCTCCTGCCTCAGCCTCCTGAATGCTAGGCTTTACTTATTTAGAGACACGTTCGCCTATAAGCCAATGCTAACTCTAGACTCTTGGGCAGAGAATGACCTTGAATTTCTGAACTTGGATCCTTTTGCCATTACCATCTGAGTGCTGGGATTACAGCGTGACTGTGGTTTCATTTACTCCAGGCAAGCATTCTTTCAACTGATGTAGGTCCTTAGGCCCTGCCTGTTCTCTTTGAAAGATTCTTCTGCTGGCTGTAGAAATCCTCTTTGAAGAACTTATTTCGTTGTTTTCTAGTCCCTGCTTATGATACGTCAGCTATTATTGGTTACCTAATAATTTTTTTTTGTCTATGTTTAAGATAGTTTCTATTTTCCCCTTTAGTTTAACTGTAATATTTTAGGTTTATTTATCATTTTTGCACTGTTGTGTTGATATATTTAAAACCTATAAAATTGCCAAGTATAGTGGTATACATCTATAATCCTAGCTAAACCTGAGACAAGAGAATCTGAACTTTGGAGCTGGACCCTAAATGAGACCCTGTCTAAAGAAAGGAAAACAGAAGAACAAAAGCTGGGTGGAGTGGCACAGGTTGCTTTGTTTTTTGTTTTTTTGTTTTGTTTTGTTTGATTTGTGACAGGGATTCTCTGTGTAGCCTTGGCTGGCCTGGAACCCACTTTGTAGACCAGGAGGGCCTTGAGCTTAATCAGCCTGCCTCTTCTGATTAAAACCAGGGACTGGAAATGGTCCAGAAGTTAGGAGCACTCTAGTTCCTCTAGAGGACCTAGGTTTGGTTCCCGGCACCCACATGGCAGATCACAACTGTCTATAACTCCAATTCCAGGGATCCATGGCACCAGGCATGCACATGGTGCAGACATATATGCATGCAGGCAAAATACCCGTACAGATAAAATAAATAAGTCTTTAAAAGCAGAAAACTAAACCACCACCAACAACAAAATATTTATTTAAAGGTGTCACAATAACTTTCTAGGCCTAAATTAAATATTTTTCCTCCTCAGTGAGAATTGAGACTTTTTTCTTTCTTTCCTTTTTTTCCCCCTTTGATACAGGGCCTCATGTAGCCCAGGCTGAACTTAAACATTGTAGCTGGTGTTGGCCTTGCCTGTCTTCTGGTCTACTTAGTCTGCCTCCCACTTTCAGGGATTACAAGTGTGTTCCACAATGCCAGGCAAAGATTTTCTATTGCTATATTCCAGCATTATGCTTGGTAGACAGCTGGCAACAAAATATTCTGTCCAATTTTTAAAAAAAGAATTATTTATTTATTTTATGTATAGACACTGTAGTTGTCTTCAGACATACCAGAAGAGGGCCTGGGATCCCAGTACAGATGGTTGTGAACTGGGAATTGAACTCAGGACCTCTGGAAGAGCAGTCAGTGGTCTTAACTGCTGATCCATTTCTCCAGCTCCCCCTCCCCCATTTTTTTTTTTAACTGCTGGTATTGAACTGGGTCCCTTGTGCAGGGTAAGCATGTACTGTATCACTGAGCTACACCCCCAATAAGAATGTTGAGTTTTGGGCTGGCAAGATGTTTTAGCGGGTAAAAGTGCCTGCCACGCAAGCCTAACTACCTGAATTAGATCCTTGGAACCCACTAAACAGGAAAAAGTGACTCCACAGAGTTGCCTTCTGATCTCCACATAGACTGGCATGTCTGCTTGCACTCTTACAAATACACACACACACACACACACACACACTACTGTTTAAATGTTTTTGAAAGAATGTTGGCTTTTGTTTGGTTAGGCTATTATGGGAACAGCACCTTAATACCATCAAGACTTGATTGTGACATTTGTCAGGATGGGTCTTTTGGGTTTCAACATAAGTTTTAGGTCCCAGTCATTAGTTCTAGTACATGGTTCTTATAAATCGTGACCCTTCTGTATTAAAGTAGAAAATCCTTCTAATTGGCAGTTCTGATTTGGATTCCAAATACTGTCTCCTCAGTTCTGGATGGCTTCCACCTGTGGCAGCTGCTCTCGGAGTCAGACATAGACTGTGTTCCACCACTGGCACACCCACAGCAGCAGGAAGTGCTTTCTGCTTTCTTCTTTGCAGTTTCATCTGTTGTCCTGTCTGGGGATTTGGAGAGAAGTTTAATGCAAACCTAGGGTTTCCGTATTTGTTAGACTTTCTTTTTGTTCATTCTAAACTCTGAACTTGTGTGTGTGTGTATACATATGTGAGTAGACAGACCTAAAAAGGCCAGAGGCCAGATTCCCCAGGAGCTGGAATTACAGGTGGAGGTGTAAGTCCTGGGGACTGAACTCAGGTCCTCTGCAAGATCAGTACCTGCTCTCAACCACTGAGCCATCTCTCCAGCCCCGTTAACTTGAACTTCTATTTTGTACTTTAAGTGAACTGAGAAGCATCTTCAAGTCAAAGCTATTCATCTAGTTGCTTCCTTTCAATGGTTGTCTAATTATCCTAGTTTTCATTTGTTCAGTGCCTTCAGATATCTGTTTTTTTTTTTTTTTTTTTTTTTGGTTTTTCAAGACAGGGTTTCTCTGTGTAGCCCTGGCTGTCCTGGAATTCACTCTGTAGGCCAGGCTGGCCTCGAACTCAGAAATCCGCCTGCCTCTGCCTCCCAAGTGCTGGGATTAAAGGCATGCGCCACCACCTCCCGGCCCAGATTTTTAATATTTTGTTCAGAACTTACAATTATTATCTGCAGGAAAGGTACTCTAGTCTGATACAAAGCTGTTCCACCCTATTTGAATCAGAGCTTTCTTTCTCTCTGTCTCTGTCTGTCTGTCTGTCTCTCTCTGTCTCTGTCTCTGTCTCTCTCTGTCTGTCTCTCTCTCTCTCTCTCTGTGTATGTGAGATACAATTTTTTCTTTTTTTTTGAGATGAGATTTTATGTATGATAATCCTGGCCATCCTATAACTTGCTATGTAGGTAAGGCTGACCTCAGATTCAAAAAGTTCTGGCTTTAAAGGTGTGTGCCACTGTGATGTCTAATTTTGATTGTCAACTTGACTATACCTCGAATCAACTAAAACCCAAGCAGGTGGGTACGCCTTAATTAGATCATTTGTAGCAGGAAGACCCACCCTGAATTTGGATTCTTTGAGGTCTAAAGACCCACCCTAAATCTAGACCACATCTTCTGGTGTGGCCTACATAAAAGAGCAAGGAAAAAGGAAGTCCTTGCTTTTTGCCTGTTTGCTCTCACTCTTGATAGCCAGCTCATCTACTCTGCTGAGGCATTAGTTTGGTATTCACTGGTATTAGAAACTACTTTAGGATTCCAATTTAGAGTAAAGATCAGCCAAGGCATTCAGCTACTGGATTCTTGGCCAGCCATTGATGGACTAGTCAGATTACAGTAAGACATTCTAATAAATCTTCATATACATACATATATATATATTTTTTTTTCTTTGATTCTGTTCCTCTAGAGAACCCTGAATACAGCTAGCACACCAAACTTTTTTGTTTTAAAAGAGATGGAATCCTGCTATGTTTTCAGGCTGGCCCTGAACTCCTGGTCTCAAGTGACAAGTGACTCTGTTTCTCAGCCTTTTAAGTGCTAGGACTAGACTCTGGTACCCATTTTTATTTTTCCTCCCAAGTCCACAACATTTTTATTATTAATTGAAAGGAGCCAACCAGACAGGGCTGTGAAATCCAAAAGTTGTGGCTTTGAGTTGAGTCTGGCACTTTTCACCATGACATTCTACACATGGCACAAAGAGAAAAGAAAGATGAAGACTGAGCAGGGTAGAGGCTGACCAGGA
Organism: Arvicanthis niloticus; assembly: GCF_011762505.2. Classification (NCBI taxonomy): domain Eukaryota; kingdom Metazoa; phylum Chordata; class Mammalia; order Rodentia; family Muridae; genus Arvicanthis; species Arvicanthis niloticus. The sequence continues at coordinate 63,875,754 of NC_047670.1, forward strand.
GTAGCTCTGAAGCTGGAGGAGGATGTGGTGTCCGAGAATTCAGCGAAGGCAAGGCACAGCACCGGGTACTGGAGAGACACTTGTGTGTGGGACATGTGTCAAATGAGTGTGTGTGTGTATGTATGCACTAGAGGAGGAGGGAGACTAGAGATACCAATGGGAAAGGTCTCAGATGGGGCAGTTTGGGAAGACATGGAGATGGAGCGGCTGGTCTTGGATGGGGGCAGGGTTCTTTGTGACAGAAGGAAGGTCAGGGAACATGATGGGTTGTTAGTGTTGACGGAGGGGAGAGGAGGTGTTAACACTCCTGTGAACTAAGGGAATAAGGATATTAGAAAGATGAGGAAAAACAGAAAGGATTAAGGTGGTTTATGATTTATGTTATTGTGTACAACCCACTCTAATGATTAGTAGCTTAAAACAAAAGTTATGAGTCCAGGTTGGGTGGCAGTGTGGGCCGTGCACAGCAGGATGCTCTCCTCTCTTCTCCATGTTGTCACCGTGGTTTACTCGTAGACCTGGGCAGCTGGATGTTTATGCCTCTCTGCAGGGATGGTTTTGCCATCATTAGGGAGGCCTGAGGGAGCTTGTTCACATTTAGTCAGTGAATTCAAAGGTACTGAGTGGAAGCTGTGGAGCCTTTTGAGATGAGGCTTGATACCTGTCTTGAGACCTTTGTTGGTTATAGTGAGTTTTAAGAGCTGCTGAGAGTGGAGGGAAAGCAAAGAAACTTTGCCTCTTTATTTTTATATAGGGTCTGACTGCCCATGCTAATGTCAGCATTGCTATATTGCTCAGGCTATCTCAAATCTATGGCAATCCTCCTGCCTAGTCTCTGGAGTGTTAGAATTACAGGTGTGAGCGTGTGAGTGTTCCTGGCTCAGATTTCACCTGTTGAGGTAAGAGCTGTGTTTAAGCTTTATCACCATTAGTGTAAGAGGGAAACCAGCTTCCTAAAGAGAGACTAAGAATCCAGGCTACACTAAATGTTTACTTGAGGTTTGTGGTCATTAATTTAGAATGAGTAAGGCTTGAGCTAGATTATTCACGGAAGCCTTCTCTGACCCGTTCTTTCCCTATCATCCTCCCCCATTCATGAATAACACAGTTATTGACATTTATTATGGGTTTACAGTGCTGTGCATATGTTGGGCACTTTATATAAATTATATATTTTGGTTTGTTTTTGGTGTGTGTTCTAAATATAATTTTACTCCAAACCTAGGTGGGCCTGTAACTCAATATATAACTTAGGCTGGCCTTGAAATCAGGCTAACTCTCCTGCTTCAGCCTCTTTGAGTGCTAGGATTTCAGGAATGAGTAATTTCTCACTTGGCTCCAGATTACTTTGTGAGGTATACACTGTCATTTTCTAAACCATGTATTACAGGGCACAAACACAGACTTGAGGACTTGAAGAACCTAGGAATGGCTGCCGGCACAATCCATGTTTTCTCAAGAAGGTAGCCATAGTCTAGTACATTTAATAAAAGGAAAAGAAGTCATCAAAGGAAGTGTAAAAGAAATGACCAACATGGCAACCTTTTGTTTTTTGCCTGTGAATGGAAGTTAGAACAGACAGTACTGAATTGTTGTGAGCTTTGAATGACTGGGCCTTCTCAGTGCCCACACATAGCAGAGTCCATGCAGTGAGAGCCTTGGTGGATGCTTCTCCTAACAGTGGCTGAGATGACCCTAAAGTTTGAGTTCCTTGGCTCTTAGTTCCTTTGTGCTGCTGTTTGCATTTCAGTTGTGCATATCACCCCACTTTCCTCCTTGGTGGTTTTTACTGTCATATTGTGTCTATTTGGGTCATTTCATTTACTTTTATTTTTTTGAGGCAGGCTGATCTTGAACTCACAGTCTATCTGACTCTGCTTCCCAAGTGTTGGGATTAAAGGCATGTGCCATCCCCACCCCCACCCCCACCCCCTTACTCCCCAAATCACTCTTTTGGCTGGTTGGTGGTAGCATACTTCTTTAATTCCAGCACTCAGGAGGCAGAGGCAGGTAGATCTCTGTGAGTTCGAGGACAGTCTGGTCTACAGAGTGAGTTCCAGGACAGCCAGGGCTACACAGAGAAACCCTGTCTCAAAAAAAAAACCAAACAGGCCGGGTGGTGGTGGTGGCGCACGCCTTTAATCCCAGCACTTGGGAGGCAGAGGCAGGCGGATTTCTGAGTTGAGGCCAGCCTGGCCTACAGAGTGAATTCCAGGACAGCCAGGGCTACACAGAGAAACCCTGTCTCAAAAAACCAAAACAAACAAACAAACAAACAAACAGGCCTGGATAGGTGGTGCAGAGGTTAAGGGCACTGGCTGCTCTTTTCAGAGGTCCTGAGTTCAATTCCCAGCACTACATGGTGGCTCACAACCATCTGTAATGGGAACTGATACCCTCTTCTGGAGTGTGAAGACAGCAACAATATACATAAAATAAATAAATCTTAAAACAGACAAACAAAGCCTGTACACAATGCCTGGCTTTTGGCAATTTTTCTTGTGTTGTTTTTGTTGTTATTACTACTACTTGTTTGAAACAAAGTCTCACTGTGGAGCCTTGGTAGCCTGGAGCTCACTGTATAAACTAGGCTGGCCTCAAACTCACAGAGATCTGCCAGCCTTTGCCTCCTGAGTGCTGGGACTAAAGGCATGTTCTACCATACCTGGCTGTTGTTATTGCTACTTTTAATTAAGTGTATATGTTTATGGCTGTGTGTGTGTGTGCCTGTGAGTGCAGGTGCCTTTGGAGGCTGGAGGAATCAGGTTCCATTGGAGCTGGAGTTATAGGCTGTGAGCTGTACTCTCTGGGTGCTGGGAACTGAATTCAGGTCTTCTGCAAAAGCAGTGTTATTTTTTTTTTTTAAATAATTTTTTATTTTATGTATATTGGTGATGTTTGTTTTGTTTTTGTCTTTTATTTTTGAGACAGGGTTTCTCTGTGTTGCCTTGGGTGTTCTGAAACTCTCTCTATAGATGAGGCTAGACTGGATCACAAAGATCTGCCTGCCTTTGCCTCCTGAGTGCTGGGATTGAAAAAGTGGGCCACCACTGCCCTGCATGCATCAGTGCTTTGCCTGCATGTATATCTGTGTGACGGTGTCAGATCTTGGAGTTGCAGCTTTGAGCTGTCATGTGGGTGCTGGGAATTGAACCCACATCCTCTGGAAGAGCAGTCAGAGTCACCTCTCCAGCCACGGCTGGTTATGTGTTCTTAACCATTGAGAGATCTCTCTAGCCCTGGCAGTGTTTGTTTGTTTGTTTGTTTGTTTTTCCCCTCCAAATTTGTCTCTAGCTGTTTTCCCTTAAGAGTCTCAGCCACAGTTCACAGGAGAGTATGCTCTCTCCTGCCAGCCCTTGGCCAGGGCTTCCCATTCTGGTTCTGGTTTTCTTAGCACTGTTGTACTGAGAACAAGCAGAGTGTGGCTACTCTGTCTCTAATAAGTAGGTTAGTATGATGTGTCTGTGGTTCTCTGTCATTGCTTGGGGTGACTGGTGGCAGTGGTCATCATGACAGCTCTGTTCTGGAACCATGTGTTCTTTTCTATTACACATTCACCAGGCATCTTCCTAAGATTACAAACTTGATCAGTGACAGAAACTGTGTGTTTGTAGACAGGGGTATTCTGCTGTGGTCTGACCTGTTCGCTGCCAGTTCTGTGTCTGGTTGGGGTCATTGTTTGGTTTCATGATGAGCCAAGTCCCTCAACACCAGTCGTGAGAGTGTGTTCACAATGTTGGGTAGCTCTGTCCTTAACTGGAAGTACTGCCACAGTTAACAGCAAAGGTTTTGCTTTTTACCATGTCTTCATCATATCTAACAGATACGATGCTCCTGTGAAAACCAAGAGACACTGAGAGCCTGGCAGAGCCCTTGATGTTTTGGGGACTTTGCATTGAAGTTACCTTTCTGAGATTTGGCTGGCACATAGACTACTCTCTTGAGAGTTAGAAGACCCAGGAGCATGGAACCACAAGCAAACTAAGCCTAGAACAGCACAGGAGCCAGCTGCTGGGTGCTTAGTCCTCACTGTGGAGCACAAGGCAGGTGTTGTACCTCTGTCTTCATGTTGTCCTTAAACTTCCTAACTTGGATGGGATGGGAGCACACAAGTAGGCAGGGTTATGGATTACTTGCTCCCCCATTATACATTCAAGCCCTAACCCTCAACCTAATCAGATTTGGAGGTGGATCTTTAAGACATGATTAAGCTAGATGAAGACAAGAGGATAGATGGGGCTCTCAAATTTGAATTAGCTAAGATGGCAGCCATCTGTATTAGGGCTAGAACTTACCAGCTCCTTGATTTTGACTTCTCTTAGACTCCTAAAATATGAGAAATAAATACTCTTTTAATGCCCCAACCTATGTGTTTTGCATATAACAAGTTGAGCTAAGATACCAGTCAGTGGAGGACTTAAAGTCTAGTGGGCTGAGATCAAACGGTAGGTAGGAAAACATACTGGCAGAACAGCTATCCATATTGGCTCCATAGCTCCTGCATAGTATTGGCCTGGACAGGGTTAAGAGTTGAAGTAGTTATTAACATCTGAAGATTTTGATCCAGATGTGGTAGTAGTGGCTCATACCTGCAATCTCAGCAGGCTCAAATAGAAAAATTCTGATAGTTTAGATCTAGTCTGGGTTACATTGTAAGTTCTTGGCCAGTCTAGGGTATAGTACCAGACTCTGTTTCAAAAAAAACAAACATCAACAAATAGAAGATTTGGAGATTATGCTGGGCATGGTACTGCCTGCCTTTAATCCTGGTGCTCTGGAAGCAGAGGCAGGCAGCTCTCCATGAGTTTCAGGCTAGCCAGGGCTACACAGTAAGTAGTTTGTTCCTAAACCAAAAATAAACAAAAACTTAGGAGATTTAAAAAATATATCAGCTGGCCGGCGGTGGTGTATGCTTTTAATCCCATCACTAAGGAGGCAGAGGCAGGTAGATTTCTGTGAGTTCCAGCCTAGCCTGCTCTACAGTGTGAGCTCCAGGATAGCCAAAGAGACAAGAAGAAACCTGGTCTTGAAACCCTTCCTCAAAAAAAAAAACCAACAGCAGCAGCAGCAGCAGCAGCAGCCCTTTATATCCCTGTTGATTGTCATCCACATGGTGTTTCTCTAGGTGAGCATCTGTCTTGCCCAGCAGCTCATCCTGCCTGTCTTTTCCATCCGCCTTCCTTCTTTCTGCTTATACCTTGCTCTTGCTCTTCCAGAGTGACTGTTCTAGAACCCCGTGTAGGACAGTGAGGGAATGCAGAAAGGACAGATACTGGAGCCAGGTGGGCTCTGTGTATACTTCATTGGAGTTATATCAACTACCAATATGGGGAAGTCCAGCATGTTTATTTTGTACAGCACAGTTGGGTAGGCAGGAGATATCTATAGGAGATACAGATGCCTGAGACTTTGGGCTTTTAACATCAGAGAGAAGAGAAGTTGTATTGCTAGGGTTGTTTTTTTTTTTTTTTTTTTTTTTTTTTTTTTTTTTTTTTTTGTACGTACTGGTCAGTTGTTTGTAAACAGAGGAATTTGGACCATAAGACAGCTTAGTCTCTCTTAGCCTGACCCAGGGGAAAGGCTTTTCATGTTAAGCCATCCCTCAGAACTGTTCCCTAAGTTCCTAGACTGCCCTGTGCTAAAAGGTCTCTGTGTTGTAGTCCTTGCTTCAGGAAGTGTCAGAAGGATCAACAGCTGGGTGGCTGGCACTTTTTTAATGCCACAGTGAGAAAGATTTTTATTACAGAGGTCTAGAATTTTGGGATGTTCACTTTTGACTGAAGCCAGGATCCCCGTTTCTCTCTCTCTCTCTCTCTCTCTCTCTCTCTCTCTCTCTCTCTCTCTCTCTTTCTCTCTCTCAAACTCTCCCCGACACACTCACATACATAAGCATGTACACACACTTCTAATTTAATATATTCTCTTTTTTGTTTTTGTTTTTTTTTGTTTTGTTTTGTTTTGTTTTGTTTTGTTTTTTGAGACAGGGTTTCTCTGTATAGCCCTGGCTGTCCTGGAACTCACTCTGTAGACCAGGCTGGCCTTGAACTCAGAAATCCACCTGCCTCTGCCTCTGCCTCCCAAGTGCTGGGATTAAAGGCGTGTACCACCACCACCTGGCTGACTGGTAGGTCTTAAACAAACAAACAAAAAACCCACAAGGCTTCTAATTTAAAATTTTATTCTTTTTTAAAGTTAGAATTTTAAAATTGGAAATGTCGTCTTCCCATTTCCCTAGTTTTGTTCCACAGAATCTAGTTTATTCAAAGTTTTAAAAATTTATTTATTTTTATTTTATGTGCAAGTATGTCTGTGTGACAGTACTAGAGTCCTGGCACTGGAATTACAGATGTCATGTGGGTGCTAGGAATTGAACCTAGGTCCCCTGGAAGAGCTGCCAGTGATGGGCCATTCTCCAACCCCTCACTGAAATTCTTTAAAAACAAATTTTTTGTTTTACTTTGTTTTGTTTTTGTTGTCTTGAGACAGGGTCTCTTTGTGTAGCCCTGGCTGTCCTGGAACTCATGTAGATCAGGTTGGCTTCTAATCAGAGATCTGCCTGCCTTTACTTCCCAAGTGCTGGGATTGGAGTTAAAGATGGTTGTGAGTTATCTTGTGGGTGCTGGAAATTGGTCCTGGGTTCCCTGGAAGAACAGCTAATGGTTTTAACTGCAGAGTCACTTCTCTAGCCCCAACGGCTAGTGCTCTTAACTGATGAACTTTCTTTAGCTCCCTCATTCAAATTCTTTTTTAGAAAAATGTTATGGGGCTGGAGAGATGTCTCAGAAATTAAAAGCATATACTGCTCTTGTAGAAGACCTGAATTGAGTTCTGAGTATCCTTGGTGGGTGGCAGCTCATAACCACCTATATGTGTATCTCCAAGGGACACAAGGGACATGTCTCTGTGGGCACCTCCATTCACATCTCTCTCTCTCTCTCTCTCTCTCTCTCTCTCTCTCTCTCTCTCTCTCTCTCTCACACACACACACACTCACACACGTAATTAAAATAAAAATAAAATAAGGGGGCTGGAGAGATGGCTTAGTGGCTAAGAACACTGGTTGCTCTTTCAGAGGTCTTGAGTTCAAGTCCCAGCAACCATCTATAAGGGCATCTGATGTCCTCTTCTGGCAAACAGGTGTACATGCAGCAGAGCACTCACAGTAAGAAAGAAGGAAAAGAAAGAAAAGAAACCTCAAAGTCCACCTCCAGTAAAAGGCCTACTCCAATGAGGCTACCTCTTAATGTTCCCAAGTAGTTTACCAACTGATGTCTAAACATGCAAGTATATGAATTTGTGGCGTCTATTCTCATTCAAACTACCACATGGCCTTTTCTCATGGGCTGGTCTGTTCACTTCCTTTAATTTTCCCCAGCACACATTCCATGTTTGTGACAACTCTGACTTCTGGAGGTATTTCTTTATTTTATTTGTAATTATGTACATAGGAAGGAGGTATATGTATGTGAGAGCAGGTCCTCATAAAGGCCAGAGGCATCAGATAGCCCTGGAGACATAGGTGGTTGTGAGCTGCCAGATGTGGGAATTGAACTCTTGTCTTCTATAAGTGTAGTATGTGTTCTTAACTGTTGAGCCATTTCTCTAGCTTTATTTATTTATTTATTTATTTACTTACTTACTTACTTACTTACTGTGTAACCCATGATGGCCTCAAACTCACTGTAATCCTCCTGCCTCAGTCTTGCCAGTACTGGAAATACAGATATGAGTCACCACATCTGGCTCCTGGAGTCTCTATTGAATCTTACCTTAGTTTTACAGCGTTAAGCATCACTCTTTCTGGGAACTTTCTTTGGGGATCCAGATCCTACCACACATTGCCTGGCCTTCCAGACTTTTCTTTTCTTTTTTCGTTCTTTTTCTTTTCTCTTTCTTTCTTTCTTTCTTTCTTTCTTTCTTTCTTTCTTTCTTTCTTTTGTGTGTGTGTGTGTGTGTGTGTGTGTGTGTGTGTGTGTGTTTGTTTTTTCGAGACAGGGTTTCTCTGTGTAGCCCTGGCTGTCCTGGAACTCACTCTGTAGTCCAGGCTGGGCTCGAACTCAGAAATCCGCCTGCCTCTGCCTCCCAAGTGCTGGGATTAAAGGCGTGTGCCACCACTGCCCGGCCTTCCAGACTTTTCTTTGAAACCAGAATGGAAGCCTCCATGATTCTATGCCTTAGAGTTTCTATTGCTGTGATGGAACACTATGACCAAATGCAATATGGGGAGGAAAGGTTTCATTTTGCTTACACATCAGCATTATAGTTTATCACTGAACACAGGGCAAGGACCTGGAGGCAGGAGCTGCTGGTGATGGCGTGGTGCTGCTTCCTGGCTTACTCGGCCTGCTTTTTTATAGCACTCAGACTACCTGCCCTGAGCATGCTATGGACAGTGGCCAGTCTACCACCAGCGTGGTCAGTAGCTGGTGCCCCTGGGACCATGGGTGCAGTGTCTTCTGCGTGCTTAGATGACTGAATATTCGGAAACGCCTTCCTAAGTGACTGCATGAGTAGGATGCACCAGAGCTGTCTTTCTAAAGAGGCAAAACCTTTCTGCCTCAACTGACGTGAGAGCAGCCAGTTCCTACTGTCCTGATGCAAAATACTTGGCTTCTTTTTAAGTACCTTGGTCTTTTCAGCAGCCTGGTGCTTTGCTGAGCAAACTGAAAACGTTCAGGCCTTTCTTCTACCTTGTGTTTGCTCATATTCACGCCGTAGACTTCTCTAAAAGCAGCTACCAACATCCGTGCTTCAGCTTGAATGCTAGGATGTTGTGAAATTTACTTTTTACTTTATTAATTATTTAATTAATCACTTTTTTAAAGATCATGGTTTTGCTGTCTTCAGGTTCCTTCCTGATCCTATTCACCCAACTTTATGTTCTTTTTTTCTCTCTTTTCAAACAAACAAACAAGAAACAAAAACAAAAAAATCAAGAAATACAACTCTTCCTACAAAACAAAAATAAAAAATAAACAAGCAAAAGAACAATAAGACAAAAAAATACTCAAAGCAGAATGAAACAATAAGTCCACAGGGAGTAGCTAGGGAGGCTGGGATCTGCACCAAGAGACAGTCTGGGGGAGTAGAGACAGGGTAGGAGCGGGGAGCTTTTTCAGGTAGGCTGCTACAAGACTAAGAATAAAACCCAGAAAGATGAGCAGCGGGGACAGGAAGGACAGTGAAAATTGCCTTCCAGTGTCCCAGCCTAGCATTGTCACTGGGACCCATGGTAAAAAGAGTTTCTGAGATTGGTGGCTGACACAAAATGGAGATGGTTGGAAGGGAAAGCTGAGAGGGTTGAGGGAAAGCGGTAAGCTGGATCTGAACCCAGAGGCAGCGTCCTCAGGAGGTGGGTAATGTGGGGCCTCTGGAGAGAGGCTGTGTGGTATAATGAAGAGGTCTGGAGAAACAGGAATGAAGGGCTAGGGAGACCCTGGGCCTGTACCAGGAACTAGAAGGAGCTCAGTTGTTAGGAATTCTGGCTCCTCATCCAGAGGACCCAGATTCAACTCATAGCACCCACATGGCAGCTCACAGCTGTTTACAACTCCAGTTCCCGGGCATCCAATTCCCGGACGCACATCCAGGTAAAACACCCACACATATTTAAACAAACAGACAAACAAACAAATAAAAACCTCAGCCTCCATGCAGTCTCAGGGCACTGACAGAATATAGACAAATTTTTTCCCACAATGTAATACAAGTGGCTTCTAACCCAGTTTCTAAAATAGATACTGTTCCTGTATGAAACTGCTCTTTCTCTTGCCAGAATTCTGACCTTCTGAGATACCAGCAGAATTATCTAGCAATCTCAACTTACAGCATCCTAAATTCTTTCTACTGTGTTTCTCCAAGCTATTCCAAATGCATCAACAATCAAACCAGATTACCAACAATCAAATCAAATCTAGAGGCTTAAGAACCTCATTGTGGCTGGGCATGGTGGCAGACACTTTTAATCCCAGCACTTGGGAGGCAGAGGCAAAGGCAGAGGTAGGCAGATCTCTGAATTTGAGGCCAGCCTGTTCTACACACCCCACAGCAAAGGGGGTGGGGGGGAAGGGCTGGATAGATGGCTCAGCAGTTAGGAGCACTGATTGCTCTTCTGAAGGCCCTGAGTTCAATTCCCAGCAACCACATGGTGGCTCACAACCATCTGTAATGGGATCTGATGTACTCTTCTGGTGTGTCTGAAGACAGCTACAGTGTGTGTGTATACACACACACACACACACACACATATATATATATATATATATATATATATATATATATATATATATATATATAAAAAAAACCACAGGTGTAGTGGTCTTTAATCCCAGCTCTCAGGAGACAAAGGCAGGCAGAACTGTATGAGTTTAAGGCCAGCCTGGTCTACTTAGTGAGTGTCAGGCCAGCCAGGGGCCTCATTGTGAGAACCTGTCTCAAAACCATAACAAAATAACTATAAAACCCTACACTGTGAGTCTGGATCTGTTGGGGCATGCCTTTAATTCAACACTAGGGAGGCAGAAGCAGGAATTCATTTAAGGTCAGCTTGGTCTACATAGTCAGTTCCAGGCCTACCAGGACTACTTAAACTGTCTTAAAAAAAAAAAACAACCAACCAAACAAACAAACAAACAAACAAAAAAACAATACAAAGAACCGTATTGTTAAGTTAGTCATGACAGTGCCTACTCCCCCCGCCCAAATCTACGTGTATGTGTATATCTGTATGTGTGCATGGTAGATGACTCTGGAGGCCAGAAGAGGTCATCAAATTCCCTAGAATTGGAGTTATGTTTGTGGGCATTAAACCCAGATCCTGTGGAAGAGAATGCAGTACTTAAACAGGAGAACCATAGTTCCAGCCCCCGCTGCTGTCAAATTTTTAATGTTGGTTTTACATTTCTGTGACAAAATATCCATATAAACAACTTAAAAGGAGAAAGATTTATTTTGTTTCATAGATTGAGTGGTGTTATTCTTTCATAGTGGGGAGACCATGGCAGAACAGAACAGCTTACATCATGGGAGCTAGGAAGGATGTAAGAGAATGAGGGGAAGGAGGGAAGGAAAGAAAAAGACAAAGAAATATATAGCTGTCAGCTAGCCTCTCCTTTTTTCTGTACTATTCTTTTTCAGGTCCTCAGCCTATTAGATGGTATCAACTATACATTCAAGGCAGATCTTCCTACCATAATCAATCATCTCTTGGGTGCCCTCAGACATATCCAGAGGTGCTTTATAGCTCTCTTAGGTGCTTCTCAGTCCCATCAAGATGATAATCACAATAATGGTTCTTGATTTCTTTTGTTTTCTTTCTTTCTTTTTTTTTTTTTTTTTTGTCTGACATTTTTGTTAGGGTGATAACAGTAGTTGTTAACTACTTGACAGGATCTAGAATCACTTGGGAAATGGCCGTGTCTGCAGGAGCCTGACTATCCTGAATGCAGTGACTGAGGTGGGAAGGCCTGCCCACTGTGGCGGCGCTATTCTGTGGGCAGACCTTAGACTGTCTGAGAGAGAGGAGACAGTGGGCTGAGTACAGGTATTTTTTGACTAATTGCTTCAAGTTCCTCTGTGCCATGAAGGACCTGGAACTGAGAGCTAAACCAGCCCTTAAGTTGCATTTTATCACAGAATCAGGAAAAGAAACGAAGATGTAAAATTAACTCTATAAACGAAAATTAAAGCCGGGCAGTGGTGCACTCCCTTAGTCCCAGCACTTGGGAGGCAGAGGCAGGCGGATTTCTGAGTTTGAAGCCAGCCTGCTCTACAGAGTGAGTTCCAGGACAGCCAAGGCTACACAGAGAAACCCTGTCTCAAAAAAAAACAAAAAAACAAAAAACAAACAAACAAAAAAAAATTAAATACTTTTTCTTTTATTTCCAGGTAAACCAGGCAAAACTCTTCCCTGAATAAAAACACCTTTTTAAAAGTTGCATATATACAAAAGAAAAAACCCAAATGCTTTTTATTTTGCCTGAATACAAGATTTAAACAAGGTATTGCCATAGAAGGTAAGGTGATCTTTTCAATTAAATTATAGTTTATTGTACAGGTTACTCAAATGTACTTTATAGATGGGCATTTGAAGATCAGATGACAGGATCTCACTATGTAGCCAAAAACTGGTTGGTTGTTTTGGTTTTAAGACAGGGTTTCACTGTGTTCCCTGTTGTGGAACTTGCTCTTTAGACCAGACAGGCCTTGATATACCTGCCTGATACACTGAGATATACCTGATACACCGAGATATACCTGCCTCTTGCCTCCCAAGTGCTGGGACTAAAGGTCTACACCACCACCACGTGGCTGCCAAAACTGTTGTTAAACTTAGGATTCTTCTCCTGAGTGCCGGGCTTCCAGCCGAGCATCACAGCTTGTGGTCAGTGCCGCTTCTTGCCTGCACTTTGATGTACTAGACATTAAGATGATAACACTCAAAGGTCGAGTGACAGGAAGAGGACACCGAGCATTATGACAGCTCTCTCTCTCTCTCACCCTGTACTGAAGGAAGCAGTAGTTCTCTGCAGAAGAAAGCATGCTCCGGGCATTGTTTCCTTTCTGTCGCTGTGATAAAAAAGCTCCACTTTTCAAAAACAAAGACACAAGTCCACAGATTTAAGAAGCATGTTTTATCCCAACCAATATGAATTAAAAGGAAAAAGGGCTGGCAGTATGGCTTGATGGGTAATAGTACTTATTCCGGGAGCCCGATGACATCAGTTTGATCCCTGGAACCCAGGCTGGAGGGACAGAATTGACCTGAAAAGTTGTTTTTTGATCTCTAGATATGTGCAGTGGCCTATATGCGCCTGTACTGACGCACAATAATGATAAATAAAGCTTATTTGTTTATTTTTTAAATTGAGGCAAAGTCTTTCTATGTAGCCCCGGCTTCCTGGAACTCACTATATAGACCACACTGGCCTTGAGCTCACAGTACCTGCCTCTGTATGGGCCATCATCATATTTGTAATTGATAAATTTTAAAAAGTTAAAATACAAAATGTAAGAGCTGATTTGTGGCTGGATGGATGATCAGTTGCAGTTTAGATTCTAATTCTCTCTTGGCAACAGGCTCTACCACAGAGCATTCTATTGGACTCTTTCATGGAACTATAGGATCACATGGGCAACACCTGTGTTTGAATCTTACCCTCTGTCTTCCGATTCTGTCACCCTGGGAAATAAGAAGCAGAACTTGAGGCTCCTCTCCTTCCTTCACTGCTGGGTAAGCACGTAGAAGGTATTGGGTGTATCCTGTTGTTCTTTACAGTCTGGAAGGGATCTCAAGGACAGTAGTCAGAATGGGAAGATCATTCTGCTGTGTTGATATACTAAGTCCAAAGCTGGTTTATGGACAAGGCTGCTGTCAGTGGTAACCAGCCAGTCACCTATGGATAGTTAAGCATCTCTATGGAAGACAGGGTGTAGAGACCAGGTATGGTGTTTGACACCTGTAATCCCAGGATTTGAAAATCCTGCAGTAAGATGATCACCGTAAGTTAAGACCAGCTTGTACCACTTAGACAATACTTCTATTGAAACAAAACAAAACAATAAACTTTGAAAAAGAAATATTCAATAATTGGGCCTGCAAGATGGCCCATCAGCTAAAGGCACTTGTGAATTTAAACAGATTAAACATATTTAAGACAGAATTAGTGAATTGTAATATGTATCTGAAAAATTATTTACAGGTTGAACTGAGAGATGGGAGATAGAAGTTGAGATTAAGCAAAAATAGAGATGACAATAAAACGCACGCCAGTGGATAGTGGGAATTTCACTGTAAAAATAGGGAAGATGGAGGCACATCATTATTCAAAGCATTATAAATTTTAAACTTTTTAAAAACTTGTAAGACTTAGGTCCATAGACTTAAGAAGCATGCTGTACCCACTGGGCAGTGGGTACACACTGGGCAGTGTTGTGTTCACAGCTGCTGAGGAGGAGGGAAGCAGTGCACAAATCCCTGTGCAGAGAGAGCTGCTTTCCTCCTCCTTGTGAGGTCTGGAACCCAAGCCCAGGGAGTAGCTGCCTGGTCTTTGGGTGTGTCTTCCCACTTGAGTTAACCTAAAGACACTCTCTCACAGTATGCCAGGGCCTTGTCTCCTAGGAGATTCTAGATCCTGTTAGTTAACAGTATTAGTCACCACACTGTCCTCCCATTTCTAATTTTTAAAAAAGTTTTATTTTCTGTGTATGAGTGTTTTGTCTGTACCATGTGTATTCCTGGTGCTTTCAGATGTCAGAAGAGGACAAGGACATAAGATCTCTCAGAGCCACCATGTAGGTGCAGGAGCTCAAACCCAGGTCCTCTGCAGGAACAACTAGTGCTGTCTTAACCACTGAGCCATCTCTTCAGCTTCTGTTTCTAGAATTTTGTTCTTGTTGTTTGTTCTTTTGAGATAGGTTCTCTCTAAGTAGCTCTGGCTGTCCTGGAACTTGCTTGCTGTATAGACCAGGCTGACCTTGAACTCAGAGAGCTACCTGCCTCTGCTTTCCAAATGCTGTGATTAAGTTATGTACCACCACGCCATTTCTAAAACTGTATTATTTATAAATGTTATACTGGAGCTAGGCATGGTGGTAAACTTTCAAGAGGCTGAAGTGGGAGAACTGTCTGAGCCCCAGAGTTTTACGATCAGTCTGAGCACCATAGTGAGACCACATCTCAAACAAATGAAACAAGCAAAACAAAACCCACCAAGTTGTTAATGGGATCATAGGATGCAACCTTTTGGGAATGATTTACTTTCCCCAGTAATAATTTTCTAGACACTTATCAGTTTTTTTCCCTCTCCAGTATTTCTTTTGTGGAGCCAGGAATGTAACTCAGTTGGCAGAGCGCTTGCCTAATGTGAATAAAAGCCCTGGATTTGAGCCCTATTCAGCAGCAGGGGGCAGAGGCAGAAGACTAGGAGGAGGTCAAGGGGATTCTCGGCTACATAGCAAGTGTGAGGTTATTCTGGCCAACAGGACACCTTATCTCAAAAACAAATTTTTTCCAATCCTAAAACATTTATTCCACTTACATGAACTTAACACATATGTTCTTACAGTGGTGCTTGGAGTTGTACATAAAATTTTCATATGAAATTAAACAAGGCTAGCCATCATTTAAAGTTATTTTCTTGTTAACTTTCTATTAGCCTATGCATATTAGGCAAGAAAATAAGGAAAGACTCATAAATTTTTATGTCTTTCTTGCATGGGGCCATGTTTGTCTGGTTTTAGTATATGTATTACCAAAGTGAACATAGGCCTTTTTAGTACTCATTTTCTTACTGTGTTGGTTCTACAAGTTGTGTTATAGCTTGCACTTTGAAGGCTGTCCAACTAGATCCCAGCCTTCCCCACCCCCTTTTTGGTTAGCATACAAAGAAATTAATTTTATTATGTGATTCTAGCTTTGTTGTTGTTTTTATGGTTTTGTTTTGTTTGATACAGGGTCTCACTATGTAGTGCTAGCTGTCCTAGAACTCACTGTGTAGACTAGACAGACTATCGTCAAACTCACAGAGATCTGCTTGGCTCTGTCTCCTGAGACTGAGGTTAAAGGTGTGCTCTGATGTTATCCTAGCTTTTGACTGTTACAAATTAAGCTGCTATCAATATTTATTATGTGTGAATTTAAGTCTTTGTTTTCCTAGGATCAATGTCCAGGGCCAAGGCAGTTTTATTTGTATGGATTTCTGTTTACTGCTGCGCTATAGAGGTTGCAGAATCCCTTAAGGTTTGTATGTTTACCACACCTGGATCTTTCCTTTCTTACCTGTGTATGACAGTGCCTCTTACTGTTTTGTTTTCCTTTTTTGCCTTAAAGTTACTTTATCAAATAGTAACATTGAATCTCAGCTTTTGGTTTATATCTGCCCACTGTGTGTTGCAATTGTCATATTTTTGCCTCTTTCAGTTATTAAAATATATATCTTTTGTTTGTTTGTTTGAGACAAGGTCTCTGTGTATCCCTGCTGTTGTGGAACTCACTCTGAGGTCCAGGCTGCTTTAACTCAGAGATCTGCTTTCCTCTGCCTCCGAAAGTGGGACCAAAAATGTGTGCCACAACACCCAGCTAAAGTATATTGTTTATAGTAAGCATTGTTGGAATTTTTATATCCAGTCTGAGAGACTTTTACATTGGTAACTTTATCCCGTATGTGGTCATTGTAGTGCTGGTTTCTGTCATTTTATTTAACGTTTCCTACTTACTGATTCTCTAGTTTTCTTTTCATTTCTTCTTTCCTATTTTTTGTTGACTAGATTATGGAAGATGTTTCATTTTGGCCTTTTTATTGCTATTTTCTTAGTTATGTATTCCCTTTGTTGTGGATACTAAGAGATTAGTAATAGATATAATTCCACTTACCTGGTTTTTATTTATTCTCTTTTCCCAATAACATATCCCCCTTTCATTGCCATATCAACAGGAAGAGAAATATCTATGAACATAATTCTGGCCACATGAATGGCTATGTTCAAAGGAATGAATTTTTAGTTGATAGAGAAATATGTTATTGGGTGTGGTAGTATGCATCTGGAATACTAGACTTTTGTGGAGGCTGAAGCAGAATTTTGAGTTTGAGGCCAACCTTGGCTATACTGTATAAACCAATCTTTTTTTTTTTTTAAATGACCAAAACCAAATAAAATATAGATTACTTGAGATGAACATGATAGGCCAGTTGTTACTGTTTTGCTGTTTTTTGTTTTTGGGTGTTTTTTTTTTGGTTTTTTGAGACAGGGTTTCTCTGTATAGCCTTTGGCTGTCCTGGAACTCACTCGGTAGACCAGGCTGGCCTCGAACTCAGAAATCCGCCTGCCTCTGCCTCCCAAGTGCTGGGTTTAAAGGCATGCGTCCCACCGCCCGGCCTGTTTTGTTGTTTTTAAGTCATGTGGATTTTGTTGTCTTGTTTCTCCCCCAACCCCTCTCTTTCTGAGACAAGCTCTCTGTATGTAGCCTTGGGCTAGAACTGGCCATGAGGATTAGGCTAGTCTCTCTGTAGACCAGGCTGACTTTGAACTCAAAGATCCATCTGCCTCTGCCTCCCTAGTGCCAGGATTAAAGGCGTGTGCCACCCCTGCCAGGCTCAGGCCCATAGTTAGTTTTATGTCACCTTGACACAAGCTAGAGGCATTTGAGAAGAGGGAACCTTAATTGAGAAAATGCTTTCACCAGATTGACCTGTGGGGCATTTTTTTTTTTTTTTTTTTTTTTTTTGATTGATGTGGGAGGGCTCAGCTCCCTGTGGGCTGGTAGTCCTGGGTGCTGTAAGAAAACAGGTTGAGCAAGCCATGAGGAGCACGCCACTAAAGAGGGTTCCAGCAAAGCCTTCAGCTTCAATTCCTGCCTTGAGTTCTTGCCCTGACTTCCTTTAATGATAGATTATGATATGGAAGTATAATAAAAAATAAACGTGCTCGCTTCGGCAGCACATATACTAAAATTGGAACAATACAGAGAAGATTAGCATGGCCCCTGTGCAAGGATGACACGCAAATTCATGAAGCGTTCCATATTTAAAAAAGAAGAAGAAAATAAACTCTTTCCACTCTAATTTGCTTATGGTCATGGTGTTTTGTCACAACAGTAGAAACTCTAAGACGGATTGGTACCAGGCCATGGAGTATTGCAGTGACAGTCCTGACCGTGTGTTTTTGAGAGATTTGAACTTTGGGTTGTGTACTAGATGGTTTTGTGTGTCAACTTGAAACAAGTTAGAGTTGTCAGAGAGGAAGGAACTTCAGTTGAGAAGCTGTCTCTATGAGATCCAGCTGGATCTCATTTTCTTAAACTATTGATCAATAGGGGAGGGCTCAGCACATGGTGGGTGGTACCATACTAAGTCTGGTGTCCAGTTCTATAAGAAAGCAAGCTGAGCAAGCTATGGGAAACAGGTCAGTAAGCAGCATCCCCCCATGGCCTCTGCACTAGCTCCCTCCTCTAGGTTCCAACCCTGCTTGAATTCCAGTTCTGACTTCCTCCAGTGAGGACTATGATCTGGAAGTGTAAGCCAAATAAACCCTTTCCCCTCCAACTCACTTTTTGGTCATGGTGTTTCATCACAGCAATAGAAACCCTAAGGCAGGCTGGGAAGGCCATTGAGTACTCAGTGCTCCATGGGTCGTTCTCTAGGAACTCAGAAGATAATGGTGAGAGTGATCCATGCCGGTGACGAGGCCTGGTTTGTGGGGTTTCAGAGGGAAGCAGAGATTCAAGACCATTTATGTAATGTTTTGGATTAAGAATTTGTGGTTCGCCTTTAATCCCAGCACCTGGGAGGCAGAGGCAGACAGATTTCAGATTTCGAGGCCAGCCTGGTCTACAGAGTGAGTTCCAGGACAGCCAGGGCTACACAGAGAAACCCTGTCTCAAAAAAAAAAAAAAGAAAGAAAGAAAGAAAGAGAAGCTGGAGACAGAGAGAGAGAGAGAGAGAGAGAGAGAGAGAGAGAGAGAGAGAAAAGAGTCCAATAGCATTCAGAATTGTAAATCGGAGAGTTTTTTTCCTGAATGTCATTATTCAGTCACTGTCATAGAGAGAGCTGAGGCTGTGCCTGAGCACATAAGAAAACAAGCTGAGTGAACCAGGATGGAGTGAGCCAGTAAGCAGTGTTTCTCTGTGGCTCCTGCATCAGTTCCTGCCCTCACTTCTAAGGGACTGTAACCTGGAAGTGAAATCAGAAAAAGACCCTTTCCTTCCAAAATTATGTATTATCATGGTGCTGTATCACAGCAGTAGAAACCCTAACTAAGAGCCAGGTAGTGACCACACTCATGACCGGACTCTAATCCTAGCCTTTATGTTACCCCCAGATTCCCTCCTGTCACAATGTGCTATTCTGTGCCTTATCCCTGGCCCTGAGCAGCCTCTGCTCTCCTTGCCTTTGGTCTGTTTTATACTTTCTGACTTCCATATAAATGGGGCTATTTGCCTTCTTGCCCTGTCACTCCCTGTGCTATGCTTTTCTATGCAGGGAGAAAGGGTCTGTTATATGGGGAGGTAACTCACCTGTTCCCTGTGTGTAACAACTGTGACTCAGGTGACTCAGTTTTGTATAAACATAGGATTTAATTTTTCTTATGTTGGCCCTGAGAGTAGAACTGTTCAGTCACATGGTAAGAGTATGCCCAACTTTATAAAGAACTGTCAGAGTCTTTTCAGAGTGGCTGTGCCACATTGGTGTTCTATCCTGGAAGTGGCTAGGAGTCAGTTGTTGAGTATCTCGTCAGCCCCTGGGCGGCTTTTTGATGGCAGCTGTAGTAGGTTATGTGGAGCCTCACTGCAGTCACCGTTGACTGATAGTGACCCTAGTGTAATGCACTTTCTGGCTGACGTTTCGTTTTGAGATAGGATCTTACTGTGTTGCCAAGGATGGCTTCAAATTCATGGTCATCCTGCCTCAGCATCTGTCACTCTCTTCGGACACACCAGAAAAGGGTGTCAGATCTCATTACAGATGGTTGTGAACCACCATGTGGTTGCTGGGAATTGAACTCAGGACCTCTGGAAGAGCAGTCAGTGCTCTTAACCACTGAGCCATCTCTCTAGCCATCTTTATACCTTTTAAAATGAAGAATTTCCGTTTTGATTGTTTGTTTTTTGAGATGGAGTTTCTCTGTGTAACAGTCTTAGATGTCCTGGAACTCCCTCTATAGACCAGGCTGGTCTCTAACTCACAGAGATTTACCTGTCTCTGACTCCTGAGTGCTTGAATCAAAGGCATGCTTCACCACTGCTTGGCTATAAATAATGTTTAATATGTCTTATGAACTTCCAAGGTTTATTTTTTATTTTTAAACACTTTGTCACATTATTTTTTGTTACTCATTTGAGGTAGTCTCACCATGGTGTCTGGCTAATCTGGAACTCCTTATGTAGATCAGGCTGGCCTTGAACTCACAGAGATCCATCTGCCTTTGCCTCCCAAGTGCTGGGATTAAAGACATTAACTACTGTGTCTGGAGAATATTATATTTATTTATGTTCTCTCTCTCAGTGTGTGTGTGTGTGTGTGTGTGTGTGTGCTTTCAAGTACTTGTTTTGATTTGCATACGGATATCAGAGGACAGTTTATTGGAATGGCCCTCTCTTTTTACTGTACAGGGATTACAGTGTGGTGACACCTTTAGTCACTCAGTCATCTTGCCGTGGCCTTTCCTTTCTCTCTACCTCCTGCCTCTGTAATGCTGGGAAACAAACCTAAAGGCCTTTTATTTGGCTTTACCACTGTGCTATACTCCCAGCCTCCAAAACACTGTCCTCTAAAATTTCAAGTTGTAGATTTTATGATTAAACCTGTGGTGTATATCATGCTAATTTGAGGTCTGGTGTGAAATAAGGGTTGAGCTTCAGGTTTTTTTAATGTATGTTTTGTCTTCTGGCATAATATGTTGAAAAAGGCTACACACATACATACTTTTCTCCATTTATTTGATTTTGTACATTTATTGAAGATCAACTGAATATATGTTGGTGTCAGAGGCCGCTGTGTCAGGGCTTCACAGGTAGCTCAGATTCACAAACAAACAAATGGAAGAACTGCAGCCAGCCTTTCAGGTTTTTTTTGTTGTTGTTGTTTTTTGTTTTTTGTTTTTTTTTTTTTTCATTTAGGGTTTATTTTAGCACCAGGTCTGGTGAACACACATCTTTATTCTCAGCATTTGGGGGAAAAGCTAGGTGTCCCTCTGTGAGTTTGAGGTCAGTCTGGTCTACAGAATGAGTTCCAGGCTAGCTGGAGCCACACAGTAAAATTCTGTCTCAAAGAATTATTATATATAATTATTTTTTGCCTATATGCATGTCTGTATGCCATGTATGTACAGTGGCTATACATGTCAGAAAATGGCATTATATTCCCTGGGATTGGAGTTACAGACTGTTGTGAATGATAGTTTGGGTACTAGAAACTGACCCCCAGATCTGCTGGATCAATAGCTAGGACTCTTAATTACTGAGCCATCTCTTTAGCCACAGTCTTTTAGATTTTTTTTTTTTTAAGTAAAAATACTAAGTAAGATAAGCCCCTCAGATTTTATTATAGTTTTGTAAATACCTTCCTATGACATTAAAAAATTTGATAATTTAGACCAGTGAGATGGCTTGCTGGGTTAGGGCTGATAAACTCAGGTCGTGGAACCCACATGATGGAAAGTAAGAGCTGACTCCCACAGGCTGTCCTCTGACCTCCATATGTACACTTTACTGGGTGAGTGTGTGCATGCATGTACACATATGTATAAATAAATGAAAATAAGAATAATTTAAAAGATCTATCACTTGAAGATAAGCTTTAGCTTTGTTGAAGATGAAGCTTCATGTTTTCTTTTTTTTATCAGAACAGTAAAAACTGTTAGCTAACTGACTGTGGCCTGCACTGACAGTGAGCCTTGTCTGGGCGTGACAGCACAAGCTGGAAGGAGGACTGGGAGGCTGTACACTGAGGGCTAGATGGCAGATGACCGCAGAAAACAGCAGGACCAAGCAAAACGTGCTGTCTTTTGTTTGGCTTGCTAGATATAGGCTCTGAGAGTATTCCAGGAATACATGTCCAGTGCTCACTCAGGAGGGATTAGACACTGGGAAGATGGGTTTCTGGTTTGAGTTAACCTTTTCAGGATGGAGAGACATTCCTGGTGCTGATACTTGGGAGACAGATGTATGGGCCTCACAGAGCCATGATCAAAATGAGAGCCTCTAAGGACTTAAGCACCGTAGGTGGGGGAAAAGGTAGGTCAGATAAGGGGAACACAGAGTCTGTGGGTCACAGAGGAAAGGGACCCCAGGGTTGCTTGTGTGTATGTTGGGGATGAGCTCTTGGGCTTTGGTATAGCATGGCTGAGAGTGCGAGGAGTGAGCTGCTTTTGTCCTTGCTTGCAGCTCTGGGACCGCCATCATGTTCTGGAAATTTGACTTGAACACCACGTCCCACGTTGACAAGCTCCTTGACAAGGAACATGTGACACTGCAGGAGTTAATGGATGAAGATGACATCTTGCAAGAGTGTAAGGCTCAGAACCAGAAGCTGCTGGACTTCCTGTGCAGGCAGCAGTGTATGGAGGAGCTGGTGAACCTCATCACACAGGACCCACCCCAGGACATGGAAGAGAAGGTCCGATTCAAGTATGTACTGAGGCTGTCAGGGAGGCTGTGCTTAATGTCTGAGGACAGCTAGACTCAGGGCATCACCCCACAAGAAATGAGGAGGCTTTGTACAGTTTGTTGGTTGTTTGTGAGGTTTAAGAGTTTTTGAATCTCTTGTATATGTGTTTTCTCATTCTGAGTTGTAAATGAGTTTATATTAAGTCATCATGTGTTGGAACAGTTGAGTGACACTGCTGAAAGGCCCCGTGATAAATGGGTACTGCAGAGTTGTGCCACGTTGTTAGAGTTGGCAGGTACCTTAGAGGTTTGATGTCTGACTTCTGAGCCCCAGGAAAGGTTTGCTTTTAGGGTGTTTAGTTAAGAGGAGGATGTCATTATCATTAGTGATACTAAACCTTTAGAAATTTTTCCTGGAATGTTTTGCTTCCAGTTTGAGCAAGATGTTGGAAGGTGACAGAAGGGAAGGAACAGTGTCATCTCAGGATGGTTGAAGCTTTGAGGAAGTGCAGTCTGAAGTGGGAGGGCAGCAAGAAGGATGAGCCAGTCCACACCTTCAGGCCTAGGCTTGGCTTCCTGAGTAGGCCACACAGTCCATAGTGTTTCTGGGGACAGTTAAGGACAGTTAGCACAACAGACAGGTCTAGGTGCTATGAGGAAGCTCACTGTACACAAAAATCTGGCCCTTCACAACAAATCTTTGCTGATCCTTATCCTTTGGGAGAAGGGCTGGATGGTGAGGCAGCCTGTGGGGGGCTGTCAGTACTTCCTCCATGGTAGTCAGTCTGTCTCTGACAGGGTTATCACATGATAGGAAGAGCAGAGACATGCTGTCAGATGAGCCATGGCTTCATGGATAGGGTAACCATAGCAGGAGGCTGTCATGGTCTCAGTATCAACTAGTCACAGCCTACCTGCCATCTTTCTTCATGTGTCTCCTAGTTTAGGTGACACATCAGAACAAAGTGACAGAGGAGGGGATAGTTAAGGGGCCAAGACAGGGATTCTCAGGATAGCACTAATGACTTGGGAGGGAGCCTTGCAGAGTCAGAGTCAGAGATTACTAATGCATGAGTACTAAGCTGAGGCAGAGACGGCAATGAGGAAACGCATGGCTCTCGGGGAACCTGATACATGGTGAGCAGGTGGACAGAGCAGATTCATCATTCAGCTGAGGGCTGCACGTCCACATTGATGTAAATATGTGTATGGTGTTTTGCCTGCATGCACGACTGTAGCCCTCTGGAGATGTGTAACTTAAACCTTTACCTTCACTGCTCCGTGAGCATCTGAGGTTCTGCTTGGTCTACTCCAGTATGATTCCCTCCTCTTTCCTTCCCGTCCATGCCTGGTATGTCGTGTGGTGACTCATTTCAGAGCCTCCTGTATGCCAGACACTAGGAGGGCACTCTGCTACAATGGTTTTTGCAACTAGATGCTCTTCTTGCCTTTTTAACTCAGCATACTTGAATAGGAGCAGAAAAGGACCATGCTAGCCTGATCTACATAGTAAGTTCCAGACAGCCAGGGCTATGTAGACAGATCCTATTCCCTGTGTAGACAAGATGACTTCCCTGGGCTCTGAAAATATCTCAATGCTGTCTGTACTTTGCTTCATCACCTCATAGAATTTGAGTTCTCGTGCTGCCCCAGTGTGTTGTGTCTTGTTTGGATCCTATGGAGTGTCACTGTGGCCTTCACTGTAGCTGACCTGGCCCTCTTCCTGCTCTCTCTGGTCTCCCTGTCTTCAGTGGCCATGTGTTATCCCCTACACTAAACGCTTGTGCAGGGTTACAGCAATCCCATGAGGTGGAGCTCTGGCTGCCTCACTTCACAGACAAGGATAGAGAGGTTAGCCAGGAAGAAGTAATCCCAGAACTGACTTACTCTGTAGGTCCCTCCCACACAGCCTATGGGACCTGAACACTGGCCATACTGTTGTCCTGTCCAAAGGCCTGCTTGTCTTATAGTCCTGCTGGGTCTCTGTGACTAACAGACCCTTTATAGCTCTGAAGGCTGCTCCCTTCTTGTCAGGCTGAGAAGGAGTGCCCACATCCCATAGCCAGTGGAAAACTGTTTGTTTCTGGGGCATTGATTGTCTTCTATCCTGTGTGTACCAGCTGTTAACAAGAAAGAGCCTGGAATCACACATACTGTGCTAAGGGTTACTTTGTCACCATTTTTATCAAATGAAAAGTACATTTGCACAAACTAGCATTTCTTTTCTTTTTTTTTTTTTTTTTTTTTTTCTTTTTTGGTTTTTCGAGACAGGGTTTCTCTGTGTAGCCCTGGCTGTCCTGGAACTCACTCTGTAGACCAGGCTGGCCTCGAACTCAGAAATCCTCCTGTCTCTGCCTCCCAAGTGCTGGGATTAAAGGCGTGCGCCACCACCGCTCGGCACTAGCATTTCTTAATAGTGAATTCCTTGCCCGTGGCTCACAGCTAATGCTGTTCATAAATGCAGTCATTTTTCTTCAGTTTAGAACATGTGGGTCTGTGCTTAATGATTTGAAGGCACAGAAAGTAGATAGAGGAGCAGTTTTCCAAGGAGGACTGGGACTTGACCTCACTGACAGTCAACAAGGAGGCAGATGAGCATGGCCCACAGAGAATCCAGGAGCAAAGGCAGATTGTTTAAGTCTGGTCTGGTAGGTAGTACACACCTGCAATCATAGAGCTTGGGAGGTAAAGGCAGGAGGAGGCAGCTACAGGGTTGGCCTTGGTACATAATGAATTTACAGCAGGCTACAGGAAATTCTGTTTGTTTGTTTTTTAAATAAAGTTATTTACAGAATGGAAGTAGAGTGAGAAAAAAATGTAGAATATCAGAGTAGAGGATATATGGAGCCCATAAAAGAAGGATTATAAACTTTGAAGTTCCAATAGTTAGAGATTCAAGTTGTCTCAAGTGTCATGTTCACTCTGTTCTGAGGTCTGTTCAGTAATTTGCTCTTTTCACATGGGTCTGCTTCCTTTTCCTTTTAAAAATGTGTTTATTTTGGATTATGTGTATGCATGTGTCTATGTGAGAGTGTGCCATGTTTGTGGATGCCAGGAAACTGGAGATGTTAGGTCCCCTCGAGCGCTAGGTGGTTCAGCCACCTAACATGGACACTGGGAATTGAACTTAGGTCCTCAGGAAGAGCAGTACATACTCTTAACCACTGAGATACCTCTCCAGCCCTGTCATGTGTCTCCTCCTAAGCATCAGTTTACTTAAACAGCTTCCTGAGAGTTGGAGAAGTCTAATTTCACATCCAGTACTTGGACTGTGCCCTTTTAGATATCCAAACACAGCCTGTGAGCTTCTGACTTGTGATGTGCCACAGATCAGCGACAGACTAGGCGAGGACGAGAGTCTGCTGAACCTTCTGTATGACTTCCTGGACCAGGAGCCGCCACTCAACCCTCTGCTTGCCAGTTTTTTCAGCAAAACCATTGGCAATCTTATTGCAAGGAAAACTGAACAGGTAATAATGTGTGAAGCCAAATTTATTGGACAAGCACCGTTGACACTATGAAGCTTCTGGGACAGCACTTTGTTAGCTTAACAGAACACAGATGAGCAGTGTGGGTGGCTGACGTGTGACCGTAGCGTAAGTAGAGCGGCTTTCCACAGAGCTCTCTGGTAGCCAGCTCTGGAATGAGCAGCACTTCTTGCCCTCCCTGGGTGCTTTGCAAGCCTCAGATCAGGCATAAACACAAGGTCCTATCACGCCTTCACTGTGGAGGGATCTGGAACATACACATTTTGGAGTCTTTGTGAGTAGCTTATCTGTATGTCCGAAACAGTGACTGCTGTGAAGCAAGCAAAAGTTAACGTTGGAATGGGGCTTTTGTGGGTAAAAAAACGAGCATTTCTCCGGTAGCACTGTCCTTTTCCTGTCTTGTTTACCTTGTGTGAGTGCGGCTGTGCGTGGTGAGGGGGTGGCAGTCTATGCCTCCTGCTGCCATCAGTGCCTCTCTCGCCACCTCACTTACCCATCCCCAGTGGATAATTTCAGCACAGCTTAGATGTCAGATGATTTCTTGTGTAATATTGTAGTATGTGTTTAAATTATAAGGACTTTTTCTTTTTAATATTGATAGGTATTGTTATATTCCTGAAATGCTGGCTGTGATTTTTTTGGTCCCATCAAATATCCATTTACCAAACAAACATATATTTTGTCTATGTTTTGAATCCTTGGACTTCGGAGGACTGTCTCATCTCACATTTGTTTTGAAACAGTAGAGATGAAGAGTGGTAGTGTTGTGTGTGTGTGTGTCTGTGTATGTATCTGTGTCTGTGTGTATCTGTGTATGTATATATGTACATCTATGTGTGTGTGTGTGTCCGTGTATGTGTGTCTGTATTTGTGTCTGTGTGTGTGTCTGTATTTGTGTCTGTGTGTCTGTGTGTCTGTATGTGTGTGTGTCTGTGTGTGTGTGTCTGTGTGTGTGTGTCTGTGTGTAAGTGTCTGTGTGTCTGTGTCTGTGAGTGTCTGTATTTGTGTCTGTATGTGTCTGAGTATGTCTGAGTGTGTGTGTGTCTGTGTCTTTTTTTTTTTTTTTTTTTATAATTTATTTGTTTGTTTCATATGAGTACACTATTGCTGTCTTCAGACACACCAGAAGAGGGCATCAGATCCCATTACAGATGGTTGTGAGCCACCATGTGGTTACTGGGGATTTAACTCAGGACCTCTGGAAGAGCAGTCAGTGCGCTTAACCACTGAGCCATCTCTCCAGCCCCGTGTCTGTGTCTTTATGTGTGTATGCATATCCCCCTCTCACTTGTGTGTTCAGTACTGTGGCATTACTGCAGGGAAAGAAAGCCATTGCCCTAGGAGAAGACAAGTGCTATGCAGTCCTCGTTGTGAGTTTCGGAGACCTTGTGTGTCTAGATCTTGCAGCCCAATGACTGGTGTGTGAATCTCCTCATTTACTGTACACTGATCATATACTTTTGCCACTTTCAGATTTTCTTTACAATTCTACTCTCTCATATATCCCCCTTTCTTCCTTTATCTAGTGCCTTCTGTATAGAGTAATAGGAAGTGAACTCCTTAAAACATTTTATTGCCAGCTGGTGGTGGTAGGTGCAGCAGTACACACCTTTAGTCCCAGCACTCAGGAGGCAGAGGCAAGTAGAGTTTGAGTCTAAGTCTAAGTTTGAGGCCAGCCTGCTCTATAGAGTGAGTTCTAGTACATCCAGGGCTAACACAGTGAAATGAAAAGAAAAAAAAAAAATACTGTGCAGACAAACATGTAACACCTTTATGTGGAATTCAAGTAAGACTGAAACATGTAAGCTTTGTATTCCCTCAGTAGCCTTTTCAGTAGAGAGCAGATAGATGGTTGTGAGTTCTCACTAACAGTGCCATTCTGAGTACTACAAGTTGCCTCTTCTAACATATACATACATCTTGTGTATATACCTGCTTCATTTTGATAATTCCTCGTATTGCTCTACCAGAATTGCTCTATGGAAAGTTTGGTTGTCAGTCACCCAGGAAGTGGCCTATTCCTACGGTTGGCTGTGATAGACAGGGCTACAGTGAGCTTTCCTGAAAGAATAGACTGGGCCAAGTCAGACTGTTAGGGAAAGGACTGGGAATGTGTTCACAGTTCTGTGAATTGTGTAAACTAGTTCCTAAGCCCCTGTGTTGTCTCCATAGCTGGGCTTCCACATTATCTGTTGGGATCACTTTTTTTTCCTAAACCTCCTTTTTGTCAGACTCATCCCATTATATTGAAGAAAATAAATATCAGATCGTTTTATGTATATTTTAGTATAGATTCCTAAAGAATGAGCTGTCTTTTATACATATAAACTCAATTATCCCTTTATCATACCTAAAACATGAACAATAGTAATTTTGTTAAATACTCTTGCAGTGTACAGATTGCCTCTATTGCTTCAATGGTCTGTGTCTCACTTCAGGTGTCTATTGCTGTGATAAAGCAACTGAGAGGAAAGAGTTTATTTCTGCTGTAGTTCCTTATCACAGTCCACCATCAAAGGCAGTCCGGACAGGAACTCAGGTGCAGTCCTGGGGGCAGGAACTGAAGCAGCAGCCATGGAGGAGCACTTCCTACTGGTGGCTCCATCCTGGTCTGTAGTTTGTTTTCTTCTGTACGAAGGACCAGCTGTTCAGGGCTGGCACCCACTCACATCGGACTGGGCCCTCCCACGTCAATAAACAAATAAGAACATGGTCTACAGGTTTGCCTAGAGGATGACTTTTTGGAGGCATTTTTTCAATTGAGGTTCCATCTCTCACAATTGACCCCTTGTCAACCTGACTTATAAACACATTACCATGAAACCACAACCTCTTCTTTTGTGTTTAACCCCCAAGTCTCATAATTGATATTAATACTACAGTATAAAACATTCCAACTTTTAAAAACAGACTTATTATGTATACACTGTTCTACCTAGTTGTACACCTGCAGGCCAGAAGAAGACACCAGATCCCATTATAGATGGCTGTGAGCCATCATGTGGGAGCTGGGAATTGAACTCAGGACCTCTGGAAGAACAGCCAGTGCTCTTAACCTCTGAGCCATCTCTCTACCCTGGGAGGACAACTTTTTAAGACAGGGTCCTTTTATGTAGTTCTAGAACAATGGCTCTCATCTCCCAGCAGTTCTTTCTGTGCCTTTGCTTCTGCTGGGCAAACGGAAGCTAGCACATGTTCAGTGGTGAACATGTCACCACTCGCACTGTTGTCCAGTTAGCAGCACTGCCACTCTGTGCTTGCATCACTGGCCTCCAGGACTCTGCCTGTCTTTTCACATAGCCTTTACTTGGTCTTTCTATCATTTCTTCTCAGTATACTTGAGAGTTAATGATCTTTCCGATGTGAGCTCTTCAGTGGTCCTACCTGTCAGGAGTCAGCCCTGTTTATTTATCAGGAGTGTTTGATTTCAGGTGATGGTGTTCTTGAAGAAGAAGGACAAGTTCATCAGTCTGATACTGAAGCACATAGGCACCTCAGCTCTCATGGACCTGCTGCTGCGCCTGGTCAGCTGTGTGGAGCCCGTTGGTCTCCGGCAGGAGGTCCTACATGTGAGTGAGTGAGTGCCAGGGAGTGAGTGTGAAGGTGTGGGAAGGTGTGCCAGGCCAGGCTGCTGGGTTAGGAAGCCGCAGATGCCCAGTCCTTCAGCGCCACTTGTTTATGTCCATAGTTTTATTCTGCTTCAGCCTATTTAGAAGCAAAGAGCGCAGAGGTTCCTTCTCCCCAACATATGGCGCCTTGCTCCCTGAAGAAACAAAGTACCCTTTCTTGCCTTTCTCCTCACCCAGGCACTCACACAAGCCTTAGAGCCAGTGTTTCTTGAGCTGTGTGCTCCAAACCTAGGTGCTGGGAGGAAAGTTGAGCTGCGTGTAGGTCAGGCAGAGGCCCAGCTCTAATCTGGAGTGTGGGCAGGCCGAGCTGCTAGGAACGATATTGTAGCAGTCTCTGGGACAGGATGCTCAGCCTAGAGGGTGAGTTCTGCCTGCTGTGCAAGGCTTTGTTTGTTCCCCATTTTGAAGTAAAACAAAGTAAGCAATTAGACCTTTGTCCATTTTCTCCCTCTGAGAAACAAGAGTCATTTAAATGGCTGTTCTCATTTGGGCATGGTGACACAAGCCAGTAATCCCAATAATGGGAGGCAGAGGTAGGATTGGAACTCATGTTCCAGGCTACCAAGGGCTACGAGGTGAAACCTGTCTCAAAAATAAATAAAAGATGTGATAATAGTTTTTGTTTTATTATATTTTATGTTATGTCTTGTTATCTCTTAGAAACCTGTTCTTTTCTAACGGTAAGGAGAGACCGAAAGGAAGTGGATCCAGGTGTGAGGGGAGGTGGGGAGAAGCTGGGGGCTGGGAAACAGAAGAAGGGGAAACTAATCAAGATATATTGTAATAGGAAAGAACCTATTTTGATGAAAGGGGAAAATAAAAGATAAATAAAGTGGCCGGGCAGTGGTGGCGCTCACCTTTAATCCCAGCACTTGGGAGGCAGAGGCAGGTGGATTTCTGAGTTCGAGGCCAGCCTGGTCTACAGAGTGAGTTCCAGGACAGCCAGGGCTACACAGAGAAACCCTGTCTCGAAAAAAAAAAAAAAAAAAAAAAAAGAAATAAAGTGATAGTTGTTCTCACTCTTAGGTTCATAACTCCTTTCCTTGTGGGATTATAGAGAGAGAATGCAGCATGTACCTTAGCTGCTGCTGAATGTTTGTTGAAAGCTAACTTACTTACTTTTCTATTGCTGCTTTAAAACACTATATTAGTCAGGTTTCTAGAGTAATAACTTACAGAATATGTGTATATGGATCTATTGGAATGACTTACAGGCTGTAGTGAAGCTACTCCAACAGCAGCAGTTAAATGGAAGGGCCAAGAGTCCAGTAGCAGTTCAGTCCACAGGCTGGAGGCCTCGTCTGGTCGTCAGCATGTGCTGGGATCCTGAAGAAGCAGGCTCTAGTGGCTGTGAAGGGAACTGACTCGCTAGTAAGGGGAGAACAAGCAGGCAAAGCAAGAGAGCTTCCTTCTTCCATATCGTTTATATAAGCTTCCAGCAAAAGGTGTGGATTAAAAGACTAAAGGTGGTTTCCCACCTCAAAAGCTCTGGATTAAAGGTGTGTCTTCCCATCTCAAAGATCCAGATTATAAATAGAGCGTCCCAATTCAAAAAAAAAAAAAAAAAAACCCTCACAACTGTGGCCTATTTTTGGGAGGATTACATTGACAATCAAGAGTAATCATTACAAACACCATGACCAAGGCATGGTCTGTCTGTTTGTCTGTCTGTTTTTCTTTCTTTCTTTCTTCTTTTCTTTTCTTTCCTTCTTTCCCTTCCTTCCTTCCTTTCTTCCTTTCTTTCTTTCTTTCTTTCTTTCTTTCTTTCTTTCTTTCTTTCTTTCTTTCTCTTCTTTTCTGTTTGGTTTTTTGAGATAGAGTTTCTCTGTGTGTAGTCCTGGCTGTCCTAGAACTTGCTCTATAGACCAGACAGGGGTCCACCTATTTCTGCCTCCTGAGTGCTGGGATTAAAGGCATGTGGCACCATGCCTGACATGACCATGACAATTTAAAATTTAAAATTTAAAATTGGGATTTTAGTTCTAGGCATGGTGTCAGGACCAGCTGAGAACACACGTCTTGAACCACAAGTAGGAGGCATGAGAGAGCAGCACCCTGGGGATGGCAAGAGTATTTTGAAACCTCAAATCCACTTCCAATAATACATCTCCTCCAAAAGGCTACACCTCCTAATCTTTTCCAAACAGTTCCACCAGCTGGGGACCAAGTAGTCAAACATAAAATCCTATGGAGGCCATTCTCATTGAAACCTCCATAGAAAACCGAATAGCCTTTTGCCTTTCACCTCTCACTGTAGTACTCACATTGTAAAGCATCCCTGCTGGGGCATCTGGTCTTTTCGTGAGGAGTCTGCAGTGCAGAGTACAAGTGCACTAGTAGAGCCAGCCTGCCAGGTGTGCTGTGGCCTGACATCACTCACTGAGTCTTCATTGCTTTGACCCTGAGAAGTGTCAGCATCAGCGTTACAATGTTACAGGCACACCAGGGAGTTTGTGTTCTTCCAGCTCCTAGGAAGGCTTTGGTGCTACAGGGAGCTGAGGGTTGTCTCTTGCTCACACCCAGCCAGCCTCTGAGCTGCATCTGCTCATTCTGTACTCTAGGTTTCATAAAGCCCGTGTCCTGAAAGCAGAGAGAGTACTATAAGACAGGTGGAAAGTGGCTTCGGCCAATCCCAAAGTTTATTGCCTCATTGTGGTTCTTTCTGGGCAGGTCAGACAGGCATGTCAGAGTCTATCCCAGGAGACTTGGGCACACGAGTTTCTGCTGTGCCAAAGGACTTTTTTCCCATTTGCTTAGATGAGCAGATACTGAACTGGACTTTTTTCCCCCCTTTTTAGTGGCTTAATGAAGAGAAAGTCATCCAGAGACTTGTGGAATTGATCCACCCTCACCAGGATGAAGATGTGAGTGCGCTGCCCACAGAGCCCACCTTCTTACAAGGACAGTCCCACACCCAGGCTCCTGGAAACATGCTGCTGTGTGCAGGGGGCAAGTCACTCCTTTCCTTTGAAGAGGACCATTAGATAACGTTCTTTAATCAAATGCTAACGTCTGGGTAATTTTGTTTTACTAAAAACAAATGTGGGACAGGCATGGTGGTGCATGTCTTTATTCCCACCCGTGGGTAGCACAGGTAGGCAGATCTCTGGCCTGCATAGAGAGTTCTAGGACTGTTTTACATAGTTACATAGTGAGAACTTGCCTCCAAAACAGTCATAAATAAATAATAGTATATACATGTATGTATATATGTGTGCACACATATACCTACACACTTACATACATACATTATGTCATATATGTATATAATTAAATAGTTGTAACAGGGTTGTATTAGTTAACCATGGCTGAATGACAAATCACCCTGTAGCTGAGTTGTCAGTAACAAGTACTTTTTATCTCCTTCAGTATCAGTTTCTCTGGTCAGGAGTCTGGCTGTGGTCTGTTGGCTCCTCTGCTCAGGGTCTCTCATAAGATTACAGTCATTTCAGGACTCAGCTGAAAGAAGATTCACTTCCATAGTCACACGTGGCTTAGTATTAGCGTTCAGTTCCTTCTCATCCAGGTAACCCCTCAGTTCTGCGCAGTGTGGGCTTCTGAGTGGACAACAGAGCTCACACTAAGCTAGCTAGCTTTGAGAAGTGAGCTGGACCTACACCAGACCTCTATAAATTCAGCTCAGAAATAATGGCCCTCCCTCAACCGTCTTAATGCAGTGACCCTTTAATACAGTTCTTCATGTTGTGGTGACCCTCAACCGTAAAATTACTTCACTGCTGCTTCATAACTGTGATTTTGCTGCTGTTTTGAGCAGTGATGTGCAGGATCATGTCATCTCAACCCACAGGTTAAGAACCACTGCGCTACTGCATTCTGTTCATTAGACTTGCATGTCCAAGTCTAGCCTGCACTCAAGGACTTGGACTTACAAGGGCATGAATCCCAGGAAGGGTTAATTAGAGTCCTTCTAGAAGCTTCCCTAGAAGCATATAAGACAGTCATAAAAGAAAATCTACCCCCCACCCCCTTCAATGTCTCCCACTAAACTCAGTATACAAGACCATTTCTGATGCAGGTGAGGAGTACAGCTTCTCACACTCAAGCTGAGCAGTCAGTGCTCAGAAAACAGCAGCCAAACACCCTGGACTTAGCTCACTCCTGACACTTGTTGGGTAGTAGCAGACTGTACAGATCGGAGAGCTTAGGCCCCAAGACCATCCTAACTGTGCTGCCTTACATCTGTGCTCTGGCTGACCAGCTAGACATTGGATTCTCTATACACTCTTCGAGATTTCTGGTTTAATATAAAGGACATTATACATCATACATATGAATACATAGAGGTGCATCCTGTAATGTATGGAAGAATGGGTGTGGAGCTGCCCTGTCTTTTCCAGATGTGTTTTTCTGCAGGAACCTTCATATGTTATGCTATGCAGAAACTCCCCAGACCCAGTCTTTCTGAGGTGGCTTATTTATTTATTTATTTATTTATTTATTTATTTATTTATTTTGAGACTTTATTGCACAGGGTTATTACTAATAGACTTTAGTAAGGCCTGTCTGGTCAGGTTTTTCTTGGCCTCTGTGCAGCATTACCCATTCCAGGTCATGGAGCAGGAGTCCTCTGGGATGAAGAGAATATTATAATCTACTGTCAGAGTAGACCATGAGCCAGGAACTGTGGACAAAGACCAAGAAATATATGTCAACATATCATAGATGACACTAGTTCTTCTGTTTTCAGCTATCTTCATCCTTCCTATAGAAATCACTGCTGAGAGTTTGAGTTCAATTCTATGCATTCTAAATATTTACACACATATACATGGTATATGTATTCATCAATCAGTGCTTGGCAGATGAATACTGACATTTGTACTTGACATGTATCCAAAGACTTCAGTGATGCCTGATCATCCTGTTGTGGCCTTTGTCTACCCCACGGAGCCCACCAAACAGCTGGGAGAGAAATTGTTGGCGTGTAGAGGATTTCCTGTAGCTGTGTTCCAAAAGGTAGAGCCTGCCATGACATGAGTGTCAGGGTGACTGGCCTGTCCCTGGCCCTGAAGGCAAGATTATGGCCACAGAACCAACCTGGCTACCTTCATTTTCCCTGAAAGCCTTGCACTTTTTTTAAATCTCAGTTTTTCTACTGTGTTCGACTGATATTGCAAAGATCAAGCTGTTTCTCTTTTAATCTCAGCTCCACCCAGAAGTGTTCTCAGCAAGCACACGTCTGAGTTGGAGGTGTGGCTCACTGGTCATGGTTCCTAGGAATGTGGCGTTGTCTATTTTTTTCCTTCAGTGACTTATCCTGCTTTCCTAAGCCCACAGGACTGATTGTAAATAACAGTAACTGCTTCATAGTACATTTAACATGCAGAATAACATGGTTATATATTCATTACATTTTAAAATATGAATCAAAGGTATGAAATAGGCACAAAATATACAACATTCTTGGCTACTTTGGGTCTCATTTTTAATTCCTGGGGATGTATTTAGTATGTCTTTTTTAAAAATCTAGCTGAGTCCACATCTTGATGATGGGCAGAGCAGACACACACTACTTTCAAATGAACCATTTCAGGAATCTTTATAGAAAACTGGCTCAGAAAATACATTAGCAGGATTGATATGGCTGATGGGTGTCTTGCTGAGGGGAGCCTGTTTTCCCTTGTCTTTTCAGAGACAGTCAAATGCTTCTCAGGCGCTCTGTGACATCATCAGGCTGGGCAGAGACCAGGGCAGTCAGCTGCAGGAGACTGTGGAGCCAGACCCCCTCCTCATAGCACTGGAGTCGTGAGTGATAGTGGGCCATGGTGGTGGGCTTTACTCTGCATTATGGACATGTCTTGGAGCCTATTTTGAACACAGGAAATGACACTGCCATCACTACTTTAGAAGGGATTAATTCCTCAGGTTCAAAGCCCTGGTGGTCCAGGAAGTTGGAACTAGTGAGCTTGTGTGTTATGCAGGCTTGGAGTACCTGGCTTTGAACCTGAACAAAGCCAGAGTGAAGGCCTCACCTGGCTCAGGGTGCTGTGCTGACCTCTGGGGAAAACAGTGTCCTTGCATTATGTCTATGTGTCTGCTCTGCCAGGTAGTGACCTCTGCATGTGCCCAACAGGCAGGACTGTGTGGAGCAGCTTCTGAAGAACATGTTTGATGGGGATCAGACGGAGAGCTGCCTGGTCAGTGGGATGCAGGTGCTGCTTGCCTTGCTGGAGCCAAGGCGTGTTGGGTGAGCCTTTCCTTTGAAAAGCAGCATACATTGCTCTTACGCCAGAGGATATGGGTGTCTAGGAAGAGCCAGGACATGCTGGTTTTTAATTTTTGGTTATACAAGTTATAATGTGGCTAGATACCCTGATTGAAAGGTCTCCTTTGTAGCTGTAGCTAGGTCCTCTTTGACCCTTATAGTAGGCATAGTTTCACCCTAGCTTGATGGCACTCAGCTGCTGCCAGTTTCTAATGTATTTATAGATGAGTATGGAATACATGTGGTTTTCTCTAGGTCCTGTTTTGGCCAGTCTGCACAATGCATGAGTGTGTGTGCATGTGTGCCTCCTATAGAGAGGGCTGCTACTCCAGCATGCAGCTCCTTGCTGTTTATGCTTATCTCCCATGCTAGGAAAGGAAGCATGCTGTGTTCATCTCTGCTAAGTGTTCATTCAGTAAGACATGTGGTTTCTGGAATGTCCTTCACTTCTTTGGTTTTTGATGTTATTTTTGAGATAGGGTTTTTCTGTGTAGCCCTGGCTGTCCTGAAACTCTCCGTAGAACAGGCTGGCCTCAAAAGGCATGTACCACCATACCCAGTTAAGATGTATTTATTACTATGTATAAATGTTTGCTTGTATGTGAATGTATGTACACTATATGGGTGCGGTGCCTGTGGAGGCCAGAAGACAGCAAATTCCCAGAGTCTGAGTTACAGGTGGTTATGAGCAGCCATGAAGGTGCTGTCAACCAACCCAGTAAGTGTTCTTAATCACTGAGCCATTTTTCCAGCCCCTCACTATCCTTCACCGCTTTTTCATCCATCAGTTGCTTTTTTTTTTTTTTTTTTTTTTAAAGATTTATTTATTTATTTTATGTATATGAGTACACTGTCACTGTCTTCACACACACCAGAAGAGGGCATCAGATCCTATTATAGATGGTTGTGAGCCACCATGGGGTTGCTGGGAATTGAACTCAGGACCTCTGGAAGAGCAGTCAGTGCTCTTCACTGCTGAGCCATCTCTCCAGCCCCCATCAGTTGCTATTTGAATACCTAGCTTGGAGTCCTAAGAAACAAAGACAACCAAAATATGGCCCCCTTACAGCCAATGTTCCTGTCTGTCCTAGAAGGGACAGGTGACTCAGTGTGGAAAGTGTGTGGTTTATGAGAAAGGTCTGTGTAGGCCTGGAAGGTAGAGGCATGTGGTCAAGGAGGTTTTCTCTGAGAGGCCCCATTTAGTTAAAGATAATTCTTGACAAGAAGAAGACCCCAGTGTGAGCAAAAGCAGAGAGCTAGTCCGTTGATCTCAGCAGGTTAGGTGTGGTCACAGCCACTTAAACCAAGACGACCTGATCTCACCTGTGAGCCACAGATGAGAGAACAGGATATGGGGAGTCAGGAGCAGAACAAAGGTCTTTGCCTAGGACCCCCATGAAAGGAGGATCATGCCACAAAAAAGTTAGTGATTGAGGATCTTGGTATTGTAAGCACTGAGCCCCTCAGCCTCTTCATGGGCCCCGAAGCTCCATCAGTAGACCAAGGTTCTCCACAGCCAGTGAACCATCCCCAGGGTGTTCTGACCTCTTCTATCACGTGTTGGATGTAATGCTCCAAATCTCCTTCAAGACAATTGCCTTATGACACATGTTGAGAGGAACTTCATTATCTCCTGGTACTGACCATGTTGTGCTTTTAGACACAAGGTTATATTTAAAATGACAAGAGATCAGGTAAGTCATTTTCCAGAATACCTCAGTCCATCAATATTAATGTATTGCCTAAAAATAAGTAGCCATTTTTTCTACTTATGCAACTAGAATTTTAATTTCTTTAACAAATCCAGGCCACCTAGGCCACCTTCAAAAGCCAAACTCAGCACTAAATGTGCTGGAGAGAAGAACAGTGTAAAATTTAGAAAACCAGAAATAGGACCAGGCATGGTGGTCCATGCCTTTAATTGCACTAGTGAGGTGGGGGAGGGAGGGAGGAAGGAGGGGCGAGGTTTAGGCTGGCCAAGGGCTACTAAGATCTTCTTTCAATTTTTTAGAGAGAAAAAGGGCAAACTAGAAATAGTCAACTACTTGTCTTTAATTTAATTTTTTTTATTCTCTCCTACATCTCATTCATCCCCTTCCTCCTCTCCTCCAGCCCCTCCGTCTACCTCTCCTCTCCTCCAAATCCACTCCCCTGTTTCCTTTAAAAAATACAGTTTCCTTAAAGAAAAGGAGAAAGAGAGGGGGTCTCTCAGGGATATCAACAAAACATGGCATAACAAGTTATAATTGTTAAGTAAAGAATACTCTCTTTAATTTTGTTGATCTTTTATTTAGGATTTTTCTGCATTGATTTTGTTTTACTTTTATCAACTGGAAAATTTATTTAAATATATATCAGAGGAATTGTTTTTGAAAAGGCAAAGAAACTATGTGGCCAGGCTGTCTCCTGTTTCTCACTTGAAGACTGGAGACCCTGGTGGGGATTAAGGGGACAGCAAGTTGACAAGTCCTGTGTCTCTTCCTGTTCCCTGTGGTCTTGGGTTTCACCCAGAAATATTCGGCTAACGGGCCAAGAGTACACCAGTCAGCAGATGGTGTGTAGAAGTCTTGAGTAATGTCCCTTTCAGACATGGTTTTGGGAAGATGCTTAATAGAACATTGACAAAGTGAATGGGGTATGCACGGGACTCAGCACGTCTGCCATGCCTCTGTCTACTGTCGTTATTCACAGAACAGAAGGCTTGGTGGACTCCTTTTCTCAGGGACTGGAAAGGTCGTACTCTGTCAGCAGCAGCATCCTACGTGGCATCGAACCATGGCTGAAGAATTTCCATCAGCTCCTACTCAACCCACCAAAGGTAAATGGCCTGGAGAGATCACTGCGACATTTAGAGATGTGAGGTGGCGTGGTATAGAAAACAAGACAGAGTCTCTTTAGAGAAAAGTGTGCTTTGATGTTGCCCTTCGAGATGCTAACTGGAAAACCACTGGGCAGATGTTAAAATATACAACTAGCTAGAAATACCCACGTTGCCTCTACTAGGAAAAGCCTGAGCATAGGATATTTGCAGACTCCCCCGATACTAAGCATGAGTTGCCTAGCCAAGAGTGGCCCCTGGAGGCCAAGATCCCAGGGGAACTTTTTGTTCAGTCAGCAGCTCAGAGGCGTTCTTGGGTTAGGCCAAGGACAGTAAAGTTCACAAAGATCCTCAACTGCTTCCTGTCCCCAGTCTTACATTCCAACCTTTCCCATACACAGTTCCAACCTTTTTCTTAGTGTACCCACCTTACTTACTGACTTACTGTCTCGTCCCCCCCACTAACACGTAAAGATTCATGGAGACAAGAACTCTGTTTTACAAACCCAGATGGATCAGAAAATACCTGAATCCAATCTAATGAAGCAAATTTGGGGCCATGAGATGGCTGAGTAGGCAAAATGCTTTCTGTGTAAGCCTCATGATCTGAATTTGGTTCCTGGGAATCGTATGAAGATGAAAGGAGAGAGTCAACTCCACAGAGTTGCCTTCTGACCTTCACACATGTACTGTAGCATACATGTGCCCAGCCAGAAGTGCACAGACACATACATGCACATAGTATACACACGAGTAGGCACATAATATACACACATGATCATTTTTTAAAACTTGGGGGAAAAGCTCCATTGGTAATGAGTGAGGCAGTGTTATCAGTCTCTGAGAGTTCACTTAGCATCTCTTAGCTCAAATTCCTCCCAAGATTCCTTGGGCCTATACAGTCAAGCACCATGTCCAGGGCTCCAGCCCTTATTTGGGTTAACTTGCTTCAGATTGGTACTGCTAGCTCCATCATGAACACTGGACACATTTCATATGCATAGTACTGGTCCTTTGACCTACTAGACCTGCATAACAGTCCAAGGAGCCTTATCCACTCCTTTTGGTCCTGAGGAGACACAAAGGAGGTCCTTCATCTTTTGGATTTTGTCACTTCTTGTAGACAGCCCTATCTTGGTCACACCCCACTCTCCTTAGGCCAGGCATATCGTAAGTGAGTGCCCCTGTTGGTTATAAGACTCCAGCCGTGTGTGTCTCCTCTGTTTGCAGAAAAAAGCAATCCTGACCACTATTGGTGTGCTGGAGGAGCCCCTGGGGAATGCTCGTCTTCATGGTGCACGCCTCATGGCTGCACTGCTGCACACAAACACACCCAGCATCAACCAGGAGCTCTGCCGACTCAACACCATGGACTTACTGCTGGTGAGTCAGTGCCATGGCTAGCTCTGCTTGTTTGTTTGTGGCATGCAGTCTGTAGTTGAACATAGAGATGAGTCCGTCCATCAGGGCAGGCACTTCAGCATCTGGACAAAAAGACTAGCTAAGGGGAGGTGCCGAGATCAAGGTCTTGATCATGGGTCTCTAATGGAGCACACTGAGCAACACAGGCATGTGCCTCAGACTTAGGCTCAGAGCACCCTGCCAGAGAACCTTCCTGCTGGCACAGGACAGGGATCTGCTCTTGTTTTGTCTTAAGTCAAAGTATCCTGAGAGGCGGATCTCTGTGAGTACTAGGCCAGCCTGGTCTACATAGTGAATACTAGGACAGCCACAGCAACATGTGAGATCCTGCCTCAAAAAACCAATAAATAAATAAGCAAATAATTGATAGAAAGATAGATAGATAACAAAAACAGAAGGGTCCTGAGTGAGAAGGGTTCTGAGAGAGAAGGTCCTTGTCTTCTAAAATAGTCATCCTTATAGTTCTTGTCAAAACCAGTAGATCCATGGTCAGAAGCTGTCCAATGGCTGTAGATTACTGATCTTACATGTTCTTTGCCGCCCTGGAGCAGCTAGTCTGATAAAAGACAGAATGGCCTTTTGAAGACACAGTTACAGTTAGGTGACAGCAGCCTTGAGGGCTAGCGCAGGATTTTCCAGAAGATGGTATATGCTTGGAATCAGAGTCCAGTATATCCAGTAGCCAGGATACGTGGGTCATGGAATCAAGGGTAGAAAAGGAAGAATTCTACTCACTGTCACCCCACTAGGAAATTTTTTGCTTCCTGTTTCTTTGACCTGTTCTTCTGGCTAGAAATTTTGGTTTCAGAGTAGGGACTGCTTCTTCCAGGAGCCACAACAAATATCCCATTGAACTGGAACCTCAGACTTGTCCCTGGCCACTTTGAGCTTCTGATACCCTTAAGTCAACAGGCTAAGAAAGGAAACAGTGTTAGGATGGGGTGATTGATCCAGATTGCTGTGGGGAAGTTGGATTGCTTCTCTACAGTGGAGGTAAGAAGGATCATGTCTGAAGTACTGGATCCCTTAGAGTGTCTCTTAGTGCTGCTGTGTCCTGTGACTTAAAATCAATGGGAAAATGCAGCAACCTAATCCAGGCAGGATAAGAAAGGGCACAGATCCATCAGGAATGAAGATGTGGGTCACTCCTCCAGGAAAAGAGCTGAGACCTGCTGAGGTGCTTGCCAAGGGTAGAGGAAATACAGGCTGAGTAGTAGAGGAAAGTTGTAGCCAGACTTTTGGCTACATTTTGGATACTAGTTAGGACAGAATAAAGGACAGAGGGGAAAGGGGGGATGACATCATTAGACTACTTCTTGCTGACTAGGGGCAAGTTTGATCTTTGCCACCAGGATATCTAATATCTTCTTTTCGTCTCTACCACTGCTATGTGTATGACTACTTGACTAACTGCAACCAGCAGTGTCCACCACCAACTGGCCAGCTAACCCCTTCTATCGAGACTCTGGCATTTATATATGTTTGAAAAGTCCCCAGGATTCCAAATGTCAAACAATCACAGAAATGATCTGCAGGTAGCAAAACCACTTCCCTCCTAGAGCACGAGGCAAATCATAGTCAGCTGCTGCGGACAGTCCAACGCAGTCCACACCTGGGATTAAAACGAAACACTCTAGCCTGGCGGTGGTGGCACATGCCTTTAATCCCAGCACTTGGGAGGCAGAGGCAGGCGGATTTCTGAGTTCAAGGCTAGCCTGGTCTACAGAGTGAGTTCCAGGACAGCCAGGACTACACAGAGAAACCCTGTCTCGGAAAAAAACAAAACAAAACAAAACAAAACAAAAAAAAAACACAAAAACAAAAAAGAGAAACATTCTTAGAATATTTCTCTGGGTTTTTTAAAAAAGAAGCCAAATTTCTCACTATAGAAAGTAGTTGTAAATACCAACTAAGACCACATGCCCTGTTACAGAAATAAGGATTATAATTGATATAAGTGTTTCTCTCATATTTTGTAAGAATGTGTTTGTACAGAGATTTGTGTTTTCTTTCCTCTATTTCTTTATCATACAATGTAACATCAATTAAGAGTGGTTTTTCCATTTGTTGAAATAGATCTTCTTTGGGATTAAGGGTATATAGCTTAGTGACAGAGTACTTAGATATTATACAAAGCTCTGTTCACACTAGAGTGATGGCTCAGTGGATTAGAGCACTGGCTGTTCTTCCAGAGGACCTGAGATGGTGGCTCACAACCATCTAGAACTCCAGGCCCAGAAAATCTGATACCCTCTTCTGGCTTCCAAGGCCGTATGTGTAAACCAAACACCTGTAGAACATTTTAAAAATAAATAAAAGTAAAATAAAACAATAGCAAAAAAAAAAAAAAAAAAAAAAAAAAAAAAAAAACCAACCAAACAAAGAAACTCCCAGCAAAACCCTGCAACTCCTAGTGTCAAAAATAAATAAATATACGAATCTGGTCTTCTTTCAGTTCTGCCAGCTTGTTTTGTAGTTTTGGGTACACTGGATTTTTTGTTTGGTTTGTTTGTTTTTTTGCCTTGTTTACTCTCAAGGATTTTATTTTGAATGTTATCATGTATTACATTAAATTATTGTTTTCCTTTTCAAGCTGGTTATTGCTCCTGGGTAGAAATGCAGTTTTGTGTGTGTGTTGACTTTGCATCCTACGATATTAGTGAATTATGAATGATTTCTTTTCTTTTTTTTTTTTTTTTTTTTGGTTTTTCGAGACAGGGTTTCTCTGTGTAGCCCTGGCTGTCCTGGAACTCACTCTGTAGACCAGGCTGGCCTCGAACTCAGAAATCTGCCTGCCTCTGCCTCCCAAGTGCTGGGATTAAAGGCCTGTGTCACCACCGCCCGGCCATCATCTGTTTCTTTTTTTCTTTCTTTCTTTCTTTCTTTCTTTTTTTTTTTTTTTTTTTTTTTTTTTTTTTTTTTTTTTTTTTTGGTTTTTCGAAATAGGGTTTCTCTGTATAGCTTTGGCTGTCCTGGAACTCATGAATGATTTCTTACCTCTAATAGTTTATGTGAAATATTTATTTTGTTTATTTATTTAGGTCTTTGAGATGTAGTATCGCTATGTAGCCTTAGATGGCCTGGAACTTGCTATGTAGATCATGCTGGCTTCAAACTCACAGAGACCTGCCTACCTTTGCCTCCCAAGTGCTAGGATTAATGGTGTGCAGTGCACATTCAGAAAGGGATTATGGTCTGTTGTTTTTTTTTGTTTTGTTTTGTTTGGAGAAGCATGTCAGATAACTTCTCTGCTTGATGTAATCTTTGGTATAAAGAAGGGGCCCAGACTTATACCCCATCTCTCTGCGTAGCACAT
The DNA here is from genome assembly GCF_011762505.2 of Arvicanthis niloticus. Classification (NCBI taxonomy): domain Eukaryota; kingdom Metazoa; phylum Chordata; class Mammalia; order Rodentia; family Muridae; genus Arvicanthis; species Arvicanthis niloticus. The sequence continues at coordinate 63,918,756 of NC_047670.1, forward strand.
ACCCTTTTGTGTGTAGCTGGGTCTGGGACTGTAGGCTGCTGTAACAACACCCCGTGCCCCTCCCCAATCTGTGGGACACAGCAGTAGTGGAAAGGTCAGGGAGCCTTCCCTCCTCTCCTGCCTTGGTCTGGAAAAGGCTTTGTAGGAGACAAGATATCTTTAATCCTCTGTGTTCTAGAGGAGGCCCGAGACTGCTTCTTCCTAGACTTTGTCAGTGATACTCGAGTTCCAGTCTCTCAGAGGTGCCTGCCATACTGCAGGTCTCTTGTTTATATGGAGGAGATGTATGTTGCTCATCCTGGGTAGAATCCCAAGTTTAGCATGCTCTGGTTACTCACTGCTTAGAGATAAAATAATGAAAGAAAATTTAAATGCCTAGGGTTGAATAATAATTTTACTGTGTAGTAAAATATATAAAATGTAGAGTATAAATTTTATAGGAAAATAAAGATACTATAAAAGAAAAAAATACTCCAAATTAGTTAAGCTTCTAATTTAAAGAACTAAGAATAAATCCACAGAAAGTAGAAGGCAGTTACGTGGATAAGAGGAAGGTCATTGCACACAGAGTAGAAAGCAAGGGGGTGCTGGTTGGAGTAGACCTTAGACCTTCCTACCTGAGAAGCAGGCCGCAGGGAAGCGATCTAGCGCACCAGTAACCGCACCTTTGTGAAACTGGCAGATGAAGTTTTGCGAGTGGTTTCTTCTTTGCCTTTGCACTCAGCTGTTTGGAGCAGACTCATCTAAAGACTGTCTTCTGTCCTCTGTTTACTCAGGACTTGTTTTTTAAGTACACCTGGAATAACTTTTTGCACTTCCAAGTGGAACTATGCATAGCCGCTATTCTTTCCCATGCTGCTCCGGAGGAACAGGCAGAAGCTAGTGGATCAGATGGCACGGTGGAGCTTCTGCAGGGGAGTGGAGATGGGAATGGGAAGCTGGAGACTGCCCCATCCATCACCAGCCCTCCTGAGAACATGATGGTGACCCATGTAAGTCCAGGCCACGTGGAGTTGTGCCACCTGCAGCCAGCACTCCCCAGGCTCTAGTGTATCATCTCCTAACTCTTACATGAGTCAGAAGTACTGCCATCTTGGACCCACAAGAACACAAAATTGTAAAGAATCATTAAGTTGGTGATGGAGAAGAGAAGGCAAGGCATTGTTTGCAAAGATGATCTCGTGGTTGTGGGTTGTGTCTGGGTAGGCAGCTACCTGGATACTGCAGCCCCCATCCCCCATCCCCCATGGCTATGCTCACAAGTGGCCCCTGTTTTACTCAATCCATCTTTATAACTAAACACAAAGGAAAATACAAGAGTTAAGTTCTCATGAGAAAGCTTTCTGGCACTTTAGACCTGGAAGCTGGTGCACCAGCTTTCTCTGTGACTTCCCTTATTCTCCAGAGAATGACCATAGTTGTCACCTCATCCCTTCCCCTGTGTGGGTCACCCTAGGCTTAGAGTCTGCAGCTCAGTCTCTATGACATCAGCATTTACTACTGTCCCTGGTAGAGAGCAGCCCTAATGAATGTGTCTGCCAGGGAAGAAAAGGGGGAAGCGGCTTGGGACCATAAGCTGTCCTGAGACCCACTGTGACCACTGCCCATTTCCAAAGTGGGAAAAAACATTCTGGACCATATGAGCTGACAGGAGGGCAGAAGTTTGGGAGAGGGTTCCTGGGTCTCTGTTCACATGCCTCATAGACAGCAGTGCTTGATTGGGTTTAGAAGGTCTCAGTGTACTGGCTTGGAGTGGGTATCCTGGGAAACCGTGAGCAAACCTAGCAGGAGCCAATACTGGATAAGATGCATTTAGTCTGGTGCACAGTTTATGGCCCAGCCATGAGACATGCAGTTATAATGGCAAGAGCTACCTGGGGACAGGAAGCATTATTCAGAGGCCATATAGACCAACAGGGACCCTGGATAGTGACATGGAGGTGTGAATGGAGGTCTGTAACAGACATCCAAGAAAATAGTCTGTGGGGACAAGAAAATGTTAAGGGTTCCGGAGAGCTGGTAGGAGATTGCTCAGTGGTATAGGTAGAGGCCCATAGGAGGAGGGGAGACAGAAGTCGTTGTAGCATGTCGGAGGAGCATAGAGTGCCTTTACTATAGTACTGGTCTTCATTCTCAGGCCATTCAGTAACATGAGACTTGGAGCCCTTGAGCGGCAGTGATGTCATTGCCACAGGGTCTTGAGTGCTGATTTCAGTTCACTCCCTGTAGCACTAGGAGGCAGTGTTGAACCCTGAGCTCCCTCTGACACTGCTTGCTGCTCTGCTCTCACAGCTGTTCCAGAAGTGCTGCCTGGTACAGAGGATCCTGGAAGCCTGGGAAGCCAATGACCACACACAGTAAGGACTCTGAGGAACCCTCCTGGCCAGTTAGAGATGCATCTTACCAGGATGTTGGGCACCGCAAGACTCCAGGCTCCATGTCAGGCATCAGCAGTGTCTAATGTAGATATGCGCCTGGGACTATTCTAGAAGGGCTCTTGCTACTGGGTATACAGCAGTAAGGGCTGCTGAGGCAGGAGGATGCAGGGAGGCAAGGAGAGGAGTGCATATTGAGTGATAGATGGCCGGGCCACACAGTGGTAGGTAAGTGACCCCTGCCCACTTGTCTTGCTTTGTACACTTGTGGGTTTTTTTTTTTTTTTTTTTTTTTTTTTTTTTTTTTTTTTTTTTTTTTTTGGTTTTGCTTTTGCTTTTGCTTTTGTTTTGTTTTCCTTTTGGTGTCTCTGTGTGTGACAGGGTCTCATTATGTAGCCCTGGCTATCCTGGAATTCACCACATAACCAAACCTAAAACTCAGAGATCCTGAGGAGCCTGCTATTACCACCCAAATAAACGCTGGGATTAAAGGCATGTGCCACTACAAGCAGCCAATGGTTTGGTTTTTTGAGACAGTCTCACAATATAGCCCAGGCTGGCCTAGAACGTCTAATACTGCTGCCTCAGCTTCCCATGTGCTGGCTGCAACCATTCTTTTCTTTTTTACTTTAAATTTATTATTTTATTATTCTGTGTATGAGTGTTTTGCCTCATGTGTGTTTGTGCACTATGGCTGTATGCCTGGTATCCTCAGAGGCCAGATGATAGTACTGATCCCCCTAGAACTGGAGTTACTGATGGTTGTGAGCTGCCATGTGGGTGCTAGGATTCAAATCCAGGTCCTCTGGAAGAGTAGCCAGTGCTTTTAACTGATAAGCCCTTTCTCCAGCCCCAGTTGTAACTATTCTTGCTTTTTCTAAACTTGGAGCATACTTTGTTGGCACTTGTGAACAGGGCTCATGCTAGCTTTTCTGCAGCTTCTGTCTGAGCCTTCCCTCCACTAGGAGCAATGCTCTGGGTTTCTTAGGGCTTGGTGCCCACCCTCATTCATTTGTTGTGCTCTGAGAACAGGTGGGCTCTAAGCACTGTTGAGTAGAGCTCACGGGAGCCCAGAGGTGTGAGTAGAGTTGTGGAACTATCACCCAGGACCTGTGAGGTGCACAAGTAGAGGCTAGAGCAGCTCACTTGGTGTGGAGGCCCTACAGTGACAGGATCTCAGAAACAGTGCCCAGCACAAGCTGTGTCACCATCAGTCCTGACTCAGCTGCTCTATCACTACTGTCTCTGGTGGAACCTGGGCCACGTTTTCGGCTTCCATCCTCATGCCCATAAATGGGCCATGGAGTAAGCAGTCTCATTAGTGTTTCTTGGTCTGATAGGGGAGGTGTGGCTGAAGCTACTGCACACCAGAGGCTCCTGAGTCATCCGTGGCCTAGAGCTGAGGCTGTTGGTCAGGCACTGATTGGTTAGGTTGTTTCCCTGGAACTAACCTTGGAGTGACAACTGTAGAGTAGGCAAAAGCCTGGGTTACAGGTGACAGTGGACTTGACCTTCAGAAAGCTTGTCCCTTGGCCTTCCCAGCAAGAACCTGGGCAAACCCTGGACTGAATGACCTTCTTAACAGTTCACTTCCCTTTCAGGGCAGCAGGTGGCATGAGACGTGGGAATATGGGCCACCTCACACGGATCGCCAATGCAGTTGTACAGAACCTGGAGCAGGGCCCGGTGCAGACCCACATCAGTGAAGTCATCCGAGGTGTGCCCACTACTCTCCCTCCCTCTGCCCTCTGTCCTTAGGAGTGACAACTACACTGGTATAGGACAAACCATGCAGCCTTCTTTGTCGTCTTCTCAGGGCACGCTGGGTGTCCTCTTCATGAAGCAGAGATCTGTAGAGTGTAGGAGTTTCAGCCTGTCAAGGACAACCCATAGCTCCAGTGCTGGGCTTAGGAGCTGTGAGCAATCACTAGGCTCTCTTGTTCCATGGGCATTCCAGAGCTGGGCCTGTACTAGAGGTCCCGACTCACCTTCTGTCTTGTTTTCAACTCACAATTTAGAGGACCTTCCTAGTTTTCATATCAGGAGGCCACGAGTGTAGGTGATATTCTGTCCCCTAGAAGCAGCTTCTGGGCAGCAAGACCTGGAATCCTGAACTGCCCCAAGCAAAACGCAGAGCTTCTGCCCTCAGACACGGTGCCTTCTGTGCTGTGCACACTTCCCTATGCAATACCTCCCCAACAAGTGTGACTTAAGGAAGCTCCAGGCGGTCCTCCTAAGACCAGAGGAATTTTTTCTTTGTGGTATCTTGGAGGCCACTTGCCTGTCCACCTTCTTCCTAGTTATATTTCAACAGTCTGTGGTGAAGTCGAGCTTGCCGGTCCATTTTCACACATGATGAGTGGGCAGCAGAACAGTGAGCAAGCTGGGGTGGCTGTCTTGTTGCTAGAAGGGAAAAACAAATGGGCTTGGAGCCAGTTAGGGAGGTGAGGGGTGAGCAGAAGGTTCTTATTTCTAATCAGGCACAAGCTATAGTTTTCCACACTCCAGGCCTGGAAGGAATGCAGTAGGAAGGTGCTTACTTCCTCAGATCCTTAGGGCGTACATATGTACCAGCAGGTAGTTTCAGACCAGGTTTGAAGGCATATACTTTTAATCCCAGTACTCTGGAGCAGAGATAGGCAGATCTTTAGGAGTTCGAGACCTGCCTGGTCTACATACTGAGTTCCAGGCCAACCAGAGTTACATGTGAAACCATGTCTCAAAAAACATAAAACAACAGAACTCTCCTGCCCCCGAGGTCTCTGTAGAACAAGCTGAACATTGCCCTGCTCAGAGCTGCTGCAGCCTAAGGCCTTGTGGGACATTAGCCCTCCCCCTTTGCTGTATGGGCTTACTGTCCGTCAGCAGCCTCTGTTTGTCTTGAGTGGGCTGATTGTAGAAGCATAGCTTGTCCCTCTCTGTTTTTTGTTTGTTTGTTTGTTTTGTTTTGTTTTTTGAGACAGGGTTTCTCTGTGTAGTCCTGGCTGTCCTGGAACTCACTCTGTAGACCAGGCTGGCCTCAAACTCAGAAATCCGCCTGCCTCTGCCTCCCAAGTGCTGAGATTAAAGGCGTGCACCACCACGGCCCTGCAGCTTGTCCCTCTCTGGACCAGCCTTTGCCTGCTCCTGAGTGCTCTGCCCTTGGGACTCATAAGTCCTGTACTTGAGGGTACTCGTAAGGACTTATGAACAGCACTTCCCTTGCAGGGCTCCCTGCAGATTGCCGTGGACGCTGGGAGAGCTTTGTGGAAGAGACGCTGATGGAGACCAACCGCAGGAACACTGTGGACCTGGTGAGGAAGCTGGGGCTCCTTCCATGGTGACCACCGACAGTCCCATATGCACCACTTTGCAGCACAGGTGGAGGAGGAAAGTGCAGGGCAGGACTGGACATTTAGTTCAGCCCCTGGCCTGCGGTCTGTTACATACCCAGGCTGTGTTGCGGCAGAGCTGGCTCCTTGAAGATCTCTGCAAAGCTAGTGTATCTTTCTTGATCTCCTCCCTCCAGAGCTGTGGCTTATTTGTGAAGGACTCTGCTTGGGTCCCAGGGCATTACCTGGACCAGGCTTTGACCTCACTTGGCATTTCCTTGCAGTAAGCTGCACAGGCCTACAGGTGTCAGGGGATTGGTGGTGTGGGAGGGTGTTGGGGAGGGGGAGACCCATGCTGGGCTGGGTGGGGCCTGGGCCTCTGGCTGGAATGGACTGGGTGGGGTCTGGCTAGCTCACATGCCCACCCCATCTGGCCTGTGTTTTAGGTGAGCACTCACCACCTTCACTCCTCAAGTGAGGACGAGGACATTGAGGGGACTTTCCCTAACGAGCTGTCCCTTCAGCAGGTGAGGGCATGGCCGGCACTCTGCACCCTGCCAGGCCCTTCTGGAGCCTGTGTCCTTGGTAGTGCTTAGTTCCTGTGACATTGCATAGCAAAAGAGAAAAGTAACTCATCTCCAAGCTCATCTGGGGGCGAGGGGGGCCTGGGAGAATACCCCCAAAGTCACATTACCTTGTGAGACTCCTGGGGACACTAAGCTTGAAAGCCGACAAAGGAGGTGCTCTTCTGTACTCAACGGCTCAGCCACTGTGAACATTCAACCTCTGGGAAAACTCACTGCCTGCTTCGCAAGAGGCTCCTGAGCAGTGGAGTGGGTTCCAAGGAGCGGCCCCAGGCTACAGCTTGTTCATAACAACACCCTCTCCTCCCAGGCCTTCTCTGAGTACCAGATCCAGCAGATGACAGCAAACTTTGTGGATCAGTTTGGCTTCAATGATGAGGAATTTGCAGACCAGGATGACAACATCAAGTGAGTGCAGCCACCATGACGGCCCAGGTTCTAGGCTAGCACTTTCCTAAGCACCAGCACCACAGAAGCAGCTCCAAGTGAGCGTGGCAGGAATGAGGTCCACTGTCCCTGAGGGGAACAAGTGTCCCACCTGCTGTCTGAGGCCCCTGGCCGGGCCGCTGGAGCAGAGGCGGCACTGAGGGACCTTGTTCTTGCAGTGCCCCATTTGACCGGATTGCAGAGATCAACTTCAACATCGAAGCCGATGAGGACAGTGTGAGTGATGGGGGCCTGCTACAGGGCTGCGGGCACAGCAGCATTGATCACACTGCTCAGATAGTTCAGGCAGGGCCCACAACTTGATCCTTGTCACAAATGTATGAGACCATGGGGGTATGTATGTCAGGACTGGGAGGCTCCCCTCCATGGGAGTTGGGAGCAGAGCCTCCCTCCCTCCTTGCCTCCTCCCACACTGTCTGTCAGCCATGTTCTGTGAGCTAGCCCCTCTGGAGTTCTTTGGGACCAGATTCTCCAGAAAACAGCTCCTCATTCTGTCTCACAGCCCAGTGCAGCTCTGTTTGAAGCCTGCTGCAGTGATCGGATCCAGCCCTTCGATGATGATGAAGAGGAGGACATCTGGGAAGATGAGGAGACTCGATGCACTGCCCGGGTGATGGCCAGAGCCAGGTGTGAGGTCCACTCATTCTCCCAAAGCCTCCACCAGTGGGGAGCAGGCTCAAGATTAAGCACTGGGTAGCCAGTCACTGTTAAAAGTGCTCAGACACCTAGAAGGGCAGTGGCCCTTCTTACAGAGACCAGCAGAAACTGGGAGCCAAGCAGTGCTTATTCTGGACACCCTGTACCCAACCCTGGCCCCAATTCCTGAGCCTCACAGGTTCTCCAGCACTGAGCATCTAAGCAAGGCCCACCAGACATCTGCTACCTTTATGTCTGTCCAGGTTTGGAGTCCCTCATGTCTCGGATAATTACTCAAAGAATGCCTTGGAACATGGAGGCCAGGACAGGAAGACTGGCTCAGCAGCAGCTAGGAACGTGCCTGGATTGGCCACTCCCTCATCCCCTACACAGAAAGAAGGTCCTCTCTCAGAGAGCGATTCAGCAGGTAGTACCTGAAGAATGTACAAGGGACATGGCTACTGAGGACAGGATGTGACTTGGCTGAAGGACCCCCTTTGGAGCTAGTTTTTTCCAGCAGTTGATGACCTAGTTCCCTATCTACACATGGTTTCATGAAGTATTCTGGGAGGTCCGACCACCATGGGTTCTGTTCTGCACTGAATTAAGAGCCAGGTGCTCTTACGCCCTTCTGTTGCCTGCACGCATCTGCACTTGCACAGCTGGCATCCATTGTCTTTGCTAGGGAAGGGAAACCCCATGTAACCTGTGTGTTGCTGTTTGCCATCTCTTACATGTACTCAGGAGCATCTACTCATATTCTGCCCTTTTATCTGGTCTGGGGTGCTTAGATACTCAGGACATGGGCAAGAAGCCAGCTTTGTTAGGAGTTGCCAGCACCTTAGCTGGGGCTGACAAGAAGCTGCCAGGGCAGGAACACCCACAGTAGGGGCCATTCATGCTGACGCCCAAGAGCAGAGTGCCTGCTATGACCTAGGTTGGGACAGGTGAGATGGTATCTACTTTGTACCATCAGCCTTACTAGAGGCCAGATGGGGCCTTACAGGTATCTCATGAGGCACCACCATCAGCAAGCACTGATGCCCATACATGTCTGTGCTCTGCTGCAGTGGGCAGTTCACAGAACCCTTTCCAGGCAATTTATAGGGGCCCTTAAACCCAAGTGTTCCAGGGTTTGAGGCCATACTACCCTTTGTGAAGTGCCAGTAGGCACTACTGGGGAGTCCTGCCATCTCTGACACCTGAGACAGACAGGGCTCTTCTGGGATTTCCTAACTGGGAGTATCTTGCATTCCTGTTTAGCTCTTATGACCCCTCTACCCATCTCTACGTGAGTGCTGCTTCTCCCTTGTCTATCACATATTAGGCCTGCCTACTTCTGACTGCTGCATCTCCTTCTGGCAGGTACTACATGGACAGCAGTTTTTGACGAGCCAGTGAACCCACTGTCTGCAGCCCCAGGAGCTGCGAGGGATGTGGGTTCTAGTGCGTGGGCAGCCGGTCCTTCAGTTGCAGAGGAGAAAGGCTGGGCCAAATTCACTGACTTCCAGCCTTTCTGCTGGTAACAAACATCAGAAATGGAATCATGCCTGTTGGGTGTCAGGACCAGTGTTGCCCATGGGCTCAGCATGCCATCTTCTTTTATAGCTCTGAGACAGGGCCCCGGTGCAGCTCTCCTGTGGACATGGACCACAGCAATGCTGAGGATGGCCAGAGTCCAGGCCCAGAGAAAGCCTGTGAGTAGCAGCAGCTCAGACACCTGCCTTGACTAGTTCCCAGGCCTGATGCAAGGCTAGACCCCATTGAGAAGGCGGGAAGTGGTCAAGGTCTCAGGTGTATCTATGTCTTTGTGATGTTGGGATCCTTACATACTTACATACATAACAACAGGATTGGAGTTATCATGAATTGTTCACTGTACAATACATGAAGAGCTTTAGGGTCCTCCAGTTTTAGGGGTACAGGGCAGAACAGCATGCCCATTAGGGTGCTCTCTGAGCCAGGTCCAGTCAGGCTCCATGGCCCAGGCCTGTACTCTACAACCCACCTGCATCCTTGAGTTACACTGTTATGTAGATGAGCCCCTGATGGAAAGCCAATATGGGATTTGACCGAAAGTCCTTGGCCTCTATCTCCTTCTCAGGCAACTGGACTGGGTGAGAACACTCCTGACATGTCTTTCCTGTGCATTAGGTTTAAAGTGGCTTCTCTGAGCCTTTGTTTCCTCCTCTGAGAAGAGCACACACATATCCTATCTTGTGGAGTAGTGGGGCAGTTCACATGGAAGGCACACAGCAGCTCCTGTGAATATGCAGACACACGTGTGACACTCAGGAAGCCAACATGAGCTCTCACACTGACACCAGCCAATCTGGGCTCCCTGAGGCCATGGTAGCTGTATTCTCTGGCTCCTCTGCCCTCACAAATATCGCAGGGTTTCTTCTTTTGCAGTTGGTCCTACCTCGCCTTGTGCCTGGAATGCCTGTGTCACTAGGAAGGCCCCACTGGTAGTGTCTGACAGCAGCTCCTCTGGGGGATCGGACAGTGAAGACGATGAGAAGGCAACGGGAGCTGTGAATGCTGTGTGCATAGGCCACACTGGAAAGGCCTCCCTGCCACCCAGGATAGCGGAGGCCGTTGCTGGCAGGTGTGAATGGCTTCTGCTGAGGGCTGCATGGCTTCTGAGCTGAGGGCCATAAGTCACTGGCCTTGTAACCACTGAGAACAGGGCTCCCTGAGAACACGTGGAGGCCAGACTGGAATTCCTTGCCGCTGGCCCATGGATAATGATCCTGTGAAGCTCTCTCTAGAAAAGATAGTGCTGCTTTACTAAGGGGAAGGCTGAACTAGGGGGCTACACTTCTTAGACAACAGTGTATATTTTCTGTTTTAAGTATTTCAGAGTAGAAGACAGAACCTGGGTGTTCCAAGAGCTCCCCAGAAACTTAAAGAGGCCAGTTACAGAGAATACTTGGTTTTCAGGCTCTGGGACTGGCTAACCTCCTTAGTGTCTAGGGTTGTCCCAGATGGTGGAGGAAAGGCCTGTTGCCCTTACCTTTCTATAGGGCAAGCTTATGACTGGCCAGCCCTCTCTTGTGCCCCCCTTTATGCTGTGCCCTCTGTGTAGGGCACCTGTGGATTCCAGTCAGATGCCCTGCATGCTCACAGAGCAGGACAAAATGCATCTCAGGGTTGGGGACTGGGTCTGTAGTCTGAGCCCTGGCTGGGAAGTAGAAGCAACTCGCAGGTAGATAAGCCAAAGTTCCCTTGGGGAGTTTGAAGGCCTTCCCTACGGAAGAAATCGGGAATGTCATTATCCTCCCTGCAAAGAGGCCAGCCACTCCAGCAAGCTTTGAGTGGTCACGATGAGAAGATAGAACCAAGGAGTCAAGGAGCTACCCAGTGACTCAGGGGTACTCCACAAAGCTAAATCCCTGTGTCCACTAGGGAGCTCTCAGCCTCCTGGCATTCAGGGGTGGGAGAGCAGGTGGTGAGGCTCAGGGGCATAAGGAGTTGCCTGTGGATACAGGATACTGGAAATGGCTTGCAGCCCATACAAAGGCCCTGAGGCAGGATCTCCACCTAAGTTCAGGGTGCAGCAGAGGAAGTCTCAGGGCTGGACCCTACCAGGAGACAAGGCAATAATCTCACAAGGCTCTTGCCCTTAGGCCCATGTGGGGGTTTTTGTTTATTTTGTTTTGGATTTTGCATCTAGTCTTGAATATCATCATGAGGGCTTTCTGGTCTTGTCCCTGCCTACACTTCCAAGTCTGGGATGTGACACCAGCTTGTTCTTGATACAGTGGGCACCAGCCAGACTGCCTAGCACAAGTTCACCGTCATGCATTAAGGCTCTGGCTCCTACCAGCCCTGCCTACTCCTCACAAACAGGGTAGGCCCTGCCCTCTTGTGTGCTTCTGGAGAATCCTGTGTGATACTGGGCCACGAGTGTTTCCCTCAGCTAAGTGGGGAGATCAACCAGCTGGATTCCATGGTTGGTGTAACACAGTGGTTCCCAACCTTCCTACTGTGTGACCCTTTAATACAGTTTCTCATGCTGTGGTGACCCCAATCGCAAATCATTTTTGCTGCTACTCCGTAACTGGAACTTTGCTGTAGTGATGAACATGACTATAAAGGGTCATTGCTCACAGGTTGAGAACTGTTTGCAGCTGGGACTCAGTCTCATGATCTGTACCCACAGGCCCTGGCTGCTCATGTCCAGAGCTCATTGAGGCCCTGCCTGTGTTCTAGGAACTCTAGGCAGGACAGTGCCCCTAAAGCCAACAACACTGTGCGTCTAAAAGATTTGCAGAAAAGCAAAGTAGAGCCAAGACTTGGAGAAGGGTTTGCATGGTTACTGACTCAGATGTGCTACAGTTAACTAAGACGAGTTCCTTGGGTTGAGCACACAGGCTTGTTTTGTGAGTCTTGCTGTGTGGTGGAGGATGGCCTCAATTCACAATCCTCCCGCTTCCATCTCTTTAGTGATCAGATTACCAAGGACTGCCACCACATCCAAACAGCCTGCCTTAAAAGTTTACGAGATTGATGAAACCATCCTCTTTTCCTAAATCCTTCCTAGAGAAATACTTTAACCCTGCTGCAGAAACAAAGTAAACCCTTTTACAAAGCCATTCTCAAAACTTGCTAGATAGCTGCACCACTGCCAAGTTTTATTCAGCCTTTACAACTCCCTTTCCCTGCTTGCCCTGCATCTCATCTGAGAACCCCTCCCTGGGATGAATCTTTGTTCTGCAGGACGATCTGCTACTTGTGGTTAGGCTAAATTAGGCTAGGCTGGCCTTGGGTATGGAGGCCCTCAATCCTTATATAATCCCTCCCACTTACCCCCACTTTTTTGCAAAGACAGGTCTCATTTTATAGCCCTGGCTGGCCTGGAACTCTCTATGTAGGTCAGGCTGGCCACAAACTCAGTGACCTGCCTGCCTATGCCTCCTAAGTGCATGATTAAAGGAATGTATCACCATGCCTGGCCCTCAGGGACCCTTTAGATAGCATACGGGTGGAGTTGAATTTAAGCAGCAACATTGGGGCCATCAGTAAATGAAGCTCCACAGATGTCAGGATTTGAGTGCTGCTTACAGGAGGGAGAGGTCATGGTAGTCATATAGCTTGTCCCACTGTCTGGGAGTCGGGGCTACAAAGCCATCTGTAGCTGAGTCACCTCACAGAAGACGGAAGCAGACAGGAGCTTTGTGCACCACTTCCAGACCCTTTGCTGGATCAAGCCACTCTGCTGCTGTTGGGTATCTGAAATAGGCAGCAGTGAGGCAGGGCACCCATAACTGGAGCCTGTCTGTCACACAGGGCTGAGTGTCCTGACAGTACGGTGTTAGCCCCTGCCTGCCCTGCACCTTCAGAAGTGACCGTCAGTCCTGCTATGGCTACCATAGCACCAAGCAAGGCAGGCTCTCCCATGGCCACCATAGTGGTCTCTTCCTCAGTGACTACTGCAGTGCCCCCGGGACCGATCACGGCTGTAACCACAGCAGCCCCAGCCATAGTTGCCACCCTGGGGACAATGACAAAGGACAGGTGAGTAGATTGGCTGAAGAGGGTAGGGTGGGACTGGAATGAACCCCAGAAGCTCACAGGCTGTAACTCTCTGCCTCTTCCCCCATCTATGCAGGAAGACAGATGCCCTGCCAGAAGGAGCTGCCTTAAATGGTCCTGTGTAACTGCTGCCACCCAGCTATGGCCCGCCCTGGTCAGGCTGCTTCCTTAATCAAGAAAACTACCTGGTGATGCAATTTCTTTTTAATTTAACTTTAAAATAAATGCTGCATTTGGTAAAGCTGGCAGTGGAGCAGTGGAACCAGTTGGATGACCCAACTCATGTCTCTCCTGCCTGCCCTTGGTCCTGTTGGAAGACAGGATGTACCTGGCCACTCCCCGGTCCAGGTCATGGTATGGCAACGAGGTCCCCGACATGCAGCTTCTACCTGCAGAAGTTGGGGAGGGAACAAGATCTTAAGGTGCCAGCATCAGATGGGCAGGAAGGGTGAGTCTCCAGGCTTGGGTTTCATCTGTATTTTTTAACGCGTGGAGGAAAAGCCGTTTTTTGCACTTTGTACCCAGCCACAGTACAGGGTCTCCCTCGGCTCAGGGCAGATGTAAAGGCCTGGGTTGGAGAGACCTGATCCCCACTAATAATAATAATACATGGGGATCTGGCACTAGTTTGGCCACATGAGGTCAAACCCCAGTTCTAGCTGCCCAGAGGCTCCTGGGAGCTGGCATTGAATCAGGCTATAAATTTTGACTGCCTTAAAAACAAAAGACCCTCTGGACCTGATGGAGTTGTCTCTGTGCTCAACAGGGCAGACTGGCAGACTTGGGTGGGTGCTGGAGCTGCATCAGACATGTAAGAGTGGACACCGGAGGAGAGCACTGGGAGGCTTGGAGACAGGGCGGGCCCATATTGTCCAGGAAGAGTCTAAAAGTCTATGTTGTCTTTTTTTTTTTTTTAAATGTTCTGACCTTCTGACAGGGCATCCAACCCCCAATAAAAAGTATCATTCTTACTGACAAAGTGTGTATTATTGTTAGGCTGCAGATGCGAAGCCCAGCCTGTGTGGATAGCTTTGCTATCCCTCTGCTCATTCTCAGTAGTTGGGACTCATGCTGAAACAGAAATGAAAAGCTCTACCTTAACAGTCAAACCTATGACTCCCTGCTTGTGAAGGCTTGCCCCACCCAACCCCAGGGCCTATCCTGGGAAGTGTGCAAAAGGTGTCTCCCTCTGGAAGCCTGTAGCCAGAGTCCTGCCCCTCCCTCCCGGCAGCTCCCCCTTCACTGGGTCCTGAGGTTCTGCCCTTGGCCTCTGCCAGCATTCACCTTTTTTCTCAGTAAGGTGCCTCAGCCTCTCCCCAGCTCTTGACTTAACACCTGAAATGTGGAGAGCAGGACTCTTCCTCCCCAGAATCTATCCTGAATCATAGTTCCAGGAAAGATCTAAGGTTATCCCATGTCCAGTTGTGGGGACCAGAAGTCATGTTGACAGAGCAGCAGAGCTGACGGAGGCTCACAGTCACCTCCATCCCACCACAGAAGGTCACCTCTCTGGCATCTTCACTGGATCTGCCCCTTTTGTACCTGCTGCTGCTCACCCTCCACCTTAATTAAAGCGCCAGGCAGGGCCCAGATTTCCAGTGGCTAGCCCTCAACACCAACAGCCACCCTGGGAAATTCTCCAGTGTCTGCAGCACTTACTCTCTGCCTCAGCCCTGACTGCCATCATATAGCCAGTGAAGTCTGGGTCTGGTGAGGTTCACAGGCAAGGAGAACAGTAACAAGCCAACAGCAACAAAAGTTACAACCCCTGAGATGGGACGTCAGAGACCTCCAAAGTAACCCCAGGCAAGGAGGAGTACACAGGAAGACAGGTAACCACTACACTCTCCCCCATCCCAGCTTCCTTGCCTGAGGACCTTTTGTCCTAAGAGCCTATGCTCCCTTCTGTCCAGGGTCTGTGACCTTTGTCCTTCGCCTTCACAACCATTTCCCAAGGTCTTTCACTCCCTCTACAACGCCCTGCAGCATCCTTGATTTGAACCCGTGCTTCAAAGCTATCTAGGTAGGAAAGGTGGGGCTTCTCTGGCACGGAGGCCTGGGGAAGCTGGGTGGCCAAGTGCTAAGCAAGGACTTAAACAGTCCTTCCTTTGCTACAGGACGTCCCTCCCCTTCCAGTGCAAAGCTGCTTATGGCCAGGGGATCTTGGAGGAAGATGGGTTCAGGCTCCAGAAAAGGCATACAAAAAAAGATGGCAATCCGCTACCCACTCAGAAGACCCCAGGGCTGAGACAATGGAGCCCCTCTGGGCAGACCCACAACTCACATTCTGATGCAGGCGCACAAGTGTGTCGTTAGTTCTCTCTTTATATAGACTCTGGTTTCTAGAAACAACTTAGCACAGCCAGCCGGCCAGGGCCAGCACACTGATGGGCCGGGTAGGGTGGACTATTTACAAGCCCAGGGCAGGGCTGTACCATGGCCGCGTCCCTAAACGGCTCAGCCATGACACCACAATAAGTTAGAGCTGGCCAGGTGGGGCAGGGCAGGGGCTGTACACACAAGTGCTGGGGGGCTCAGGGCCTCAAATACTGTCGAGGGCCGGGGCTGTAAACATGGCCGGGGCGGCCCTGCCCACCCCTAGTGGTCTGTAACGACTGGAAGCAGAGCAGCCCGGGCAGGGCCGGGAGGGGTCAGGCATCCGACAGGCAGCTCTGGATCCGGTCCACCCACTGCTGGGCTGAGGGCACATCCTGGGCACAGAAGTTGTAAACGCGACGTGTTGTCTTCACCTGGGAAGAGCGGGTTACTGAATCCATGCCCCTACGAACTTCAAGCCCCTGGCCCCAGGCGTTCCCCACCCTTGACAGAGGCTCACATCAAAAAAGGCCTTCTCGTCCACAGTCTTGGGGGCACCTATAGTGGGTGTGCCAGGTGCCACAGCTTCTACCTCTGCCAGGTCAATGACACCCTTGCATTCTGTGTCCACTCGGTGGTCATAGTAACGCAGCTGGGGTGAGGAGGAGAAGATGCAGTCAAGACAGACCTATGTTCTGTTTCCCTTGTCCCTGTACCACCACTCACCTGGTGCTTGGTCTTGTCTAGGACAAACCAACGGGCTTTCCAGGGCTTCATAAAGGCCCCCTTCTTGTACAGGGTACCCTCATAGGACCTGCATTTGTACCAGAATGAGGGCCAGGTTAGCTATTAGGTGAAGGACCACCTCTAGAAATTAGATGAAGGGTCAGTCCCTTTATGGTCATCATGTGACAGACACTGGGTCCCAAACACCAGACCTTACGGTATCTGGGAGGTAGTCCCATGTGACACAGACACCCTAAAGAGGAAGAGAAACTCAGTAGTCAAATCTGTGGAAGCAACCAGAGTAAAATGGCCCCTCAAGGCTTAGGTAGGATGGATCCTGTCTGGCCCCAGTTTCAATGACAGCCCCTAGTGGCTGTCTTACCGGTACCTCTTGGCTTCATTTCAGACCTGCTACAGTCACCAGGTCTACAACCCAAACCTTTTCTGATGCTCACCTATGCTTGGGCAGTTGTTAGAGCTACTACAAGTCCTTTTACCTACAGAAAATACTGAAGTACTCGGAGAACTTAACCCCATCTGATAGTCATGCATGGGTCCCAATTCCCAGTCCAGAAGTAGCGGTGGGCTGTGCCCCTCACCTGTTCTCGCTCTCAGCTGTCTGGAATTGGCTGTACAGGGTGCTGGTGCTCCGTCGGGCAGCCTGGCGAGAGCTGGATGTGGTTGAGCCACTGCTCTGGTCACTGTCCAGGCTGAGGCTAAGAGTAGAGCCCACAGGCCCCTCCTGTAGATAGACACCTAGCGAGCGGCGATGGTGGGGCACAGCTGACACCAGTAGTGAGCTGGGGGTACCCTGCAAAAAGCAGAATGGGACTGTATCAGGCTGCTCAGCCTCCATCTCCTGGCAGCACACATACCAGCTATCCCTCAGCCCAGCCTGTCATCCCACCCACTCACACGTCCATCTTGCCGGCCTTCAAGGCGCTGAGCAGCCTTCACCCGGTCCCAGGTGTCTTTCCAGCGTTCAGAAGGTCGACCTAACTCTGTCTCCAACCGCTGCAGCTCCTGGGGAGAATTGGTGAGCAAAGAACACCCGGAGCTGGAAGGATGGCTCAGCAGTTAGAGCACTTGTCTTGCAGAGGAGCTGGGTCTGATGCCCAGCATCCATATAGTGTCGCATCTATCTGTGGTTCCTGGGAATCCAACACCCTTTTCTGACCTTTGTAGGTCCCAGGCATGTAAGCAGTACATATACATACATGCAGGTAAAACATACATACACATAAAGGTTTTTTTAAATTTAAAAATATTTTAAAACAAACAACAATTAAGCAAAAATCCAGGCTGAGTAGGTATACAGGTTTAGAGTAAAGTACACTTCTTTAATCCCAGCACTCAGGAGGCAGATGCAGGCCAGTGTTTATGAGTTACAGGCCAACAAGGGCTATATTATATAAAAAGATAAAAACAAAAGATGATGTTATATAATTCATAAGGATATGAATGAGCACAGATTTTGGTGAACATACTACAAGCCAGAAAACAATGTAATGATTCCTTAAAACTGAATGGAGTGTGTGGGTTTAATTAGTATTCTATCAGTGAGGGTTCAGCATGGGGCTTGAATGTAAAAACTTGCCACATCTGAATTCTATATTCAAAGAACATACCCTTTAAAGGCAATGACATGTGGACTGAGTGTAGTATAGCTCAATGTTAGAGAACACTTGTTTCCCATGCATAAAGCTGGAGTTAGTACCCAGCTCCACTAAACAAATAAAAAGAAAGAAAGATGGAGACAGGCAGGCAGGCAGGCAGGCAGGCAGGCAGGCAGGCAGGCAAACCGGGCATTGTGTTTCCCATGTACATCTACCTAGCTGGCAGGCTAACATACAAGGATCACTTGAGACTAGGAGAACAAGGACAGCCTAAGCAAACACAGCAACACCCTATCTCTTGAAAATACGGAGAGCTGGGCATGGCAGTTTACAGATGTAATCCTAGAACCTGGACGGTTGAAGCCAGAGCATCAGGAAGGAACTCAAGGCCCTCTTTAGCTACATAAGACTGTCTCAAAGAATAACCATAGCTGGGCACAATGGCATATGCCTTTAACTAGTAGGCTGAAACAGAAAGATTACTGAGTTTGAAGCCAGCTTGAGAAAAAATGTTAGTTCCAGGTTAACTTGGGCTAGAGTGAGACACCCTCCCTGCCCCACAAACACAAAAACCTTAAAGATGCAACAGGCAGGTGGGTGGGTGGGCAGAGGTCATGGCTTGGTGGAGAATACTTCCACATACACACAAGGTCCTAGACTGATTCGCTCGCTGACAGCACCACCACAAAGAGGTGGGGGGCATTTTCAGACATAATAAGAGCTTGAGGCAAGGTATGACTAGCAGATCTGTATTACAAGAAATATTAAGTCTTTTTGACTGAAAGGAACTGGTATTGGACTAGATATACAAAGAAAAAAGGGATTAGAGGCCAGACCTAGAGTATGTACTCCCAACTACTGGGGAGGCTGAGGCAGGAGAATCTCAAATTGTTGCCAGCTAGGACAACTTAGATCTTGTCTCAACATAATAATAGTAATATAACCATATAACCTAGTTTCAGCTGTAACTCAGTGGTAGAGCACCCCCAAGCATATATAAGACCCTGAGTTCAATTCTCAGTACTGCAAAAGCAAAGCAAAGCAGAAACAGAAAGCCTTTCTTTTTTAACTTCTTTAAAGCAAAGTAAAACAAAAATAAGTACTATACACACTTATGCCATGGGAAAACTAGGAGGCTCCAGTAACATCACATCAGGACAACTCTTCTGATTCCCAGACTGTCATCCCTGTACAAAATACCACCCGCAGGCAGGCAGGCAGGCAGGCAGGCAGGCAGGCAGGCAGGCAGGCAGGCAGGCAGGCAGGCAGGCAGGCGTAATAAACTCTTTGGGCTAGGCCCTTTACTGGATCATCAAAGCTCTCCTTCGAACATGAGGAAACCAGGCAATGCTCACAGAATCCTGAAGGGGACACAGCCAGCACAGAAGAGTGCAGCCTCTTCTGACATAGGACCTGAGGCCCAGACTCCCTGACTGTTCAGCCCCTTTGATGAGCCACAGACAGGATCTGCCGCCCTGTACACTGCCACAGCCACCGCACACCAACGGCCACAGCTCATTTGACCATTGTCTCTTTCAAGGGACCTCTGCCCTTGTTTAAGTCTGATTCTTGAGCAGATATGGCCAGAAAAGATGGCAAGTCGGAGGCAACAGTGACTCTCTAAACTCCAGGACTAGCCCCCAGAAGAGCTACTCCTCACTCTAAGGCATGCCTGACAGACAACTGACAGCAGGTGCTGCAGTGAAGATGTGGTCTGTACCTGTGGGAAAGACTAGCCCCAAGTAGCAGAGCTAGGGAGGAAGTGATGGGTCTTTAAGAGGTGGGGTCTGCTGGAAGATCCTTGGGTCATAGGGAAGGCGTCTTGGACAGGATGAGAACATTTCTTGGAAGACTGCCATGATGTGACCCAGCCCAGACACTTCCTAGAACTGAGCACATTCCCTTGAGCCTCTAGACCTGCAAGCTAAATAAATTTCTCTACCTTGTCAACTAACCTATCTCTAGTATTTCCTCACAGTGACAGAAGTAGATTGATATACCAGGTAAAGGGGTACACATATGCCAAGAGCAAAACCCAGGTCCCGAATCTTGAGAGTTTTTGACAAATGCTTTCTTCTCATTATCTGTAAATATCTATTAGCATGAGACAGACCTAAGAACCACAGCTATCCCAAGAATGTAATGTAAGCAGTTCACAAGGTGGGTGAAGTCAGAGCCATCCTAGTTCTCAAGGGTAACAAACCACACACACACACACACACACACACACACACACACACCACACAGAGGCATCCCCCGCTGTCTGGGACAGCACACACCTCCAGCAGACGTGAGATGGCATCAGGCTGGACTCGAGGACGGCTGTCATAGCACGGCCATACCACACGGCGCCTGCTCTGAGGAGCACCTCCATCAGGACGTTCTTCTTCTGGAGGCTCAGGGGGTCCCTGGGCCAGCTCCCAGTCATAAGGGGGACCCTCAGCCAACGTCTCCTCAGTGTAGAAATCCCACACTTTCAGATTGGACACATTGCTGTAGGGTCGCAGCACCTGGGAGCAAGTAAGCCTTACATTCAGAAGCTGGGCCATGCAGGAGCTGCTGCCCCAGCCAGGCCCCACTCACCTCTGTGTCCTCGGGCGCATACGTGTAGTTGTAGAACATGGGGGTCCTCTTGCTCAGCCGGTCTACATACTCCCACACAGACTTGCATGCCAGCTGGCCCCTGCGTTCACCCTTCTCCTCGTACAGCAGCCCTACCCAAGAGTAACACTGAGCTTAGGACCCTCCAGTCCAGACAGTCACCCCAGACTTCCTTCTTCCCTACATACCCAGCTCAATACGCTCATAATCAGAGTCCAGCAAGAAGGTCCGGAAACGGCGGGATGCATGGTGGTAACCAAGGAACTTGAGGTAGAACTGACTGAACTCAAACTCCATGGGGAACTGCAAATGAACCTGTAAGAAGTAGTGGGGTCAGAGGTCAGGTTAGGGGAGCATAGCTCAAGCCTACCTACATGGAAATCTACCCACCTGGTGTACACAGTCTAGGAACTGCAGGAAGACGGGCGTGAAACCACTGCTCTGACCAGCCAGGGTGTGGGCTCCACGGTGGCTGAAACGATGGCCAAAGGACAGCCACTCTTTTTCCACTAGCAGGCGGAAGCCTTCCAGAGTGCGGTAGAAGGGGTCTGAGAGCAGCTGCACCAAGGATACCACCTGCCAGCACACCAGAAGTCAGGAGGACATCTGAGGACCCTCCCCTCCCCCTTGCTCGCACCTGCCACATACCTGAGTGGTGATGTCCCAGCCATCCTCCAGGCTCACCAGGACAGAGGAGCCAGAGTCCAGCAGCTCCACTACCAGCACCGAGATCTGCAGCAGCTTGTGTATCTGCATGGACACTACAGCCAATCAGGACCCAGAGGCTCACATATCCACAGAATCCTTGGAAGGCCAGTAGTGATCTACAGCACTGGATAGACCCGATCTGCTCTGCTCCGGTCATGCTCGCACTGTTCCTCCTGCCTGCTCACCCCTCCCAGAAAACCCATGACAAGGAAGGCAGATTCAGAAGTCCCTGTCCTTTGCTGGGTGTGGCAGTCTTGCCCTGCAGGTGGCAGCAGCCCCTTCCCTCAGCACACTAGTTTTCACAGGGCACCGACTCACAACAACCTATTTCCATTCTGCAAAAGGGGCAAAGCAGCAGAAGGCCCTGTCCCACAAGCCAGTGTGATCCCACACTGGACACCAAACTTCCTGCACACAGCAGACTGGCCCAGACCACAGCTGCCTCCCCAACACCATGACACTACATACAAGTGCCTATAACCTCTCCTCTCCCTCCTCATGCCTAAAATGTCAAACAAGCAAGCCCAGACCTAGAGAGACCTAGTACCCAGGTGGGCAGAGGCAGGGGCAGGGCAGAGACCTGGATCAGCCATTCTGAATCCTCCAGTGAGCGCAGAAAGGAGGCTGGGCTGGGCTCAGTGGCAGGGCAACCAGGCACACAGGCCTTCAACAGTTTCTTGAAGCTGGCTTTCACCTGCCTTGCCTCAAATACTTCAATAGGCACCAGCTCCCACTGTTGCAAGGGATCTGGGCGCACACCCTGGAAGAAGACCAATGACAAACTGTGAGGCATGCCTAGCCCTGTGCTCCCCACCTGGCCCTGCACCTCTCCCCCAGTTACCTTGAGCTGAGCTTTGTCACCAATGATATAGAGGGCTGCACGCTGTGGCCGCAGAAAACCAGAATCAGGTGGAGCTCCGTTGGTGTGGGGAGTACTGAGGAGATCTCTGCCAGCTAGCCGAGAGCCTACATCAGCACCAAGACCACTGCTTCGACCACTGGCTCGGACACTGCTCCACTTCCCTGAAAAGGAGACACCCAGTAAGCACTAGATTGAGGTCAGGACACCACTTACCTGGGGCTGGCTGGGCCTGGCCTCCAGGGAGGGGACTGAGTTTCCAGGCAGGGCAGAGTGGTCGGCAGGCCACAAGAGGGAGGAGGACTGGAACACACAAATGCTGAGGCACATGAGGGGTGGCCTGTGTTAGTGTTTGGATTGGGATCAGGTGTTGGGCAGGTAAGTAGGGCTAGGAGTCAGTTGTGCTAGTCTGTCACAAAGGGACAGTTAGTGCTGGGTGTGGAAGGAGATATTAGTGCCCAAGACAGCTTGAGTCATACTAGGGGGCCATCAGTTCCAGTTAAGGGGAGAGCCCCAGTACGGTACCTCGGGACGCAGTCCATCTGGAGGCCGAGGCCGCCAAAGGGTTGGACAGCGTGGTGACCCTGGCTCGGGGGCTGGGCACTGAGGGCACAGCAGAGAGAAGGCTCAGATTTGGTTCCAGGCCTGGGTTGTCAGAGACTCCCACCAAGCCCCACTCCCAGGGGTCAGAAGCAGGATGGGCCCTTGTCTGGTCCAGGCATGGGTCCTCCCCACCAGGGGCAACTAGGGAAGAGGTTCTATGATACTGGGAAGAGTCAGGCTTTGGAATACTGGACTCTTCTTCCAACAGCTCAGAGAAACCTTGTCTTCAAGTCTCTCCTAGAGCTCTTCCTTTATAGTAAGCCAGGGTCTGGCTGATAGACAATTCCATGAATATACACACAGCTATGTAGGAACCTTGCCCAGAACAAAACACAGGTACCTGAGAGCCTTAGTCTTGGGGAGACCTAGAGGCAACTGGAAGAGGGAGAAAGAAGAACTGGAGGGGTGGGGAGACAGTTTTATCGAGGACATGAGCAGATCTGAGTCTTAGGACAGCAGCAGGCAGAGTTACGGACTGGGACAAGGTAGCAGTATCTGGGAGAAGCCTGGGAGAACCTCAGGTTTACCTGACTGTGCAGAGGCCTCATAGAGCACACAGAAAAAGGCATGGAGCCAAATATCACCCCACCAATGCAGAGATCACTATGGCCAAGCTCAAGGCCAGTCTTCCACACCTCGACTTCTCTGACAACTCCACATTATAGATGGCAGTTAGCCAACTTGGAGTGAAGACAGTATCAGCCTACTTAGGTTGCCAGCTGAAAATCCAAGTAGAGCTGAAGGAAGCCAGACTCCAGATCATCACTGGTCAGGTAGGGAGTGTGGCCCTACACCCTGAATTTATAACACGAAAGGCAGCAACACTGTCATTGAAGAAGGCTACAGAGATGTCCAGGAGACATAGGGAAGGCAAAAGCTCACACATTCTCAGGGGAAGATGCTGCCTGAAGGTGCCACTCAGAATTTCTGGCAGAAAGATCAGACTATAAAACACATTTTATCACACAAAAAGCAGGTATTCTCAGGGAACAGTGACAACCGGTCAGCCTAGCCTATCCCATCAGACTGTATCACTTGGTGAGAGCAGACTTGCTGCCCTGTCCTCAGCACCAGTGGCCAGCAAGTGTTAACAAGAGACGAAGATCACTGGTAAGCATTGGTAAATACAGATGAGAACCACAAGTTCAACAGGGAGTGAAGAGGCCTGGGGTAGAGGAGATACAGAAAAAACGAAGGGCAGACAGCTCCAAGCAAGAACAGATCTGGCTTGGTGTGGAGGCATACGCCTTTAATCTCAGCACTCAGGAGGCAGAGGCAGATGAACTGTAAGTGTGAGGCCAGCCTGGTCTATAAAAAATGTACAAAACAGCCAGGGCTAAAGGGAGAAACCCTATCTTGAAAAAACAGTAAGAAAGAACAATTAGCCATAGGAATAAGACAGACAAGACAGACAGACTTAAGGACCCTGGCCTACAAGACGGCTCTGCTCATGGGAACTACTGCCAGCCTAAAAGCCACTCGTGCCACTATGCTTTCAGGATCTGAGCCCAGAAGAGAAAATGTAGCCCTACAACCTCAAGAGGGGAATGGAAGAACTGGGGGGGGGGGGGGGGGGGGCGGTTAAGGCCTGGCATACAAGATGGGCTGGGGCAACTTACTCCCAAGTGACAATCAGTCAGCCTGGCCTATCCATAAGACTGTATCACCGTGACCGTGAGAGCTTGGTAAAATGGGCTCTGTAGTCTATGGCAGATGCTAATGCTGAGACAGAGTTCCAAGTACAAGGACCTAGCTTGACACGTACTGGGCTGGTATGCAAGTTAGTGGCTAAAAAATCAAAGAATCAACTGCTAAGGATCCCAGCATCTAGTAGTCAGGCCATGAGAATGAGGCCGACAAGAACAGTGCCCATAACCCACACTTCATTGGCTAACCAAGCTATCTGCCCTCACTCACAGATAGTGTCCAGAGCATACACAGGACACCTCTCTTTTAGTACTGCCATCCAGAACAACTGTGAAAACAGTCCAGCCCACAGCTAGAGCTGGGCAGCAAGTGTCAGGCAGCAAAAGAAGGGACTCAACTAATAGCCAGAGGCACACCCCTGATCTCTGGGCCTCCTTCAGACAAGAGACCCATGCATAAGGACAGAAGATGCTGTACACAATCATGTCTCAGGCAGAAGTCAGCATGGGGAGAAGTGTGTTCAGGTGCTGTGGAGATATGTATAGGGGATGACAAGGACAGCAAGAACAGTGCAGACAAAGCCCAAAGAGCCAGGACAGAAGACGATGAAGGCCCACTAATGGGCAGTGTGGCAGCTGGAAGCAGACAGGGTAAAGGAAGGACGAGAAAACGAGTTTGCGGATGTTCTAAGGGCTTTAGGCATCAGCAAGCACAGCAAGGGCTGGATGAGCATCTGTTGGACCTAAGGCCGCTGGTGGATGTGCTGGCTTATGGAAGGTGAGGAAATGGTCAGGGTTACGGTCAGAGGAGACAGGGCCTCAGGACACTCACCTGGTCTGAGCAGTATTCCTGCCCTGTCCCAGAACTCAAAGAGGAGTCCCTCTCTCTGTCCCATACCCAACACCACAGTCAAGCCACTTCTGCCCCTGCATAAACTCTGCCATAGCCCCACAAAGTCCTCTCTGTCCCATACCCAACACCACAGTGAAGCCACTTCTGCCCCTGCATAAACTCTGCCATAGCCCCACAAAGTCCTCTTTGCTCTATGGCCACCATTTACTCAAAAGCACCCTCTCACCGTGACCACCCATGTGGGCTGAGGAGAAGCTACTAAGTGTGTTTCGTCCTGATGAGTCAGCATAGCGTGGCATGGAGCTGACCACAGCCTGCAGGTACTTCTCTTGCTCCAGGCTGCTGGAGTCAGCCTGGGCTTGGCCTGAGAAAGGAAAAGCTGGAGCTGAAGGAGGCAGACACTGGACAGGCACAGGCAAGGTAGGCAGACACAGGAAGAACAAAGGAGGAGTACCTGGAGAAGGCGTATTCTGGGCCTTGAAGAGACCAACAACACCTTTGCCGTGCAAGCCCCCAGAGCGTAGCAACACAGCCTTGGAGCGCCCACTGCGCCAGCAGACCACAGGGAAGCGGTTCTGGCGGTAGCAGCGGGATACACGCTGCAGGGCATTGTCCTGGACGCTCTGGGGAACAATCAGCAATCCTGGATAGCTGCAGGAGTTGGAGTTGGTTATCATGAGGACAGCTCTAAGGCTTTGCTCTTTGCCTACCCACAGAGCCTGACACAGGAGAGGCAAGAAGAGCTAACTAACAGAGTGAGCACAATGGAGCAAATTCCTGGCTCCCAGACTCTAAAGGCCAAAGGTGCTTTATGCATATCTGGAAGCCCCCACCAAACCTGCCGCCCAACTCTCTATCCACCTCCTGTCCATGTTCCTCGTCTCTCCAGGATCCATGGCAAGCAGGGAAGGTGTCCAAGCACTGCCTACCACCCTAGTCAGTCCTGGCAAAATCTTCCTGGCGTGTTCTAGCCAGCCCTCACCTGCGACATATGGCATACATGCGATTAACAGGAGAGATGCGAAAGGGCTCCGACTTGGCCCGGCTCAGGCTGCTGCTCAGGGTACCTAGTCCAAGGCGCTGGTAGTCACGGCAACATGCCCGTTCCACCAGGCTGCTCATGGTCATGCGGTCAGAGGGCTTCAGGGCTGAGGACGGGGTCAGTGTGCTGGGCTCCAACTCCTCTGACACTGTGCAAACAGTACAGCTGGGGTCAGCACCCAAAGACCACCCAGGCCCCAGCCTCCATGGGGTCAACTCTGATAGAGAGCACAGCGATCTCCCTGATTCTGCTCCCACCTGAGATCTCGTCCTCCTGGTCCTCAGGGGGTGGCTGGCCCCGATGCTCCCAGCCAGGGGGGTTATATTTCTTACGAGTAACATACTGCCGCCCAATGGTCTTTTTAGCATTCTTCACCAGGTTCCGGGACAGAGTTCTGGGGTGTAAAAGTCCAACAGAGATGAGAGGACAGGAAGTCCAGGAAGACTCTGCAAGGGGTATAGCAAGCACCTGGCTGCCCTGACTCTGGAATCCAGTTCCATACCTGAATGAAGGACCCTTGTCCTTGGTAACCCGTGGCGGCCTGCCAGGTGTGTGAGCTGAGCCAAGTGTGAATGCAAAGGTGGCCCTGATGTCTGGTGGGTACCGGAGCTTGTGCAGCTGCTTTCGGAAGAGCTCAGCACTGTCAGATCCCACCTCCTCATCAAAGGCCATTTTCAGCAGCTGGGTCAAAATAAATAAATAAATAAATAAATAAATAAATAAAGCCTCAGGGCTCTAAGTGGCCCTCACGCTCCTCCCTAATCAGACAGTATTCAGTTCACAGGCTCCCGTCTTACAGCATGCATACCACAGAGGCAGGGAAACTTGGAGGAAAGGCATGTCCATGTAACTCAAGGTCCAATGCGTATAAACTGTAAATTTCAGTGCTAACTGATGAGGTCTCAGTAGAGACAGCTCACTCATAACTTGGACTCAAAGGTCAATGCCCCAAGGATAACAACAAAGACACAGGCCACTATCTCAAAAGGTCAAATGATATAGCAAGCTGAAAGCTGTCGGGGTCACCTTTTCTTTATATGTGTGAAGGTGTGTCTCTGTATTTCCAACTGCTAATTCTGTTCTGACAGAGAACTAAACGCTGGAAGGATCCTGGTATTGTCATTTCTATGGCCTTGTATTTGTAAATACTTGTTCTTCCACACCTGCTCAGATACTTGAAGGTCAGACAGTCAGTCCTCTATGCCTAGAGGCAATCTAGAATTGTATCAGAGATTGTCTTGCTGCTGATTGGTTGTAATAAAGAGCTGACAGCCAATAGCTGGGCAGGAGGTGGAGGGGAACTTCTAGGGAGAGAGAATGAAGCAGAAGAAAGCAGTTGTTGGGGACACCGAAGGAACAGACACGGACTGCCTGCCCCAGGTG
Source organism: Arvicanthis niloticus (assembly GCF_011762505.2). Classification (NCBI taxonomy): domain Eukaryota; kingdom Metazoa; phylum Chordata; class Mammalia; order Rodentia; family Muridae; genus Arvicanthis; species Arvicanthis niloticus. The sequence continues at coordinate 63,946,000 of NC_047670.1, forward strand.
CAGGCAGAAAAGGTCTAGAGTTAGCCATGTGGCAGGTGGTTAGTTGGTTAGGTGGCTAGTTAGTTGGATTAAGTTTAAAGTAGCCAGGAGACTTCCCAAGCAAAAGGCCTAAACTTTAAACTACATTAAAAGTCTCCATATCTCATTCATACTGCTGGTGGGTCCAAGAAAGTCCCATTATAGAGAGCTAATGTGACACCCCAAGTCAACAGCCCCTTGGCAGGAAACCACTTATAGGGCTCAACCTAGCTGCAGTGGACAAGAGTTTACACACCTGGAATGTGCAGGAACGAAGCTGCAGCCCATCCTGCAGAAGCTGGTCCACAGGGGTCTGCACACTAATGCGCTTCTCCTTGGTCAATGCAGCCACGGGGAAGGAACGGACTACCACCTGCTCCCCCACTTAAACAGGCCAAGCAGAGTCAGGAGGGGAAGGGAGAAGAAAAGGATAATATCTCAGGGTAGCAAATACAGAAGTCTTGGGTGGGTAGGAAAGGCCTATCTCCCATCAGGCTTTGAGTCTTTGAGAAAAGGGAAGGGAAAGGGAAGTCTTATCTCCTCCAAAGAGCTGGGAGAGGCACAGAAAAGGTCTAAAAGCTTACCCAGGGGGTCAGTAGGCATCCCCGTGAAAATGACGCGGTATGTGGTAAGGAAGACAGCACCCTCAGCTGGAAGTAGAGCAGGGCCCCCTCCACTGCCTCCTACACCCTCCTCACGCCCATCTGGCAGCAGGTACACTCGAAGGCCATCAAGGACACACTCCTCACCAGGCAACAGGCGTGGCCTCAGCAGCTTGGGCTACCCAGGAAACAGAGCAGAAACTTAGAACACAGCCCAGACTTCGTATGCACAGCTGGTCAGCCACTGCTCACCTTCTGTATCGGGGGCAGCCTCTTGCTCTCACGGTGTACGGCCTCCAGGGTCTCAATGTGCATCTGGACAATGTCTAGGAGAGAGCAGGTCTCATACCCTGAGCCCCTACAGCCACTCATCTAAGGGATGCTCCCATACCAGTATTGCCATACCTGGCACCATGACATGCAGTCCTTTGAGGTGGTCGCTGGTGACCCCACTCTCTGTGCAGACCTTGTCCACAAAGCGGTTGATGAAGCGGACCACAGCCCCAGCCATGTCACACGTCTCTGCGTCCTCAAAGCCACTCTCTGTGTCATAGCTCTCAGCCACACTACCTGCCATGCTGGGCCAAGAGGGGGTGTGTGGGCACCAGCACCCCCACAACCCCAGAAGCCTTATCCCTGGCCCAGGCCTCCCCACTGGCCCCACCCCACCTGTTGGTGACCAGGCTGTTGCTGGCACTCTCCAGGTCTCCCAACCCTGCCCGCTCCCGCAGCAGCCGGCTCTTGCTGCTGTCCAGAGGCAGCAGAAGGTAGCTCATGCGGTTGGCATAGTGGATGGCCTGGCTGAACACAGTGCTTTCCTCCTTCTGTACCAGTTCCTGCTGCTTCTCACGGCTCAGGGTTGGCCATAGGCGCCTCTGCTCTGAAGCCACATCCAGGGCAGATCGTTCATCATCCTGAGACTGTGCCTCCCCAGTCTCCTGTCACAGCACAAGAGTAAGGCAAGGCCAAGGTGTCTGTCCCAGACAGCCCAGGTCCAAAAAGTCCTGCATACCTGGGTGGGGCTCACACCATCAGAGGGCTCCAGGTAGAGGGCTCTGATATGGGTCTGCACATCCCCATAGAACATGGCCTCCCAGAACTGTGGTGTGCTCCACACTACATGCTCCTGAACACAGCTGTATGCAAACTGTGTCACCCCTGGGCTCAGCTTCTATAGGAATGAAGTTGGAAAGGTCATGAGCTCCTAGAGAGGAAACCTAGCCCCACCTCACTCCCAACACTTACCCTGCAGAAGGCTGTGACCAAAGGCAGCAGTGCAGCTGCAATGCCATGCTCATCCAGGGAAGTGCAATCCTGTGAGCAGAGCCATGAGTGATGGGAAAGCCCTCCTGGAAAGCATCCCTACCCAATCCCACCTCTCTGGCCATCAAGACCAGCATCTCCCACCACTGCCACTGGACTTGATGCCTCAGGTTTCAAAGTCATTTCCAACGAGAACTCTCTTCAGCTCCCCATCCTCCTCAGACTATGGACCTTCCCCACCCTATCACATGGAGAGACTTCTGCACCCCCTCTTCCGTCATGTGGTATCACTGGTAAGATGAGGGCCAGCTTCACCTGCAGGCAGCAATTCATCATGCGGACGACAAAGTCAAACTGCTGATGATCCAGAACTGCACGGTTCTGCTGCACGTGCAGGTGAAGCTCATGGGCGAGGCAGCGACGGGCAGCTCGCCCCTTCAGGGCCCTGAGTACAGCTGGAAGCAACTGAAAGCAGAGACAAGAGGAAATGTAGAACAGAAGGCAGAACAGGGAGATCCTCACCCAGAGGCAGCCAAGCTCAGGCTCTAAGCAGAGAAAAAAAACCCAAAAACCAGTGTAACTCAGGTGTGCCAGGTTCTGGGTTTCACTGACCAATATAGACTAAATCTTCCAACAGATCCAGCAATTCCACAAATGACAATTCATGAGGACAGAGACACAAGGTATGCATGGTGCAGGCTCCCAAGCCAGTGTGGACATGTGCTCTGGAGAGAGGCTCCACAGGAGCACCACACAAATGTTACTAAGACCTCAAATGTGTTCATGAACACAATGAAGGGCAGAATAGCATGCAAAACTAAGTTAAAGCAACACAAAGCCAGGCACGGTGGCTTATGCATGTAATCCCAGCACTCAAGAGGCTGAGGAAGAGCAAAGCCGGCTCTACTTATAGAGTGAATTGCAGGCCACCCTGGGCTATAAGGATCCTGTCTTGAAAACTCTTCCCCCAGATAAAACAAAACTCCAAGAATGTTTGACATGCATGCATCTACACTGTGTATAGTGTATTAAGCACTACACTGCTGTTCACTCAGATGAAAGAGCACCCTCCTATCCACCCAGGCACTGCACAAACTCAGCATTTACCACGCTGAAAGAAAGAACTGAGTCTCCCAAGACCTGCTGCCCAAAGCCCAGATTAGAAATTCTACCTCGCTGGGCAGTGGTGGCGCACGCCTTTAATCCCAGCACTTGGGAGGCAGAGGCAGGCGGATTTCTGAGTTCGAGGCCAGCCTGGTCTACAGAGTGAGTTCCAGGACAGCCAGGGATACATAGAGAAACCCTGTCTCAAAAAACCAAAAAAAAAAAAAAAAAAATTCTACCTGACAGGCCTCACCTTCTTTGCCTCAAGCATTTTCCCTTCAAACACATAGGAGATGCAGTTCCGCACTACCTCCAGCCGTCGTGCACTGTTGATATGAGGCCCACTACACCGCTCCAGTATGGCCGCTAAAGAGAAAGGACGTGTTCACTTTAACTCCTGGCCCTGTATCCATCCGAAACCAGCCTGCCTTCCCCTTCAGGTTACATACTCATGGGGGGCCCTGAAGGCACAGTGGTCCTCCTCTCAGCTTTGACGGCTGGAGGTGCGCCCTGCATCTTGGCCGCAGCCTGGTCCACAATCCACTGAACTGTGCCCTCATCTAGCCGGGGGAATGGCCGGTGGGTCCGCCGCAGGTGACTGGCCTCTCCTGGCCTCTGCACTTTGTGCATCGCCACAGCTGGGTAGGGGTTTTCCTGAGGGAACACGGGCAGACATTGGCTAGTGGGCCAGGACCAAAGTGGTAGCATGCCCTCCATGTCACCCACCATACATTCTTATAAAGTTGCTCTGCCAGTTCCTGGACATGACGCAGGACACGGTGGGGATGGTTCTCATCTGCTCGCATCCGTGCTACCTCATGAGCCACCAGCTAAGGGGAAAGGAGGCAGGGTGATGAGGTCAGTTGAGTGGGCTAGGGGAGGCACAGGTAGGCAGGCAAAGGCAGGGCTATACCTCATCAAACAGGTCTGTGGAACGGTAAGGGACCCCACGCTCTGATACAAAGCCTGCAAAGGCCATGCCCTCCAACACTTTCATCAGGAAATCATCCTCCACCAGTCCACGCTGGCCTAAGAATGCTGCCTGGGAGAACACCAGAAAGTTAGTTCCTCAAGGACTCATGGAGACAGCTCCAGCCCCAACCCCACAGCCTACCTTATGGAAGCGAATGACGGGTTCTGGGTGGATGCGCACAATGTGCAGGCACCAGCGGTAACCCTGCAGGAGCTGAGCAAAGAGCCGCAAGAAGACAGCACGAAGCTCCTTGTCCTGGGAGAGCAGGTCAATGCAGGTGAGTATCAGGTCCCAGGAGACACTCAAAGACCCTGGATACTTCCCTCTATTCTCATTCACAGCCAGACACAGGTTTCCCAGGAACCTTTGCCACCCCCTTCTGCTTCTCCCAACAGTGCTTCTTAGCCAAGTTAGTTCTACAAGTGTTGAACAAACAGCTCCTGTTCGGAGCCCCTTGATTGGTTCACTGTACTGACTTAGGCACAGTCACCACACCTAACTATTTGTAGGTAGCTCCTTTGCTCCCAGGCTTCATCCTGCCTAGGCTAGAGGAGCCTGAGGTCAGCTTGGAGGTAGGCTGAGTGACGCCATCATCAGCTTAGCCATTAGAGGCAATGCATCTCTATACCAGAGCCGCAGTGATCCCCACCTGCATTTTCAGGGAGGAAGCAGATGTTGTAGGAGGTGGAAAGGCAAGGTCAGCCAACGCCAGCTCTGGATCCAGGACCTGTGGGAACAGAGGGGAGCAGGGACAACTGCATGGTGACCTTAGGGTTCTCTGGATGTCAGGTGATGGCTCCCACAAGCCTCAGGTTCCAGCCCCACCCTAACCCCAACCCTCACCATGCTCAGAACATTGTGGGTCTGGCTTTGAAGTGGCTCTGGCAGGGGTGGAATGTGCACACACTCAGGGACAGTCACTGTCCCTCCATCAAGATCAGCAACAATCACGTCCAGCTGTGCACCAAAGGGAACAAACGGTGAGAGACCAGCAAGCTTAGGCAGTGATGCAGACATAAGGCACAGCCCTTACCAGCTCCTGAGTCTCTGCCTGGAAGGCTGCATTGACCCCAATGATGAAAGGCGTAGGTGTGCTAAGGACTTCAAGCAGCTGTGCCGGCAGGATGGGCACATATGTGAAGCTGTAACAGGTCAGAAGACACTGTAAGCCCCAAACATAGGACACAGGGGTAGGCAGAAGGACCTGGAGGAGACAGGAGGTAGGGACAGGCAGAAAAGCACCTGTATCTAAGAGGGAACAGCAGTGCCAAGAGGCCTCTGCAAGCATCTGCTAGACGCTGGTAGCTCCTGGACAAGAAGAGGACTTTGTGCTCAGTAAGGGCAGCACAGAACAAAGACAGCACATTGGTGATGCCTGAAGAAAAAAGAAGGCCTGGTGAGGGCCCGTGTCCCTACTCCAGAACCCAGGGGGCACCCACACCTCTGCCCACCAGCCTCAGGACAGGACATTGGGGGTTGGGTACGACAGGCAGTCTCACCCAGCTGGCGGAAGAGCAGCGCTACACTACAGCGGCTGACAGGCAGTGAGTCTACCAGTGGAGTCTGAATGACCTGCCGGTCACCAGCCCCCAAAGAGATGGTTCTCTGTAGGAAGAAAATGACCAGAGCTTAGCAGTATAGTTGGAGCATATCTGAGCACTTGGCCCCAGGTGAGCTGACAAATCTTGAGATGGGACTGGCTTAGATGACTGGAGGGAAAGGCCACACCCTGCCTCTGTTGGCTGAGCAGCGCTGCAGAGAAAACTCAAGGTAAGGGGGAATGCCTCTGATGTGGGTGGGGGCAGGGCCTGAATGGGCAGAAGAAACAAAGAATCCATACCGCTCCTTCCTCAACAGAGTCCAGCTGCACAGGACAGACAGACAGAGAGACACCATTAGACACAGGGCAGAGTAGGAAGCAGACAGATAGATGGACAACAGCATCCAGTGATAGGAACACACTCAATGATCAACAGGATAGAGAGACATAAAATGTAGGCCCAAAGGTATAGGTATGAAGCCAAATAAGTAGACAGGGCTAAGAACAGATGGCAAGAGTGGCACCAAAAGCAGAAGAGAGTGTCTAAGGCCTTGGGCTGAGTTAGCCAGACTATCAGTACCCCACAGGTGCCCCACTCCCCGCCTCCCATGACTGTACCAGGAAGGCTTGTGGCCATCCACCTGTCGCCAAGACCCACCTGAGACCCGCCAGCCAAAGGGACGGTGCATGTGAGCAGGTTCCCGATCACATTCTCGAGGCTCACATTCAGCCCTTCCACATGGATAGCATAGATGAGACCAAGGCTATTCTGCAACAACCAGATAGGGAACAGTGGTACAGCTGACAGAAACACCCCCGTGCCCTGCCTTGCTGCTATGGAGGCCCTCCTCACCCTGAACACTTCGGCATGGTCCAGTCTAGACACCAGAACCAGAGTCTTTGGAGCAAAAAGCTGGCCAGGCTGGGCTGGGGCTGTGGATGACAGCTGTGCGTGGCCTCCTCCATCTGCCTCTTCCTCCTTCTCTGTGGCATCTTCAGTGCACATCACTTCCTGCAGACAGAAACCCATTCTCCTGGCTCTAATCAGAGTCATCCCATGAGACCAAGTGGAAGACAGAGGTGACTCAGACCCAGCCTTCCCCAACAGGAACATACCCCCAGAGGTAGAGCAAGCTGGCCATGGCCCAAGGCTCAGCTTCACATGTTGCACACCAGAGCTTACGCTGACCTGTGTGGACTCCACTGGCTCCCAGAAGGTCAAGCAGGCGCAGTAGTGCCTCTCAGAGTTGATATCAGTAAGGACAGCCACAAAGAAAGTTGGTGGATTCCTCTCGGGACATAGCTGCCACCCACTGGGCTGGCAAAACTGCAGAGGATCAGCAGTTAGTGCCTGCACCCACACCTATAACAAAAACTCCCCCCTTACCCCTACCACCTATCCTCAAGCATCTGTACTGCCAGGGCCTGGAGTTGCAGGGTATAAGAAGCACCTGTTAGTTACCAAGGGAACACCTTAACCCCCTAGCCTCAGCCCTCTTGGTGAAAGGAGTAACACAGCTCTGGCCTCACCATCTGGGGTAAAGCCCATGAGGGACACAGTGACATGAGCAAGACACCCTGCCTGTCAGGCCAGCTACTCCCAGTCCCCTTAATGCTACACCTCCACACTCACCAGTTCAATGCCCTGGGGGAAAGGGTTGTCCTCCCAGTCCTTCTCCGGGAAGCGCTGCAGGATCTGGCCCTGGCCTTCCCCACTCCCTGAGAACAAGAGCAAGTGGTCAGAGGACCTTTCCCCACACACCCCAACCCTCCCTCATACTGTCAGGATTGGCCCAGGATGGAAACAGCCCCTTCTCATCTGGCACCAGACCAACCTAAGCTCCCAGAGCTACCATTTCTCTAAATAGACTTCTGGGTAGATAAGCCATTGGATAAGTGTAGACCCCAAGGCCACCATAAGGAAGAAAGAAAAGCCCCCCAGATCCTTCCTCTCACCTACCAGCCCAACCTAACCTTTCACTGTACAGGAGTCTTTCAGGGAGGAGGAGTTTTAGCTAACTCAACATCTTCCCTGACTGCCAAGCTGCAGCTTTAGCCTTCCCTGCCAACAATGAACACCATGCAGATTGTGGACATGTCTGAATATACAGGACATATTTGGGGATCTTGGTGACCTCTGTCATATGTCTGCCCTGGGCCCATGTGTGGAATTCAAGCCTTAGCTCCTTTTATGATGGGGTGGAAATACCAACCATGGATCCAAACTGCTACCTATCCAAAGTAACTCAGAGACAGTACCTCCCAGAACACAAGTCTCCAAAAACAAAGAGTTTGGCAAGTATATGCTTCCCCTTTGAGCCCTGAAGCTCCCAGGCTCCCTCAGTATGTACCAGCAAGGGAAATACTTCTAAGTCCAGTCTGTGTAGGTGGAGTGAAGGTCCTTGCCTGGGGCTCATCTTACACCACCAAATCAGGAGGTAAAGTGAGGGCAGTGATAAGGATGTGTGATGACTTCCTTTGCCTCACATGCACATGGAAGATGGAGCCTGGTACGGCAGTGCTTCTCAACCTTCCTAATGTTGCAACCTTTTAATATTCCTCACATTCCTCATGTTGTGATGACCCCCAACCATACAATTATTTCATTGCTACTTCATAACTGTAATTTTGCTACTGTTATGAATTGCAAGAATATCTAATATGCAGGATATCTGACCCCAAAGGGGTCCCAACCCACAGGTTGAGAACCACTGTGGTATGGAAAGACAGGCCTCCTCACTTCTGCCTCTCACACCTACGGCTTCAAGATCCTTAGGGTACAGTGCTCTCCCATCCTTTTCATGGACCAGATGCTCCCACCAGGGGAAGAAGCAGAAGCAGACAGTGAGGGGAGGGTGGTCTACATCAAAAGTCTTCTCATGGATCCCCCTGCTCAGCCTAAGTCCCAAAAAACTTCTGTGTGCAATGAGTCTGCTTGCTAGGCTATAGCCTCATATCCACCCAGCCTGGTCCACTTGAACACAGTTGTGCTGAACCACTAAGCCCAACGCAACAATCCACAATTCCCAGGTCCCCTAAAAGCAAAGAAACTCAGCTGCAACCATGGGAGACCGTGCATCCCTCCAGAACCATGGAGAAAGCACCGAGACTGTGAACACTAGGAAGGTTGCTGCTAAGCAGGAGGTGGTGGGGTGCAGGGGCCTATTATGACTCACAAAACCTCAGCTTCCTGCTCCCCTCCTCCCACCACCAACAGGCGACAGGCAACAGACAAGGAAGGGACAGGTGTCTGCTGGTGTCATGCCTACCTACACACACCCACACACCTGTCCCACCAAGATAAAACCCCCAGGGGGTTCCTCAGGTCCCACCCTCAACAGGCCTGGGTGGTGCATGTACTGTGAAAACACAAACACACACACACACACACACACACACATTCCCCCCCTCCCCCAGTTGTGGCTCCTCCCCCCACCCACTCGGGCAAGAGCCTCCTTGTGCTCGGCCCTAAACCACCATCTGGGCCCAGCCCTGGCTGGCACCCAGGGCTCACCCAGTTCTTGCCACGAGGCAGCATGAGGAGGAAGGGGGGGGGGTACACAGACAGGGACTGCAGCCTCTGCCCTGCAGCCTTCCCACAAGGCCAGGAGGGCTGCTAGTACCTTCTGAGGGTTGAGGGTTGTTTTTAGCAGCCTTTCTACCCAGGGCAATTGGTACAGAGAGGATGGTCACCTTCCACTGCCAGTATCCCTCATCCTGTGCAATGTTAATTCCCACTTCCCACTAGCCTGAAAGCCTTCTGAGGATTCTACACTCTAAAGAGCTCCTTTCCTGAGACTCCCACCTGCCTCATCTAGGGAGACGGGTAGACGGCAGCCCAGTGCACATCTCTTCTTCTGTGTACTGTAACAGCCCAGGATTTGACTTTCAGGATTCAGTCTACTGCCTCCTCTAAGATGCTTGCTACCTAGTTACTTGCCATCTAAATCTGGGGCCTGGAGCAGGTCCCTGAGGTCCTTCCCCCAACAAGTATAAGCCCTCTCCAGACAACTGGTACACCTGTAGTAGCCTGAACAGACACAGTTCCTGTGCATGGCACAGACTACAGCCTAATTAGGGCTTGTTGAATGCATGTAGTCAGCTATATGACCATCTTCCCCACACCCTGCCCAACTCACGCCTCACAAACAAACAGGTTCTTCAGTCAGAAGTGCAAACAATTTCCGGAGCCCTAAGGCACAGTAGGCCCTCCCAATGAGACCATGAGGAAGCCTTGTTAACTCTGTCTGGCTTCTCTGAGACCCTAGACTTCTGGCTTGCATTTGTATGAGGGGCTTTGCCATGTTCCTCTATGTCTGTCACCCACTGAAGACTTTTGGCAACAAGAGTAACCTGCAATGACTGTACTTAACCCAACAAAGTACTGCCCACTTTGGACAGACAAGAGCAGGCACATCCTCCCTCCCTATCCCAACCCTGCTAGAACAAATCCCAACAGCACAGCCATATATTACAAGGCAGTGTGCTCTTTGGGCAGCTTATGAAGGATGGACACTAAAGTCCACTAAAGCAGAGATGGGAAGTCCCTGGCCCACTCTTGAACCCACAGACTGGATAGGCCCACTCTAGAAGATACACTGGCACTCAAAGCACCTCAGCAAGAGCTTCCTCCAGCAGCGAGGCCCATGCAGATTGGGGGCCTGAATGGCATACTGGGTAGCAGAATACAGGTCATGTATTCTGTCATCTGCTGGCAGAATCTCATCACTAGTGCCAGGCTCTGATGCCTGGAGTACCAGCCATGAACAGTGTGCACTGTGGGAAGGCTCAAAAAGAATACCAGTACCCCTGACTGACCTACCACATACCTCACCATGCATGCTGGACAGCACCAGGTAGCTGCTGCCTCTCAGGAGCCTAGCTATAGGAAAAGGGAGAGGAAACAAAAGAATACCGCCTTCCTGCTTTTCTACCTGAACACTAAGATACAATGCCCCAGGCAAGCTGCAGCTGACAAGGTGTGCAGCGGGAGCCTACAGCTCTTTGACCTACCCCCAATCTATAAACGACCACAGAAACTTCAATCCAAGACCTTGGACCCTTAAGCTCTCAGGGTGTGGGGGAGCTGGGAGGGAACTGCAGCCACCCCAAACAGCCCCAACCTGATCCAGAGGGAGGGCAGGGCCATGGGTGGGGACAGTAGATGGGCCTAAGAATGTGGCCACCTCATTAAGATCAAGGCTGAGGGAAGGAGGGCAGGTCATGGAATACAAATAGTTTTCTTGGTTGATGGAGATGTAGCTCTTCCTCCCCAGCAGAGGCAGAAGGGTACCTGTGCGGTTTAAGTCAGGTAAAGTGTCTGATAACTGGCATTCCCAGATAACTGAGTACTGGCCAAGCTACAACTAATTAAGTGAACACGTCTGGGAACTGGGCAGGGGTCTCAAGCTATGCTGTCTGGTCCCTCATGCTAAGAAAAGTATCCAGTTGAGTAATAAGACAAAGCACACAGCCCTACTCACTAGGTGCGGGGTCTATGCTGTGCCATCTAGCACCCTCTAAACTTAGAGTCTAAAGTGAAAGAGTTACACACAGCCCAGGCATTTACTGTCTGTAGCCTTGCACACAGGTCACCAACTGTAACCATTAGCAACCAGAATGCTCCCTCTGGTAGGACTCTGGGCCTAACCAAGACAGCTTTAAAAGGCACTCATTACCAAGGTTCTACTCCAGAGAAAAGGTTCTGATTCAGAACAAAACTAAGGTGTCCTCTCACTCGTACCCCTTAATCTAAAGGCCCTGCATCACAGAGCAGTCAGCACACAGAGGGCCCTTCACCTTCTTCCTCAGAAACACCTACCTAGCAGTATTCGTACATCAGCTACGCAGACCTTAGATGTAAATTATCTCCTTGGGCCCATCCTGTGCTATACCTTTACACACAAGTGCTTCTGACAGCCTCGGAGCAGCTCTGTGTGACTCATCACATATGAAGACAAGGAAACTGAGGCAGAGAGTACACAGTGACTGGCACAAGCCAAGTTGGTGAAGAGTGACAAAGGAAGGACAACTAATCTTCAGTGAGCTCCTCAGTTTGGGGTCTTTTGCTCTTGGCACTCACATCCCTTGCCTTATAGATCTGCCTTCAGCCCACACCCAGAAACCCAATTGGAGGCTGGTTCCTCAAAGGAAAGCCTTGAGGCTGAGTGGTTAGCCAGCAGCCAGTCAACTCTGACCCTAGAAGGCAATGCTCAGAGAGCTTGTTGGCCTTCAGTTTCCACAGTGATGGGTAATTCGAGAATTACTCTATCACACCTTTCAGGAAAAGTAGCCACCTCTGGCCTCAACATTCTATCCCGTCCTGTATGTCCTGTACAGAGGACAGAGGTCCATGCCTCTTGAACGGCTCTATCAGTAAGCCCACGTGTCACAGCAACTTCTCATGGAGCCCACCCACACCTCATGTCACCCTCAATTTTACCCTACTCCCAGCAGACCTCCCGACCTGGTCTCTACCTACGTTCTGTCTCACAGGTCCTTCTTCATACCCCTCTCACCACCACCCAGGTCCATTTTGTTCCTCCAGCCCTGGCCCAGCACCCAGCCCGAGACCCCCTGAGAAACGCAAGCCCTCAGCCAGCTTTCATTTCCTCACTCCCAGCAGCACCCTGTTCCTGGCCTTCACATATGCCTTGGAGCACAGGTTTTCCCTCTGTGAGCCAGCACAACATTGGTGGCAAGCCTCCTGCTCAAGGAGGACAGGGGAATGAAGACAATGTGGTCTCTGCCTTTGAGAACTCCCTCTCTGAAGGGAAAGACAGATGCTTGGGACTGAGTGCCAAAAGATACAGACTTGAATACATGAGAGCAGAAAGAACCAGGGGGTCTGGAGACAGAGGTGATGGTGGTGGTGCTGCTGCTATTCCCCAGTGCATATAGGGTCCAACATGTAAACATTAAACAAAGGAACAGTCCTAATGGAGACTTAGCAAGAAGAAAGGCAAAGAAGAAAGTTTGGGTCCTGAATGGTGACAGTGACAGCTGGTCTGAGAAGCAGCAGAGTAACTGTGTGGAAGAGATAACTGGAACATGGTAGGAGACATTACATCTAGGAATTAGGAGCTACCTCATCTGGCCACAGCTGTCCCTAAGACAACTGCCCCTCTGCAGGTGGACTCTGACAACCAGAGTACAAGTCCCAGCCTCCACTCCAGACCTACACTCAACTTCTCTGTGCCAGATTCTATGCTGAAGATAGGGCAACGGCAAGGCAATCTCAGTGGGCTATTGGGAGAAATGAGATCACACACACAAAGGGTTGTGCAGGGCCTGGCACACTGAGGACTCCAGCCAACACCCCAACACTGTTGTCTCCATGGCTGTTGCTGATGTCACTGTCAGGCTCCGTTTTCTCCTACCCCCTGGACTGAAGGGCTCTCAGACACAGGTGCTAACTCCAGATCAGGGCCTCCTAGACACGAGTACCAATTGCCACACTGATCCCCCACTGAGGGCCCAGCTTACAGATCTGAGCACCAGGAATGCTCTTCTCCAAGTCTGACACTTTCTTCTGAACCCCTCCCCCTCCACTGCACCCCACCAAGCGTGCTTGAGGCTTCAGACCTAGCACTGGATCAGAGAAGCTGGAAAAACGAAACGTTCCGCCCCCCTCTCTGAAAGTACCAGACACAGCCACAGGCAGTCGGCCAAGGCGGGGTGAGCCCATCCCACCCAACTTGGAATCGGGGAGACTGAACTGCAGCAGGGTCCTCCAGCCTCCCACGCCCGAGCTACACGGCCCTGCCCACCTCGGAACACCGACGCAGGTGCCCAGGTATAGGAGGACGGTTCTTACACAGGCCATGTAGTCCGGGGTCCTCGCGGGTTGCCCCGACGCCACCGTGGCCAATTACTACGGAGGCCTCTTTTCGAAAGCCCCGAGAGCTCGGCCCCAAGTCCTGACCCTGCCTCCGGCCCGGTCTCCTTAGTTTCAAGTCCTCAGTCCCAGTCCCTCAGCCCCCAGCTCGTCCCTCGGCGCTCAGACTCGGCACTCACCGCGCGGGTGCGGCCCGAACGCCACCAGCACGAAGTAGTCCGCGAGCCGCGCCATGGCAAGGGGCGCAGGCGGGCTCCACGGCTCGAGGATTCGATGGCGGCGCGCTCATGGCCCGGCGCTGGCCCTAAGCTGCACACTTGGGACACCCCCGGCCCGCTCCTCTGCGGCGCCGCTGACCAGGGCTTCCGCCGCCATCTTCCCAGCCAGCCGGCCCGCCCGGGCGCTTCGGGAGCCTGCGCAGTTCTGCCCCTCCCGTGTAGGCGGGACCTGGCACAGTGCACTTCCATTGGTCCACTCCACGTGGGGCGGGTCCAGAGAGCGCTGCCCCGCCTACTACCTCACGCTCAAGGACCAGCTCAACCCTTTGGGCGGGTGAAGCTTACGGCGGCCGGGGCGGGTCAGCTATCCTGGTCCCGCGGCCGACATTTCGACCCGAAGCACCGGTCAGGATTAGGGCATACTTTCCCGTCAGAACTGAAGCCCCAGAATGAAGGGAGACCTGGACCTCACTCTTGGGAGAGCCTAACTCCGAGGGCCAGGGGCGTGGTCCAGCTCAATCTGGCTGAAGCAAGCCAGTGGAGCTCAGGCCTTGTCCAGCCAGTCTCCCAAACTAGAGGACCAAGCTGGGGGATGGGGGACTGTCAGGGCTTCGCCACACACCCTGTCAACCTTATGATAGCCAAGGGACTTTACAGGCTTGTTGTTGTTGTTGTTCCCAGTGCAAAAAAAGGGCAGCTAGATATCCCACCATGTGGATGGGTGGGCTATCCAAAACCTGCATTAAAAATAATAGTCCCAGCTTGGGTCACCTTCCTGGGAAGTTAGATCACCCTGGAGGTCAGGAGGTTGGCCAGGCCTCTTGCAGTGACACAGGAATGGACACTGTAGCAGAGGCAAGGTCCTTGACGAAGGAGATTAAAGGGGGGAGGACTAGGCTTGTTTGTTGATTAATTCAGTTTCTGTGACAACTGAAAGACAAGCTATTAGCATCTTGTTCCCTCCACCTGCAAAATCTGGAGAATGAGTGAAAGCAAACTCAAGAGTGAGAGACAAGTCCAGTTGGTGATGTACGTGTATAAATAATCTCAGCACTTGGGAGGCTGAGGCAGGTGGATCATGAATTCCAGTCCAGTCTCCTAGGCTTCATCGGGAAACCGTGTGTCCAAACAACAGGAGGCAGATGGATAAGGGCCTCTCTGGAGAGATAGCTTAGCGTTTATGGGAACCTGTGTTGGATTTGCAGCGCCCTCATATGTAATTCCGGTTCCAGGGGATCTGTCGCCCTCTTCTGGCTACCTGGAGCACTGCTTGTACGTGGTGCGTGGACATACATGCAGGGGAAACACATAAAATGAAAATGTCCTTTTTAAAAGAGGGGGATGAGTTTGGTGGTGGCAGAGGTGGTGGTGGTGGAGCCTTTAATTCAATCACTTGGGAGTCAAAGGCAGATGGAGTTCAAAGCCAGCCTGGTCCACAGAGCTAGTTCTAAAGCAACCAGGAAGCCCTGTTTTGAAAAAAATAAGATAAAAATAAATAAGAGAGGGGAAAGAGGAAAAGAATCTCCCAGGAACACTCTGAGCACGGAGACATAACCCTAGGTCTCCTTTGCCATTGCCAGGTAGGCTGTGAAATCTTCCTTTCTGCTTAAAACCTGTGTTTGAACTTGATTGACTTGGCTTCTGTCAATCAACTAAAATTCCTCTCTACACCTTAAGAAATGGTGGCAGGCAAGTTTGACTTGGTGCCTGAACCCTGGGGTTGCCTCTCCTAGAAACTCTAAGGATCCTGTACCCCATTCTTCCCATGACCACTGGGGCCCAGTATCCTTACCTAAAAGAACCCTGAACCTGGCAGGGGGTCCTTTCCAACTATCCTCAAGTGTCTGGCCACTAAATTGAGTACCCTAACTACTGCATTTCCCAGGCCACCTACTGGTGGCCTCTTCTCCTTAAGGACCTGTAGTCTCCTCAGATGTTCCTTTCCTCAACCAGATTAGGCCCTCCTCCAAGAAGATACTCTCCCATCCCACCACTGTGCATATGGGTGTCTCCAAATGCCTGTCTCCTTGCAGACTTCTGCCTCAGTTTTTATTGTTTATGTCTCACCCAGCTATGCACCATCCTAACCATCTGTATCCTGCAGACCTAAGAAGGTAGGGTGACCCAGGATGGCACAACTGCCTCCACTTGAGATGAATGGATACCCCAAAAGCAGAGTGGCCCACAGTGACACAGTAAGCCTAGCTTGTGATGAAGGGATACTCCCAAAACGTACTACCTAGCCTGCTGGGTATAGGCAGTTGTCTTTTGGTCTTCACTCTCCAACATCTTCTGGTATTACTTCCTGTGTTTCAGGGATGGCCAGCTAAGGCTTGAGTTGACTTTCCCTATGGGGGAAAAAAAAAGCATACCCATCATATGGTAGACCCCCAAACTGACTCATCTACACTACCTTCCTCCCAGAGTCACCTACTTTTCCCACCCACCTACACACTTCCCACTGCTCTGTATCAGTTCCCCTCAACCAAACCCAGTCTTTCACTTTCAAAATCCTCACCATCAGGATCACTCAAATTTATACCTCATTTAAAATTTAAAATACCAGGGCTGGAGAGATGGCTCAGTGGTTAAGAGCACCTACTACACTTCCAGAGGTCCTGAGTTCAATCCCCAGCAACCACATGGTGGCTCACAACCATATGCAAGGGGATCTGGTCACCTCTTATGATGTGTCTGAATCAGCTACAGTGTACTCATATAAAATAAATTATTTAAAAATAAATAAATAAATAAAATTTAAAATAACCAATTTAAAAACAACATCTCTTGGTGAAGTTGCCCCAAGACAATTAAAGCAGTGCAACAAGACTCCTTTGGGTCTTGATGAAAGATCCTTTCACAGGGATCACCTATGACCATCGGAAACACAGGTGTTTACATTATGATCCATAATGGTAGCAAAATTACAGGTGTGAAGTAACAACAAAATAATGTTATGGTTGGGGGTCACCACAACGTGAGGAGTTGTATTAAAGGGTCGCAGCATCGGGAAGGTTGAGAACCACTACTCAAAAGTCTTTCCCAATGTCACCAACACCAAACAACCCTTTGACCCCAGAGTAGAGTCCCCAGAAAAACTCTTGTCTACTCCCCACCCCCAATCCCATACAATAGTCAAAGGTGCTGGGGCCCTGCCAGCCTGCACATCACTCCCAAAGGCAGCTTCTACAATTAAAGCTAAACTTTAAAAGGTGCTAGAATCTCCCCTGGGAGCCACATGGGCAGTTGTATCCAACAGGTGTCAGATGATGGAGGTGACTGTGAGACTGTGGTGAGGAGGAAAGGATCAGACTAGACAGACAGGCCAAAACTCCAGAATATCCTAATCCTTACCTGCCATGGGTTTGGGGCAAGCTTGAATAAGCTCGGGAAGCAGCAACTGTCCTGTCACCCAGAGCTTGGAAGGACAACATACAAAACTTCAGTCCTATCTCTCTCAGCAAGGCTCATCTCCACCTGTCCCAAATTTAAAAAATCTTATGTAGCAGACTGGAGAGACAGTTCAGTGGTTAAGAGCACTGACTGCTCTTCCTACAGGTCCTGAGTTCAGTTCTCAGCAACCACATGGTGGCTCACAACCACCTGTAATGGGATCAGAAGTCCTCTTCTGGTGTGTCTGAGGACAGCCACAGTGTCCTCATAAATAAGTTAATTCAAAGAAAATCTTACGTAGCTCTGTGTATTGGTGCATTCCTGGAATCCCAGTCTGGGAGGCTGAGGCAAAGGGGTTTCACATTCAAGCTACTCTGGGATACATAACATACTAAGACCCTGTCTCTAAAGAAAAAGGAAGAAAGGCCAGGCAGTGGTGGTGCACACCTTTAATCCCAGCACTTGGGAGGCAGAGGCTGGTGGATTTCTGAGTTTGAGGCCAGCCTGGTCTACAGAGTGAATTCCAGGACAACCAGGGCTACACAGAGAAACCCTGTCTCGAAACCATCCTCCCCCCCCCAAAAAAAAAAAAAAAGAAAAAAAGAAAGAAAGGGGAAGAAAGAAAACCTGGGGCAAAAGTTAAATGGCTCAGCGGACAAAGGTGCTTGCTGCCACACATAATGCTCTGTGTTCTCTTAAGTTTGATTCATGGGACCCACATGGTGAAGGAGATAACCTGATTCCTACTGGTTATTCTCTGACTTTTGGATGCTCATACCCACATAATAGCCCACAAAATGTAAATTTAAAAAATAAATAAAAACTGATAGGCATGGAGAGATGATCCTATGTTTGGGAGGACCCAGGTTCGATTCCTAGTACCTACAAGGGAGCTTACACCCTTTCTGTATCTCAAGTTCTGGGGGAGCGGATGCTCTCTTCTGTCCTCAGAGGGCAGCAGGTATACATGCACTGCTCTGATACACAGACAAGCAGAACATCCACACACATAAAATAATTTTTAAAAACTGACAAAGGGCTTGCGGGATGGCTTCAGCAGGTCAAAGTGCTTGCCGCCAAGCCTTATAATCTGAGTTTGATCCCCAGGTGCTACGCTGTAGAAAGAAAGCCCTAATTCCTGTCAGCTGTCCTCTGACCTCCACATATATACACACAGATAAATAAGTGTAATAAAAATAAACTTTAAATAGGAGAAAAAAAAAAAAACCCTGATAAGACAGGCTGGACATAATGGGACATTTCCTTTAATTCCAGCATACGGGAGCCAGAGGCAGGTGGATCTCTATGAGTTTGAGGCCATCTTGATCTACATCATGAGTTCTAGGTCACTCAGGGCTACATAGTAAGATTCTGTCTCAAAACAATAACAGAAAACAAATAAACAACAACAAAAACAAAAACTAGAGGAGCTGGGGCCTTGCCGGCTTGCATGTTACTCCCAAAGGGAGTTTTTGCAACTAAAGGTAGGAGGTGTTAGGGTTTCCCTGGGAGGCCACAGGGCAGCTGTACATAACAGATGTCAGATGATGTGCTATATAGGTGACCATGGGACCACAATGGGAGGGAACGGATCAGAATAGACAGACAGGCAGAAACCCAAATATTGATAAAAGCACTCTTCAAACTCCTTTTTTTTTTTTTTAAATAAATGCATTAAGAAACAAAAACTCAAACTTCCCCTTGAATTAGTTTGACCAGGAGTAAACTCAAATTTGATTTCTCCACTTCTCTTCCTAGTCTTCTAGCAAAAGGCTTCACTCCGTGTTTACTGACCAGCACAGAAAGTATCACACGGGGAAGGAACGGGGGATTCTTTACAGAAATCGTAAAGAGTTTTGAAGAGGAAGAATCTACAAGACTGCTCTCCAGCCAGCCCAGAATAGTAAACAAAAACGGCAAACAAATGCTTTCAACCTATATCCACATATTTGCAATATTTATTCTACGTATTTACTGGACTGTATAAAGTTGCTTTTAACTGTTTTCAGCAAATGATCACAATGTATTCATTACTCTGGGGTCAGAGTCGTGGAAGAAAATGTAAGATCAGAGCTATGTGATAGCTTAGTTGATAAAAGCTGATTGATTACATGGGAAACTCAAGGCAGTTTGTTAGGTTGTTCTTTAAAGGTAGGTTAAACTCAAAGGCAGCTTTTAATCCCAGCACTTAGGAGGCAGATCTTGGAGAGTTCCAGGCCAGACAGCAGACAGAGCTACATAGTGAGACTCTGCCTCAATAAGAAAAAACAAAACAAACAAACAAACAAACAAACACCCACAGAGTGCCCAGTAGGATAGCAGGTTAAGTCTCCCTGACCCCCAGGTTAATTCTTGAGTGACCTCAAGCTATATTATTAACTTCTTGGTGAGGTCCAGCGAAAACTCAGCCTCTTTGATAGCAAAAGATATTTTCCAAAAATAGTATTATTACAGATTTTTTTATTTTGCATTCCATACATGCGTGTATTAGTTAGAGGACAGCTTCTAAGAGTCTAAGGGTTCTTAGGGGCTGGGGGGGGGGGGGGGTGTCAGCACTATCCCAAAAGTTGTTGTCTCCATGTGGGATATGTTCTACGAGCTGGGCTGCCTTGTCTGGCCTCAGTGGGAGAGGAAGTGCCTAGCCTGGCATAGACCTGAAGTGCTAGGGTGTATGTGTTGGGGGCGGGGGGGGGATACCCAGAGAGGATCCCACCAATTCAGAAGAGAAGTGGAGGGGGTATGGGGGAAGGATCCTGGGTTGGGGTGGCCTGGGGGGTGGGCAGTGAGCAGGATGTGAAGTGAATAAAAAAAAAAAAGAGTCAGATTTCTCCACCATGAAGGGTCTAGGAGATCAAACTCAAGTTATGAGGCTTGGTGGCAAATGCCTTTATCCTCGGAGTCATTTTGTCAGCCCGTTGGGTGTATTTTGTACTTACTGGTGGGTGAATGACATGATGATGTTCGTATCTCGGATGGCAGTGCCAGCAGCGGTGTGAAGACATGGTGTGAAGACATACTGAAGGTGGAGGTGGGCTGGAGAGAGGAGGCTCAGCTGAAGAACGGGGATGTCACAGCGCCCTCTGCTCACCTCTCCCACTGTACCTTTAGAGCTGGCACAGAGACTCTGTACTCAGGAGCACCATCTCTTCATTCTCTCAGATGACGCCTACAGTAGTTCTCAGAACCTACCCATCCCTGGAAAACCCAGAGCTGTGCCAGCCTTCCTCCCCACCCAACTTCCCCTCCCCACCCAGCTTAGGCCCACAACACTGGAGGCCTCCTAGACGGACACCTCTATCCAGAGAAGGCAACTTAGCCTGGGCATGTCCACACTGTAGCCTCTTCCTTCACCATCAAATAGAAGGGCTGTGCGCAGATCTTCAAACTTCTGGTCCCTCCCCTTCCCTGCCTAGTTTCCCTGACCCGTCTGTTCTATTGTCTCGGCATCCCTTTCTTCTAACCTAACACCTGCCTCAGTCCAGGTTCACCTGCTTTTGGGGGCCATTTTTTACTCATTTTTGAAAGAAGGGGTTGTAGACGCAACCCAGGGCCTTGAACGAATAGAAAAGTACTCTACCACAAAGGTCCATTCCCCAGCCTTGGCTTGGGGTCGGTTGGGGGTGGGGGAAAGGGCAGGGCTTTGCTGTGTCGCCCAGGCTGCTCTGAAAACTAACGATCCTACCCTCTGTTTCCTGATGCTGGTTTACAAGTGTGCACCACCACGCTCAGCACACTCTTCTTCTCTAACTCAGACAAAACCACCCTCCCCACAACTGATAAGAACAAGCAGATGGGTGATTCTCTGCTAATATTGTCCTCAGAGGGGAAAGCGGCAGCTCCAGTGTGGCCTGCACTTAAGACTTGTATATACTCATCTGGTAAATGTTTACTGATCACCCACGTATGTTCAGCAGGAGGGACAGAGGGGCCACGTCCTGGGGAAGCCCCACAAAGGGACATAGCGAGATAGAAGAGGAAACTCAAAGTGTTGCAGAGATGTTCCTGCAGTCAGGAAAATTCTTCTGATAATTTTTTTTTTTTTTTTAAATACTTCCACCAGGCTGATACAGACATTAAGAACCAAGGGCATAGAACTCGTTATGGGTGGATGGTGGATTGACACGATCATTGTGAAAAACAATTTGGTATATAACGCATATATATCAGCTCCCAGTGGTAGGGGTTTTAGTTGTGGAAAATCTGAAAAACAAAATCGCTGAAATTTAGATTAACAAAGGACGGATGGCGTGAATATGAGCGAAGTCCAACAATATGTTTATGAACATGTCATGATAAAATCCATAATTTTATACACTAAAGACTAATAAAAATAAGTCAAAGGAGACATATTGAAGCATTAAAAATAAAAATTATATTTAAAAAGGGCTGATGGCTAGGGTTATGGTGCAGGCTTGTAACCCCTGCTATTCCAGAGGCAGAGATATGAAGACTTCAAATTGTATTCCTCCCTTGGCTACAGACGGAGTTCATGGCTGGCCTGAGCATCTTACCCTACCTCAACAAAGAAGGCAAATCAAGTAACTGAGGATGTAGCTCAGTGGTATATGCTTGCTTGGTTCACTCCTCAGAGTGTGTGAGAGGGAGCCGATTTAAAAAAAAAAAAAAAAGCAACTCACAGAACACCTGTGTGCGCATATGCCCAACCATGAGAGCACCTTTATACTTACACACACACACACACACACACACACACACACACTACAGGCTTGTGCATGCATGTGTAACTCATACAGAGAATACTGTGTGCAGAAAAGAGCAGAGTCTGTCACCCAGAATACTGCTGTGGTGGGGGCTTCTCTTTGTACTTGTATTACAGAATTTGGTAATGAGGAACCGCCTGTCTGGGAAACAAGCAGGCAGACCGCGGGAATCTGCCAGTATCCCCTGGGGATGCTGGGCAACCACAGGTGCGTGCCCTTGGGGCCACAGCACAACTCCCTACCCTAGCACTTACCTGCCTGGTCGACCATTGGGCTCCACTAAGCTCTGAGACTTTGTCGCGCACCAGAAGGTACCAGGAGTGAGGGTAATAACCCCACAGGGTTTCTGGTCAGCTGTTGGAGCATTTCTCAGCAAGGATAGGCCCCTTGAAGTGACCCCCTGTGGCTCTACTGTTTCCTGCGTAGCTACCAGGAGAGCCTGGCTATCGCAGCCCACCCGGGTGGAAGACGCTCCGCCCCATCAGCGCCTGGGCCCCGCCTTTAGCTCCAAAGACTACTTAGTTCTGGAAGTGCTTCCCGAACTGGTTTTCCCGCTGGACCCCAGAAGGCTATCTCTCCTAGGAGAGCACGACCTGACCCACAAGTTCCGCTGCGTGCTCTGGGAACTATCAGCAGATCCCAGCCTTGCCAGTTGTCTCCAGATCCTGAGACCTGTTCCCTGACAGACAGCAGACGCAGGTACCAACCAATCTTCCCACATTCCGAGCCCCCCGGGCAGAGAAGGGCTTCCCCAACTAGTGGGCAAAGAGGGTTGGCTCCAGGCCAGAGAGGCGGCCCTCCTCCACCCCATTTGCTGGCTTCAGTGCGTTCTTCCTCCACAGCCCAGCCCGCCATGGCCCAGTTGCTGATGGTCACGGTAACCCTCGGTTGCATCAGCCTCCTCTACCTGCTCCCGGGCACGCTGTCTGGCAGCCTAGGCAAGGGACTGAGGCTCTCCAGACCCAGGTGAGTACAGGGTTGGACCGGACTCCTCATGGGGACCTAACTTTTTTAAAGCTCATCTCCCAGATCAAGGGCCACCCTCCACCTTTAGTGTTGCCTGAACAAGGCAGGAGGACTTTTTCTTCCTCTGCCTCTTTCTACTTGGGGTACTTCTTCCCCCACCCCCACGGATACAATACACCTTAAACAAAAGGTCTGCTAGAGGAAGGGGGGCTAGAGATTCTGAAGCCTGCTGGCCTCTGACCACATAAGGGAACCCAGGACGCTGGGGTGGGGGTGGAGGTTGGTGGGGGGGGTTAAGGGGGTCTTTCTTGGGGACATTTGCCCAGAATGGTGTTGTTAATGGTACATATGACTTGGGCTACGGAGATAGCTAAGTTAGCTGCCAGTAAGCCCAGAAGGACGGTGGGCTCCTTCCCAGCCTTCAGGTTGGAGGCTGAGCTATTGGGCTTCCCCTGGTCCTGGGCCAGGCTTTTGGGGAAGCTACGGGCTTCCCCTGCCAGTGCCTTCAGACTGTGAAGAAGAGAAGTAGGTAGATTTAAGGGCTTTTGGAAGGCTGTACTAGGCCACTGAGTTTACATTGTTCTCTCCCCTTCTTCAGAGAGACCCCAGCCAAGATTCCTTCCAGTGGCCTGCAGCCTGGACACCCTTCGCTTCAGCCTGCAGTCTGGAAGCCTCGCTATGCTCCCCAGTCACAGGGAAGGGGCAACCCGGCCCTTGCTATGGTTCATCTGCCTCAGGGTGGTAGCTCACGACACCCGGGTCCCCAGCGACGCATGGGATCCCGGAGACCCCATGCCCAGCTCCTGCGGGTTGGCTGTGTTCTGGGTACGTGCCAAGTCCAGAATCTCAGCCACCGCCTGTGGCAGCTTGTCCGGCCAGCTGGCCGGCGAGACTCAGCTCCTGTGGATCCCAGCAGCCCCCACAGTTATGGCTGAGGTGGGGTCCTAGGTAGTCCACCTGGAGTGCTGTACTCATCCCAGAGCCGCAGCCGAGCTCCACCCCCTGGCCCAATTCTCTGGAGCTCCTGCTTGCAGCAATTCCTCCTGGATTTGGATGCTATAAACCTGTGAGGATATGTGGATGTAGGCTGTAGAATCAGCACCGACAGGGGCCTGAGCATCTCGGAACTGTGTACACTCGGGGTACAGGTACTTGGAAGAGGTGCTGTTGGTATCATAAACCACCAAGAACTTGAGGAGGCGTGTGCCTAAAGAAATAGGCAAAAGCTAGAGTCTTAAACACAGCTCCACCTATGAACAAACAGGAGAAAGGCTGGAGTGACCCCTGTGACCCCACCCCACCCCAACTCCACTGGGAATTAAAGTCTGACTTCGGGCAAAGCTGTGACCACTCTCTTATGCAGTTTACCCTTCTGTACCTGATCTGGAATGACGACTTTTTCCTTTTGTGACCTGAGACAGGATGGGCAGGAAGAAGGGCTATGTGGTCCCTAGAGTCAGTCAGAAAAGAGACCTCCAGTGGCTGTTCCTAACCTGGAGTCCAGGCCAAAGTGGTGATGGAGACTTCTGGAATACTCTGGGATAAAGTACTACAGAAACAACCCTTCTTAGCCTCAGACCAAGGCAGGGGGTAAGACAAAGTGGGCCATCTCTAAAAGGTTGAGTATGACCTACCCCTGAGCAAGAGATGGTAACACACATTGCAACCTCAGTACTCAGAAGACTGAGGCAGGAGGATGAGAAATTCATGACCAGCTTAGGCTATATATAGCAAGGTCCTATCTCAAAAACTCAAATCAACAACAAAAACTATCCCAAACCAGGGAAAAAACAAAACAAACGAACAAACAAGCAAACCCAAACCTACCTCAGGAAAGCTGGAGGCATTTAAACAAGGTTGTCTCTGCAACCAGCCCACCCTCGTCCTGTGAAGATGCCCGGCATGAGCAGTAAAGATAGTCGAGTCTGACAGGCTTATTCCATTGTTCCCAGCTAAGAGTTCAAGAAGGGGAGATGGACCATAAATGATAATCAAGAGAACCAAACTGTCCAGAATCACAAGTTCAAGACCAGCCTTTGCTACTAAGACTCTTAAAAAAAAAAAAAAAGCCAGGTTGGGAAGGTGGGGGGTTGGGAGCTGGGATGACGACATCAATCGCAGCCTGGAAATCGTTTCTTGGTACAAGGTCTTGGCCCGTGTTATTTCACTCAAACCTTGCAACTGTCCTGTCAGATCGCAGGGTTCCCAGAGTTGCTGCTCCTCCGCAAGTACTCACAGCACTTGGGTGTGCGTTCCAGCGCCACCTGGATGCCTCCCCGTTAGGAGTTCTTCATTACTCCAGATCTATAGGCAGCTGCACCGAGGACAGACATGCCCCACTGTCTACAGTCTTCGTGCTCAGAGTCAGGCCTACCTCTCAGTGACTAGACACAGTCCCCAGTTAGGAGCATCGTGAAAGTACCCCTCTGGGCCTCCATCCTTGTGCTTACCAGGTTTGTATGATTCAGGAAACTCACCTTCCTTCCACAATAAGCCCCGTGGGTACAGTGTGGCTTGGCCCCTGCAATGCTAGAATGGAGACCTCCTTGCACAGAGACCAGAACAGGAGCTGAAAAGGCGGGGGAGGGGGGAGTAAGCCGAGGAGCCTCCAGGTCCTGGAGTAAAGGTGAGGAATCAAGAGCAAGCTGAGGACAGACAAACTGAGTCTCCAAGACCCAGATTTCCCAGAATCCTCTTAGGTACTCTGGATCCTGGGCAAGGGCCAATCTTGCACTTCTCTTGAGCCTGGGTGGCCTGTTCTGCAGCATAAGACATCTCTTTCAGGAGCACCTTTTGTTGTCCCATACCTCCTTTAATGGATATCCTGCATCCTCCCAGCCTGGGCTCCCAGGCCTGCTACACATGGCTCTCTAGAATCTCATCGGTGGTCAAGGCCCCTGAGCCTCAGAGCTTCGCTGTGAAGGGGGAGGGCTACTGGCCTCTTGTGCAGCGTCAGGAGGTTGCCAGTTATGACCCTTGTATCTGGTCCGATGCCAGCCCCACACTGCGCTTGGCTACACTTGACTACCTCTCGATGCCCCCATGCAGAGAGGCCCAGTGGCAGGGCAGCCCTCCCCACCCCGCCCCCCAGGCCACTTTCTAGCTGTTTTCACACTTAAAAGTTGTACTTTCCTCAAGAACCTTTTCGGATACCAGCACTCATCCTTGATGGCTTTGAAGGTCATGAATCAAGCCTTCTCCAAAACCCCTCACCCTCATCCTGGCATGTAGCACACAGGACACATTGGAGAGTCCAGCCCTGCCCTCCTAGGGCTGATTTTAACTAGGAAAAGATGAAGGAAAACACATCAACAAGGTAGATAAGAAAAGACTGGCTGCAGTTTACCTTTAAGTAGTAAGGGGGCTGCTGGAGGCTTAGCGCAGCTGCCTAGGGAACCCATTCAATGTAGGATCAACTCAGTTGGCTTCTAACCTAAGACTCTCAGCTCATGGTACCTCATCCCTGCTCCAAAGCCACTTCCCAGGCAGGTTGTTTTTTGTCTGCTGGGTCCCTGCTGGATCTTCTTTATAAGAGTATCCATGTAGCTTAAATCCTTGTCTGTGTGAGCCCCTTGGCCAGAAGCCTACTACCCTTCTGTCCTGATCTCAGACAGGCTACCCTGAAGTAATGGGCACTTGCCTAGTCTCTATGAAGCCTTTGGTTTAATACCCACTACTGCAAAACAAAATCCCTAGATCAACTTGTGAAGAAGCCTTTCTTCCACCCCTGATATCTGGCCACTTACCTGCCTCCAGCAAAAATCCAGTGAAGGCAAAGCAGGGCAGTGGCGGTACAGGCCTTTAACCTCAGCACTTGGAAGCAGAGGCAGGTGGCTCTCTGAGCTAATTGACAGATGATTCCTCCATTCAATACACAAGATGTCCTCTCTACAGTTAGCATCTGTAATTCTCTTAGTGATTCTCTGTGAATACAAGGACCTCTGTTCCCTCGACATCTGCTCCCTTCTAATTTTCTTTAAAAAAAAAAAAAAAAAAAGTGACTATAATAGAGGCCAAGGTTGAATGTATTGCCTTTTTAGATAGTCTAATTAATATATGCAAGCATAAGAGAATTATAAGAGCAGCTAACAGAGGACCAAGGAAAGAGGAAAGCCATCCTTAGTTTACCCATTTCTTGATTCATTTCTGCTAATATTTTTTGCTGTGAGCAAAATGGATGTGATGCAGCCTGTTCCATACAAAGCTCTCTAACAATGCTTAGCATGGCAAAACAATATCATACTGTCTCCTGTCACAGCTGTGTCTTTTATGTGCCCTGACAAAAGACACTTGAACCCTGCACTGGCAAAGAATCATCATGCCACATGGTCATTAAACATGACAGCATCCATCATTTTGGGTTGGTTCTTGTTGTTTCCCCCAAGTCTCAGCTTGATGAGCTAAAGTCCTGGTGTCTCCCCCAAGTTATCAGTTTGCTCTCCTCCTTGGGACATCTCCTAATGAATTTGTCATCTGCCCGCAGATGCTTTATTTGTCTGGTGGTCTCTGGGTGTCCTGGGCGGATCCATCTGATCAGACTTTGTTCATTTTCTGAAAAGACTATAACCTCACCTTGGTGTTAGAGCAGCTGGTCCTTTTATCTGGCATTTACTTCGGGTTGTGTTTCCTTTAGGGCAAATGCTTTTGGGCAGAGAAAAAAACATTATCCCTTTAAAATTAAAAAAAAAAAAAAAAAAAACCAAGAAGAAGAAGAAAAAAATAAGGGTTGGTCGGGCAGTGGTGGCGCACGCCTTTAATCCCAGCACTTGGGAAGCGGAGGCAGGCGGATTTCTGAGTTCAAGGCCATCCTGGTCTACAGAGTGAGTTCCAGGACAGCCAGGGCTACACAGAGAAACTCTGTCTCAAAAAAACAAAACAAAACAAGACTGCTCTTCTGGAGGTCCTGAGTTCAAATCCCAGCAACCACATGGTGGCTCACAACCATCCGTAATGAGATCTGATGCCCTCTTATTGGGTGTCTGAAGACAGCTACGGTGTACATACATATAATAAGTAAATAAGAAATAAATATTATATTACATATAATAAAAAATTAGAACTTTAAAAATGAATAAATAAAAACTGGTTGATTACAGTGAGTTTAGATGATTTAAAAACCCAGGAGTACAACTTTTTTTTTTTTTTTTGTAGAGTATGATGGCTGTTTCTGGTTGTCAGTTTGATTACATCCGGAATGAGCTACAATCCAGAATTGGAGGGCTCACCTGTGATCCAGATCTTGCGGCTGGAAGACAGGAGGTTTCTGACCTGGATCTTTTTTTTTTTTCGAGACAGGCTTTCTCTGTGTAGTCTTGGCTGTCCTGGAACTCACTCTGTAGACCAGGCTGGCCTTGAACTCAGAAATCCGCCTGCCTCTGCCTCCCAAGTGCTGGGATTAAAGGCGTGCGCCACCACCGCCCGGCGCTGACCTGGATCTTGACATGAAGATCTTGACATGAGGCACAGTGCCCATGGAAAGCTTAGGCCCAGGCAAGGTAGCACACATCTTTAATTCCAGAAGACTGAGGCAAGCAGATCTCTGAGTTCAAGCTCAGGCTGGAACAAAGCAAGTTTTAGCTCCAGGCATGGTAGCACAACACCTTTAATGTGAGCCACAACTTCTGCTGGAGACTCACGTGAGGACATTGGAAGAAGGAAGACTTGTTCTTCCTCAACCGCTTGCGCTTTCTTGCCAGCACATCTGTTGGAACCGACTTCTACAGAAGACCAGCTTCTACAGAAGGTCAGCTGAAACAACTAGCCTCCTGGGACTGAGCAACTACTAGATTCTTTGGACCTCCCGTTCACAGCTGCCCAGGTTGTAAGTCATTACAATAAATTCCCTTACTATATAGAGACATCCATTCCATAAGTTCTGTGACTCTAGAGAACCCTGACTAAGACAGTAGTGGAACTTGTATATAAAACGTAAAGTTCCTTGTCCTTTTGAAGAGCCATCTGTGAAAGCATTAAAGGCAAGCTCCATAAAATTCTTAGATGTAATTTTAGACAATACTCATGGGGTATTTTCAAAACTTCTTAAAAAAGAAAATATTTTGGATAATTAGCTATAGATCCCAAGTAACATGTTAATGTGGCCTACCAATTATTAACAGTGTGGAACAAATAATTTACCTGCATTTTACTTAGTGGGAAAACAATATTTGTAGGCTCTTTATCCATAAGAGATTATTTCTATGAGCTACTGCCTTAGAAGCCACATTACTTAACAAGCTAATAACCTGCTCTGCTTCGGGTGTTACATTTTTATAGAATTTAACTAAGAGTTTCCAGAAAGCAGCTTAAAGGACAGAGGCAAATCCTCAGTGCCAGTCAACAGATGAATGTACCCAATGACACAGGTCAAAATATGGCTCTTTCAGTTTGCTATGAAATTTAAGCACTCATTTAAACAATTTATTGGATGATCAGAGGGGACGCCCTCTAAATAATGACTGACTGATACCTTTGGGAACTTAAACAGTGTTGGCTTAGTGCTTTATGTCCTGGCTGTCACTGTTTCAGTACTGGAAGTCTGGCTTGTTTTGATTTTTTTTTTCTCCCATCCATGAAGAAGCCATTGATACTGAGTTATTCCTGCTATTAGGGGGCAACGATTCTCATGCAAGGATATTTAGTATTGAGGTATTCTCTCTATAAGGGAAAAACCAAAAAAAAAAAAAAAAAAATCAAAGAACTCTTTTAAAAATAATTTATTATCTCCCTTTTATGAGCTCCCTTCACATTAGTTCCTATGTATATAAAGTTGCAGAGCTGTAGCTCTGAACATTTACTTCCTTTAGATCTTGTTTGTCTGTTTTTGCTTTTTTTTAGAGAGGTTACTTTGTATATCCCTGGCTGTCTGGCTGCCCTGGGACTAGCTCTGTAAACCAGGCTGGCATTGAACTCACAGAGATCTGTCTGCTTCTGCCTCTCAAGTGCTAGAATTAAAGGCCTGCACCACCAAAGCCTGCCTGCTCCTTTGGTTTCTAAAATATTTTAATAATTGTACAAAATGCTTTGTCTCAAAGAGCTGAGAAGAGCTCATATTTAGTTCCCCTCTCTTCCTTTAAGGTTGAGGCTCTTTTTCAATGAGAGGAGCAAGTCTCCCTAACCCTTAATTATATTTATTTATTTATTTATTTATTTATTCCCCTTCCCTTCTCCCTCTCGATCTGGTCCTGCTTGCTCCAGCACAAAGGTTTTTATTTATTTATTATATGTAAGTACACTGTAGCGTAAGTACACTGTAGCTGTTTTCAGATACCCCATAAGAGGACAGCAGATCTCATTACAGATGGTTGTGAGCCACCATGTGGTTGCTGGGATTTGAACTCAGGACCTCTGGAAGAGCAGTCCATGCTCTTAACCACTGAGCCATCTCACCAGCCCTTGTTTGTTTGTTTGTTTGTTTGTTTTTTGAGACAGGGTTTCTCTGTGTAGCCCTGGCTGTACTGGAACTTGTTGTGTAGACCAGGCTGGTCTTGAACTCAGCCTCTGCTTACCTCTGCCTCCTGAGTGCTGGGATCAAAGGCATGTGCCACCACTACTGGGCTCCTAACCCTTAGTTTCTATTTAAAGAAAACTTTACTTACCTTCTCCAAGGGTCTTGTGCCCTGCATTTATGAAGCCAGTTGAGGGAGACCCTGTAAGTATCAATGCAGGTGGTGATTTGAGAAGAGACAAAAATGAAAACCTGGTTTAGACTTTGTCAGGAGGTTCATTGTCAGCAGATTTAAAACACAATA
Source organism: Arvicanthis niloticus (assembly GCF_011762505.2). Classification (NCBI taxonomy): domain Eukaryota; kingdom Metazoa; phylum Chordata; class Mammalia; order Rodentia; family Muridae; genus Arvicanthis; species Arvicanthis niloticus. The sequence goes on from NC_047670.1 coordinate 63,976,383, forward strand.
TAATTCAGAAAGAGATTTCCAGGCAACAATCAGTCCAAATTAGTTCAATCCCGGGTTCACAATAAAGCTAAAGGTGTGACTACAAACAAAATCTTTTAGTGTGATCTCCAGCGATTTGTACAGACATCAGCAGGCAATAAAAGCACGTGAGTGCGACATCTCTTCTAAGGGTGGGTAAAGGAGGGAAGATTATCCAGGATAATCATCCTGGAGAATCTGGACGCAGTGTGCCTCTATAGCAAAAGGCAGCCGAGATCTACCTCCACAGATAGCAAGAAGGTCACGAGGTCCTTAACGAGAGCCACTCTCAGCTCTCTGGATGGAATACAGGTATTTGATTTTTGTCTCCTCCACTGAGGAGACACCCTTGTGTAATTAACACCCCTGGCTCTCTAGTGCGTCTCTGTGAGCACAAGGACCTCTGTGCCCCCAACAAGAGGGAGTTAGAGGTCTGGTTACAGAGTGGCTCAGTTTATCTGAGGGACAGAGGAGGCAGATATTGAGGCAAAGGGGGCTGGACTAATGGGTTTTGCTTCTGTACTGATATATTAACTTGCTGAGGCCAGGAGGAAGGTACATGGTCACTTATTACTAAATGTCAAGGCCAAGGAGATAGGTATTGTCTGGTCAGTTACATAACTTGTTAGCATATAAGGAGCACCTTGACCTACAACTTCGCTTTCCAGCAACCTCTGCCATCTGGTTACTGCTCCCTCTCAGGATGAAGGTCGATGTGGTGAGTACCTTATGATCGGAACAGGAATGGCTTCAACAACCCCTTGCTGTGGGCTCAACTGCACTCAACGGGAAGAGGCAGTGGCGGTACTACCCCCCTTTTACCTGGTTCCTGCTAGCCCTGCCTTCAAGGGAAGGAGCGAATTCCTTCCTGTTGTGGTCCAGCCCTGGTAGAGGTTAGAAGCCCCCACCGCCCCCTACTCCTTGTGAGTCAGGCAACCTCCTAAAATTACCGTCTAACTGCAAGGAGATCAAGCAGGCAGGAGCTGCTGGCTCTTAGTATCCTCATGTTGGAAGTAAGCTCTGGCTGGCTGGTGCATGGTTAAGCTGACATGCGCATGGGATGAGGTGTTTTAGCATTTGGAATGTAATTTCCTCACTTCCTGTGGACCTGGCGGGTGGTGAAACCGGGTCAAACTCCTGTTTAACCAGGGCCCAGACCCTTCCCTGGTCTATCGACCTGATGTGGACCCAGAGATGGCCAAAAACAAGGACAGCTTCCGAAACTACACTGTGAGTGACTCCCTGGCTTACCCTTTTCTGCCTTCTCAAGCCTCTGGTCCAGCCCTGTGGAGAGCAGCCTTTTCTCTTCCCGAAGCTCTAAAAGGGCTTTTTTGGAACCCCTGTTTCACTTCCTACCTGTGGGGTATGGCCTGCAGCGGGGGAGGCTATGGTCTCTAGATGCTGGGCCAGTGTGGCACATAGCCTGCGCTCAGTGTCTGATTTTCAGTCAGGCCCGCTGCTGGATCGCGTCTTTGCCACCTACAAGCTTATGCACACTCACCAGACGGTGGACTTCGTCAGCAGGAAGGTAAGTTTCCTGCTCCTAATGCTGACTCTAAGGGTGGGTGCCTCCTTGCCTTTGACCCACAGAGTGACCCTGCCCTGCCGCCCTCTCTGCGGAACATGAAGAATGGCTGACTTCTCCCTTCTCTCCAGCGCATCCAGTTTGGAAGCTTCTCCTACAAGAAGATGACAGTCATGGAGGCTGTGGACATGCTGGATGATCTGGTGGATGAATCTGACCCGGACGTAGATTTCCCCAACTCCTTTCACGCGTTCCAGACCGCGGAGGGCATCCGGAAAGCCCACCCAGACAAGGGTGTGCCCCTTCAGCTGTGGTGGGGGAGATGCTACCATTGCCATAGAAGGAGACCAGAGAGGCTCGGTCTTCTTCCGCAGGCAGGCTCCACTTTGAGGGAAGCAGACCCCTGGGCTTCTTGCTTTCAGTGCAGAGCCTGCTCTGCCTACCTTTATCCCTTCAGCTTCTAGGTCATATGTCCCTTTTCCACAGACTGGTTCCACCTGGTCGGACTCTTACATGATCTGGGGAAAATCCTGGCTCTGTGGGGGGAACCTCAGGTAAAGGCCAGGTGTGGGGCAGCTTCAGCACTGGACTTTGGGCACTATGAGTGGAGAGACCTGTTTACCCCTCACCCACAGCTGTCTGTCCTTTCCTAGTGGGCTGTTGTTGGAGACACTTTCCCCGTGGGCTGCTGTCCCCAGGCCTCTGTGGTGTTCTGTGACTCTACTTTCCAGGACAATCCTGACCTCCAGGACCCTCGGTACAGGTACATTGAAATAGTCTCTCACTTTACCATAATTCAGAAGCACGGCTGGTCTTTTCCCTATACCCTCCAGTCCCTCCCAGGCTCATCTCCTGATCATTGCAGCACGGAACTTGGCATGTACCAGCCCCACTGTGGACTTGAGAACGTCCTTATGTCCTGGGGCCATGATGGTAAGAACAGCTAGAGACAGGCGAGGGGATGGTGCAGGGATGGTGGCAAGGGCTGCCTGTCTCGGCACCTGGCTAGAACGACCCCCTCTCCTGTAGAGTACCTATACCAGATGATGAAGTTCAACAAGTTCTCCCTGCCCTCGGAGGTAGGTGGGGGGAGGGGCCCCATCAGGATCCACATCCGGTACAGCAAGTCTGTCAGAGCTGAGCATGCTGCGTGTGGCTTCCCTAGGCCTTTTACATGATCCGATTCCACTCCTTCTACCCGTGGCACACCGGCGGTGACTACCGGCAGCTGTGCAGCCAGCAAGACCTGGATATGCTACCCTGGGTCCAAGAGTTCAAGTGTGTAGTCAGTTCCTCCAGGGGGTGAGGGCAGTGAAGGGGACTTGGAGTTGAAGACGGAGCTCTCCTGATGCTCACTGTTTTCCCCCTTGTCTGCAGCAAGTTTGACCTCTACACCAAGTGCCCTGACCTACCAGATGTGGAGAGCCTGCGGCCCTACTATCAGGGGCTGATTGACAAGTACTGCCCAGGCATCCTGAGCTGGTGAATGGTTTCCAATACCCTCCCGCTGCTGAATGGGCACCTAGGCTGTACAACTTCAGGAACAATCATAGCCCACTCCAGCCTTGCTCAGGGCTCCATACACCTGCCCACAGTCCCCACCCATCACAGTTGAGGTCACGTTTGCTGGATATCAATAAAAAAATGAAAGCGATTACAAAGCTGAGTCATCACTGGGGCCCAGACATGTTGTGGTAGCTGGGGTGGTCCCAGCACAGAGATGAAGAACTGCGAACATGGTGCTTATCCTCCTGGATCCATGTTAGAGCCCTGCCCCCCCGCCCCCTCCCCCATTCTAGTAATAGTCATTAAGTTTTCTAGACCTAGCTTCCTTCAACAGAAAAGGGGGTGGGGGAGCCAGGTGGTAGTGGAGCATACTTAATCTTAGCACTTGGGAAGCAGAGACAGGTAGATCTCTGAGCTAGTTTGAGGCCAGCTTGGTCTACAGAGCCAGTTTCAGGGCAGCCAGGGCTTATTACACAGAGGAAACCCTGTCCAGACAGACAGACAGAACAAGAGACAGACAGAAAGAAAAGTAGGGAGGGTTGGTTGCCTAGGCTACACCCATAAGCATCGAAGCAGGACTCCTCAGTGCCTTAAAGTGCCTAGGACGCTGTCCCGTCTGGGCTTGCTAGTGACCACCATGTCACTCATATGTTCATCTCTCACTGTGACACACAACCAGGTTTGTTTGCTTGTTTTTTCCTTCAGCTCAAAGTCTTTCCTCGTTCCTCTGGAAGGCGCCTCTGAAGAAAATGAGCCCTGCTCTTAGGGAATCTTCTTCAGCAAGGCTTTCCTGGTTGCTTCTTCGGCTCTAACATTTCTTGCTAACTGGTGATCGACTCTGGGGAGTTAATCGGACTTCTGGGGTCAGATTGCTCTCAGGTGCTCAGCATTGAGCACTTGTCTTTGATGATGGAAGCTTTTCTGTTTATGCTGGAACACGTAGGCAGAGAGACTCCCTCCCATGTGTCAAGGCAGAGCTGTGTACAGGACAGTAAATGCTTTCCTTTAACTTACTAACATACCAGTGAGTTGGTTCCTTGGAATTCATACAAGATGATCTTTGTATTTAAGACAATACAGCTTTTGGAGCTGTGTGGTGGTGGCATACATCTTTAACCCCAGAACTCTGGGGGCAGAGGCAGGTAGATCTCTGTGAGTTGGAGGCTAGCCTGGTCTACAGAGCAAGCTCCAGGACAGCCAAGGCTACACATAGAAACCCTGTCTCGAAAAAACAAACAACCTTCCCACCCCAAATATATATAGATAGCTTTTATTCTATGAGGCGTATTTCAGCCCTTTGACGGTCCCATCGCTGACTGGAGGCAGAAGCTTCCGGAGTGAATCCTGCATCCTTTTGATATGTCTTCAAGTCTCAGGTGAATTTCTTGCTATTTAGTGTGACAAGATACCCAAGTTGGGTTTAGTAGCACAGGTTTATAACTCCAGTACTTAAGAGGCCAAGGCAGAATGATTGTGAGTTCAAGGTTTGCCCAAGTTATACTCTTTCTAGCTAGGCTTTCTAGCTTTCTGGGCTAGACTGTCTCATTCATATATATATATATATATATATATATATATATATATATATATATATAATTTATTTTTATTTATATAAGTACACTGTAGTTATCTTCAGACACACACCAGAAGAGTGCATCAGATCCATTACAGATGACTGTGAGAGCTGGGCGGTGGTGGCGCACGCCTTTAATCCCAGCACTTGGGAGGCAGGCGAATTTCTGAGTTCGAGGCCAGCCTGGTCTACAGAGTGAGTTCCAGGACAGCCAGGGCTACACAGAGAAACCCTGTCTCGAAAAATCAAAACAAACAAACAAAATCAGATGACTGTGAGCCACCATGTGGTTGCTGGGGGTTAAACTCAGGACCTCTGGAAGAGCAGTCAGTGCTCTTAACCACTGAGTCATCTCTCCAGCCCGAGCTAGACTTTCTTAGACAAAAATAAACCAGCATGCAAAATCAGTGGTGGGCTGGAGAAGAAGCATAGCAGCAGAATGCCTGTCTTTTATGTGTGAGGCCCTGGGTTCAGTTCCTAACACCGAGAGAGAAATCGCCTGCCAGCCTGCCCCGGCTGGCCCAACCCGCCTGCCTGCCTTCCTTTTCCTTGTGTTGCTGGGGACTGAACCTAGAAAGAGCCTCATGCACACTAGGCAAGCCCTCTACCACTGAGCTAACACTAAGAACTAGCTGAAAAAGAAAAGAAACCGTCTAGACATGGTGACTGGTGCTTATACTCTGTACTCAGGAAACAGGAAAGGAGACTGCTGTGACTTCCAGGCTAACCTGAGTTACAATGTGACACTGTCAAAACGAAACAAGCACACAATGCAACAGAACAGAGAAGGATTCTGTTCCAAGTATGGACAGAAGGAGTAGAGAATAAACTTAACCAAGGAGATAAGTGTTTTTACACTGAAAAATAGAACAATGATGGAATGAACTTCAGAGTTCACACATGAATGGAAAGATATCCCATGCTCACAGATGAAATACTATTGTTACAATGTCCAAAGTCAGACTCGGCACACTTCCCAGTGTTTGGGAAGTGGATACAGGAGGATCAGAAGTTGCATTTCATAGCTGGGCCTTTAATCCCAGCACTCTAAAGGCAGAGGAAGGCAGATCTCTGTGAAATTGAGGCCAGACTGGTCTGCAAAGCGACTTCCAGGACAGCTAGGGCTACACAGAGAAACCCTGTCTTGAAAAAAAAAAAAAAAAAAAAACCACCACCAAAAAAGAGAGAAGTTAAATATCAAATTTAAGAGCAACATGGGTTACTTCACATCCTGTCTCGGAAAAAAAAAAAATTCAAAACCCAAAAGGTGCTCACTTGAATGTGTGTGTGTGTGTGTGTGTGTGTGTGTGTGTGTGTGTGTGTGTGTGTTAAGATGGGTCAGCAGGTAAAAGCGTTTGCTGCCAAGCCTGAGACCCTGAATTTGAGCCCCTGAAACCACTTGGTAGAAGGAGGAAACCAACTCCCAGTAATTGTCCTCTGAAGTCCACATGCATGCTATGGCATACACACACTTGCAAGTGCTCACACATACATTTAAACATATGCAAATGTGATTACAACAGACTAAGATCTTCCCACAGGAAGGAAACAAATCAATTTAGGGAAGGGATAACCTACAGAATGTGAGAAAACCAGAAAAAATAAAAAGAACTTACTAAATAGTAAGAAAACAACTCAATAAAACATGGGCAAAGATAGGGCTGGAGACATAGCTTCCTGGTTGAGAGCATTTGCTGCTCTTCAGAGGACCTGAGTTTGGTTTGGTTTCTAGTACTCACATGGCAGATAATAACCACCTGTAACTCTAGTTCTAGGGGGATCTCATGCCCTCTTCTGACTTCTGAGGGATCCTGCAGGTATGTGTATACATACCATTATATATATATATATATATATATATATATATATATATATATACATATATATGCATATATGTATATATATACATAGCTAAACAGCCATATGCACATAAATATACACATAAACACATAAATATACACAAAGCTAAACAGCCATAATATATAAGCAGAAGACCTAGCTCAGACCCATGCAGGCTACTGATTGCTACTCTGATCTCTGTGAGCTCCCATGAGTCCTGGTTAGTTAATTCTGCAGACCATGTTCTCCTGGTGTCCGTGACCCTCTAGTTCCTACAATCCTTACCCCGAGCCCCTTCCGTAGGGTTCCCTGAGCTCTGCCTAATGTTTGGCTGTGGGTCTCTGCACTGGTTTCCACCTGTTTCTGGAAGAAGCCTCTCTGGTGACAACTGGGCTAGGCATCGACCTATGAGTATAGTAAAATATCATTAGGAATTATTTCATTGATGTTTTATAGCTAGTCATGTTTAGTTCTGTCCTAGGTCTCTAGGCTATTCAGCCTCTGGTTCCTGGTCATCCAGGCAGTGTCAGGCATGAGCTCCCTCTTGTGGAGTCGACCTCAAGTTGGACCAGTCATTGGTTGGCCACCCCCACAAGTTCTATGCCACATTATCACAGCACATCTTGCAGGCAGGAACACTGTAGGTCGGAGGTTTTACAGTTGGGTTGGTGTCCCAGTCCCTCCACTGGGAGCCTTCCTGGTTACAGAAGAAGGCTGGTTTAGTTTCCTATCCCCCATTGTTAGGAGGCTTCACTAGGGTCACCCTTATGGCTTCCAGGGAGTTTCCACTCCAGCTGTAGGGGATCTGATGCCCTCTTCTGGCTCCTGAAGGCTTCTGCAGGTGTGTGTGTGTGTGTGTGTATGAGAGAGAGAGAGAGACAGAGACAGAGACAGAGACAGCGAGCAAGCGAGCTGTGGATATACCTCCTCAGTGGTAGAGTGCCTCCCTAGCATACATCATGCATCATGGTCTCGGCTCAATCCCAACACTATTGAGAAGAAAAGACAAAGGTCTTAAAGAGAAATTTCTCTGGAGACATACAGATCTGGTGATGGTAGCCCACGATTGTGGTCCTAATTACGCAGGAGGCTGGCTGAGCAAGATAATCACTTGAACCCACGAATTCAGGACTAGCCTGGGTGAAACAGTGAGACATTCATTACCTCTCCCTCAACAGACATATAAATGGCAAACAGGTGTATGAAAAACAATACGCAGTATCATTAAGAATCAGAAAAATGCAAAGATTACATGAGATACTGGCGGGGGCGGGGGTCAGGTTTAATGGTAGCCTGCTTGCCTCACAAGTGGAGGCTCTGGCTTGATTCTCCAGCACCACCAACATAACAAAACAAAATGCACTGGGATTTCGCCTCACACTTGTTAGAATGGCTATTATAGAAAAAGAATGTTACAAGGGCTAGAGAGGTAGCTAAACGGTTAAGAGCACTGGCTGTTCTTCCGAGGACTGTATTCGACTCCCAGCACCCCCATTGGCAGGTCACAATGGTCTGTAACTTCAGTCCTAGGGAATCTGGAACACTCTCTTCTGGCTTCCTAAGATAGCAGGCAGGTCACATGTGGTGCACTGACATGCATGCAGAGAAATCATGCATACACATAAACTAAATAGAATTATGTTACCGCACGCACGATCAAAATGCATAGTTGTAGAACCTAGTCCCATTGATACGTCTATAACAGAACTACTATACGGAAGGCTCAGGGATCACTGAGGAACTTGAATGAATGTTAAGAGCTGGGACTTTAGGAGATTGTCTCCTAAAAAACATCAGAAGCTACACACATGAAGTCTCACCAACATGGCTGCCTAGACATGACCTGAATGAGGACAGCACCAATAGTCATACTAACGTACACAGGGCAAAGTTCACAAGGCATCGGCCCTAGGCAAAAAACTACAGGCAACTAAAGAATGCCTGCCTAGAGCAGGAGAAACAGGCTTCCCTGAGGAAGCACACACCACCTGGAAATCTAATACCAAATGGTCAGCCTGAAAACATAAAAATATGTCATGGGGCTCACTGAGTATGATAAATCAATGTATTAAGGAATACGCTTGTGTGTGTGTGTGTGTAAATAACTAAAAACAGGTCATGAATTTGATTTTTTTTTTTTTTTTCGAGACAGGGTTTCTCTGTGTAGCCTTGGCTGACCTGGAACTCACTTTGTAGACTAGGCTGGCCTCAAACTCAGAAATCCACCTGCCTCTGCCTCCCAAGTGCTGGGATTAAAGGCGTGCGCCATGTACCGCCTGGCTTTTTTTGCTTTTTGTTTTTGTTTTTTTTGGGTCATGAATTTGAAAGAGAGTAAGGGAGAGTACATGGGAAGATTTGCAGAGGAAGGAGGAAGAGGAAATGGCGTACTTATGTTAGGATAATGGGCCACTGAGGATGTGGAGGAAAGGACTACTTCACACCTTTTTCTTTTGTTTTCAAGACACGGTTTCTCTGTGTAGCTCTAGCTGTCTTGGAAGGAACTCGCTCTGTTAGACCAGGCTGGCCTTGAACTCACAGAGATCCGCCTGCCTCTGCCTTCTGTGCTGGGACTAAAGGCGTGCACCACCATTGCCCAGCTTATTGTCATACTATTACTGGAAATATAAATGTGTAGAGCCACTGTGGAATACAGATATTGAAAGTAGTAGTCTGTTTCTACTTTGTGTGTGAGTTCTACTTCTACTTTCCACCATGTGGTTTCTGGGGCCAAACTCAAGACTGTGAGCATCTTTACTTACTATCCCTACACACACGCACATGCACGCACACACATGCACGCACCCACGCAAACTCAAGACTGTGAGCATCTTTACTATTCCTACACACACGCACATGCACGCACGCACGCACATATGCAGTGTATCTAGTGGAGCAAAGCCTAATGGGATAGGGGAGGGTTGAGAAAATTGAGGGTAGAGAGGAACTGATGGGGGACAATCTGCTTAATGTACAATATACAAGAAAAAATTAATTAAAAAAATTTAAGCAGTATAGAGGTTCCTCAAACAAATTGAAAGTGTAACCATTAATCAGGCATGGTGTTTCATGCCTGTAATCACAGTGGTCAAGTTGATGACAATGGAGAAAAATAAAAAATAAAAGGGAGAGAATTCCTCCCCTTTTTTTTGTTTTTGAGACAGCATCTGACGCTGTACCCTAGGCTAGCCTCCAATGTGAGACAACCCTCCTGCTTCAGTTTGCCAAGGGTGCTGCAGAGATCTATTCCCGATAGAGTTTTGTCTGTTTTGTTTTTGCTTTTAAGTCCAAGTTCACATGTAGTTCAGGCAAGCCCTGAACTCTAGAACTGTGATCCTCCTGTCTCAGTCTAAGTCATCTGAGTGCTGGGATTATGTGTTTGCTACCAGGCCTGGCTCTTAAAGGATATATATATATATATATATATATATATATATATATATATATATATATATATATATATATATATATATGCATATATTAATATATGTATATATTAAACTATAGGACACCCCCTATATATGTTTCCATGCTTTTGGGCACTCCTGTGTATGGGAACATCTGCACATATGTGCATATATTATATGAATGCCCAAGGCTGATGTTGGGTGTCTTCCATGTTTATTGAAGCAAAGTCCTTTGCTTAACCAGGGCTTGCCATTTCAGCGATTTGGGCTAGCCAGCTTATTCTAGGGAGCCCTTGTGTCTGTGTTAGGATTAAAAGTAGGCTGTCATGCTCCAGCTTTTCCATGAATTCTAAGCATCTAAACTCTAGTCTTTAAGTTTGTACAGGAATGGTTTTACTTGCTCCACTCTCTCCCAAGCCCAGAACAGATTTTTTTTTTTTTTTTTTTTTTGACAAAGGGTTTCTCTGTGTAGCCCTGGCTGGCCTGGAACTCAGTCAGAGATCTGCCTGCCTCTGCCTCCAATAGCTAAAATTAAAGGTGTGTGCCACCACCTCCAGGCTTCTCTTTTTCAGATAATTTTGAACAGGAATAGTGAGATGTATCACTTGGTACAAGTGTTTGCCACCAAGCAGGAAGACATGAGTGTAATTTTTGGAACCAACGTGGTGGAGAACCAACCCCCATTAACTGTCTCTGACCTCCACAAGCATTGTTATGCACACAACACCAGCTATAAATAAACATAATAAAAATTAAGTACTTGAAACACACACAAAATATGTAAGTATATTAACTACCCCCATGTTGAACACATCTCAAATTATCATATATTTGTGTATCATAAATATAAACATTGTTTGCCAATTTAAGAGACTGGAGAGATGGCTCAGCAGTTAAGAGCACTGACTGCTCTTTCAGAGGTCCTGAGTTCAATTCCCAGCAACCACATGGTGGCTCACAACCATCTGTAATGGGATCTGATGCCCTCTTCTGATGTGTCTGAAGACAGCAACAGTGTCCTCATATACATAAAATAAAAGAGACAAGGGAAGCAGGTAGATCCTAGACCCCAAGAGTAGAGGCAGGAGGATCAAGGGGTTAAAGAACAATCTCAGCTACAAGGTGAATCCAAGGCCAGCCTAGGCCTGTCTCAAATAAAACAAAGAAAAATGAGAAACAAGAAACGAATCTGAAGGTATGCTCAGTAGCATAGAGCTGACCTGGAATGTTCCCAGTCTTGGGCTTCCTTCCTGGAACCAGAAAACAAACAAACAACAAAACCCTGAGAAATTCATTATTTCAGGTTCAGAAGGCGGGAAGTGAAAATTGGTGTTTGGGAAGAGCTGGTTGCTTGTTTGCTTTTCCCATCTCTCCCAACTCCTGGACCACTTAGTAATCTGTGGCTGTGTCTCTGTACTTCGGGTCTTTGGGGGTGGACAAGTGCTATCTGCTGCTGTCACACTTGGAGTGGCACTTGGGACAATCCAGAACGATCCCATCAAGATCTGTCACTCAATCCCTGCTTCAAAATGCTTTTTCTAAATAGTAGGAATCACAAATTCTGAAGACTTCACTTGTTTTTTCTAGCAGTGGTTCTCAATCTGTGGGGCATGACCCTTTGGGGTCATATATCAGATATTTATAGCATAAGTAAATATAGCATCATAGCAGTAGCAAAAATACAGTTATGAAGTAGTAACAAAATAATTTTATGATGGGGGGGGGGGATACCGCAACATGAGGAACTGAGCTGGATGGTGGTGGTGCATGCCTTTAATCCCTGCGCTCCCAATGGGGGCGGGGGTGGGCACAGGCAGATCTCTGAGTTTGAGACCAGCCTACATAGTGAGTTCCAGGACAGCCTAGGCTACAGAAAAACCCTGTCTTAAAAAAACAGAAGGAACCATATTAAAAGGTTGCAGCATTAGGGAGGTTGAGGATACTGCTAGAGACTGAAGGCGGAGAGGGCTTGGTGCACTCTGAGGATCTGACAGTGAGGACCTCTCTGCTGCTGCTTTTTAACTCCCCTCAAGGCTGTACAGCCCGCCTCGCATCAGCCATTTCTCCAAGGACGTTTGGTTCTTTGGGTTGGAAATCATGCTTCAAATCTACACATAGAGGCTCAGTACTGTGGCTCAGTGTGGACAGACATGAGTCAGTATCTCCAGCCTCTCACCCCTCCCCTTGCTTTGTGGTCCAGGCTGGGTTGACATTTGAGACCCTTCTACCTCAGCCTACTGAGTTCTGGGATGACAGGTATGAGACACCACATCTGACTTCACCATCTCTTGAACGTCCATTCCCACTCTGGGTGTGGTCACTGGATACACTGGATACAGCATCGCTTTTGTTGTCCTCCTGACTATTGTCCCCAGAACCTTGGGGACCCTTCCCTGCCATCTCTAAAAAGTCCCAAAGTGTGCATGGGAGGATAGCAAGGCTCAAGATTCTGCTCACTCAAGGAAAATGAATGTCAGGCCTTTCTGGGGGCTCCCATTGCTGGAACTGCTGTGGGGCCTGAAAGAAGGAATGGGGCTTGGCTTTCTCTTGACGCCACTCCAGTCTTGCCACTTCCCTTGCTGTCTCGGCTGGTTACATGCTGGCTTCTCTTTTGGGTCTTCCTGTGCAGACAACTTTGGCAACAAAAACACAGCCCCTGGTTTCTGCCAATTTCCTCTCAGGGCTGCAAGGCCAAAGCTATTCTGATAGGATACTGAAACCACTATCAGCTTCCTTCAACCACAACGACGAAACTCCCTGCATCAAATGAGTCGGCTGACACTAACTTTGCTGGCCATAGTTTTTTAGTACTGCTCACAGAGCTGAAACTGGGGCTGGAGAGATGGCTCAGTGTTAAAGGCTAGGCTTTCGACCAAAAATACAAAGTGAAAAGGGCAGTTTTGTGTGTGATGAAATTAAAATGATGACTGCTGAGGAATCTGACAAAGCTTCATCGTTTGGTATAGGTATTTAGCCTTTTGTTGAGAAGGTGGAACCAACTCCCACTAGCTGTCAAACTGAGAAATGTAGGACATGCTGTAATCCCAGACTTGAGAAGTGGAGGCAGGAGGATTGCAGCATGTTTGAAGCTAGCCTTACATAGTAACTTTCTGTCCAGCCAGTGCTACATAGCAAAATCTCATCTCAAAACCAACCAACCATCTCCAATAAAAACAAAGCAATGCATACTCCTCCCCAAAACAAAACAAAATCCCCAAACACAAATAATCCCCAATACAGGCCCATGTCTGTAATCCCAGCATTGGGGAGGTGGAGATGGATGATTAGAAGTTCAAGGCTATTTTTGTCTCCCTATGGCCTGAAAGGTCCCGACACTGCTTTTCAGTGGATGGAATCTGGAGCCCTGCTATCTTGATCCATGCATCCCCAGGTCTTTTTAGATGTGACAGGTTTAAGACAGAAAGTAGCCTAGGCTACATGAGGCCCTGTCTCAGAAAAATAAAATAAAATAAAAGGAAAAAAAAAAAAAAAAAGAAGTGATACTCTGATACATTATACCATGGATGGAATCATGAAAATACAGTACAAAATAGTACCAAAAAAAGAGGCAAAAGGAAAATTATAGTATAATTCAATTTCTATGATATGTCTAGAATTAAAAAAGGAAGAAAGCAAGAAAGCAGAATACAGGTTGCTAGGTATTAAGGACGGTTATTGTTTAAGGGATACAGAAATTTTGTTTGGAGTATTGGGAAAGTTGTAGAAACAATGACAAGAGAATACAGTCACAAAATACTTCGAGTGCTACAAAAATATATATTTAAGAACATCAGTGGCTCAAGAGTGTGTGCTGCTCTTTCTGAAGACCCAAGTTCAGTTTTTAACACCCATTCCTGGTGGCTCACAACGGTCTGTAACTCCAGGGGGTCTAACCACTGTTTGCTGTGCTCCTATGTACATACCCAGACAGACATGTAAGTAAGAACAATAAAAATAAATCTTTAAAAATTGGTTAAGGGGGCTGGAGAGATGGCTCAGTGGTTAAGGGCACTGACTACACTTCCAAAGGACCAGGGTTCAAAACCCAGTACCCACACAGCAGCTAACAACTGTTTGTAACTCTAAGAGCTGACACCCAACCATAGATACATGCAGTCAAAACAGCCATGCATGTAAAAGTTAAAAAAAAAAAGAAAGAAAGAAAGAAAAAAAAAGAAAGAAACAGGTTAAGGGTTGGGGAGATGGTCTAGTAAGTGCTTACCACATAAGCACAAGGACACAAGTCTGGATCCCCATAACCCATATAAAAAACTGGGCACAGCTACGCATTGTGGCGCTCACCTTTAATCCCAGTGCCTGGGAGACAGAGGTGGGTGAATTTCTGAAAGCAAGGCCAGCCTGGTCTACAAGAGGAAGTTCCAAGACAATCAGAGCTACACAGAGAAACCTTGTTTCAAAGAAAAGAAAAACAAAACAACCAAACAAAACCAGGCACAGTGGCACACGCCACCAACGCCAGTTTTGGGGATGAACAGACAGGAGCCTCCTTAGGTTTGTGGGCTATCCAGTGTAGCTGGATCTGGAAGCTACTTTGGGAGAGGAAAAGGAAGAGGTGTGGACCGACAATAGAGCTGGGACAAAGGAAGCCATGCTGCAAGATCCCAGGGAAGGAGGGAGCTGACAGCTCGGCCCTGGGAAACGGACTCCAGCTCCACTTTGTCCTCTGCCCAGGACAGGTGACCACATGCACCTTCTTTCTTCCCTTCTAGGTTCAGCCCCTCTGGGATATATATCCACCCCATCTAGATCTGTATTTATAACCATCTCTAGCCTTCCCCTTATCCCTTTCATACTCTGACCTTTCTGAAGACCAGCAGCAGGAGGTGGAGAGAGGGCTGTGTTCTGGAACGTTCCCCGGTCCTTGGGTGGCTCTAGTTTCATCTTCCTCCACTGGCCTCATGGCCCTCACTGTGCAGTCTGTCAGGTTGTGCCAACTGAGGCTTCTGGTAACCAGGCCTTTTTGTTTATTTTATGGAGAACATTGAGCGACAAGGAGGGAGGCCATTTAGCCCCGTCAGTAACCAGTCGAGGCCGTGCCAACTCTCCTCAGAAGGAACAGACCACTGGTAAATGGGTATGTACAAATGGAGCCTTTATTGGTGCAGTCTGAGGGGCAGGCAGGCAGGCAGGCTCACGGACCCGCTTCCTGGGTTCCTGTCCTCAGCAGGTTTAGCTCACCCTCTCCACAGTGGGGCTGGGTAGGAGCTCCAGACTCAGGCCTGTGCATCTATGGGTACAAGTGCTCCAGGGAAAGTCCTGAGCTAGGCCACAGGCCCACTTCTGGATTGGTTCTAAGACAGTAGAAGGTGACTAGTGAAGGATGTGGTTGGTGTGGAGGGATGAGCAGGGCTCTCAAGGTGACACCTAACAACCCTCAGGGGTAGTGCTTCAGTCTGCATCTTCCCAGGCAGAACTGGCTAAGGCACAGTGGCTGGGCTGTGTCATCGTGTGTGCTGGAATCCTGGGGCTCTGGCTTCATTATTAGGACACGTGGCTGACTGATGATAGCACACGAAGCTACTTTTTTTTTTTTTTTTTCCTATTTTGGTTTCTCAAGACAGAGTTTCTCTGTATAGCCCTGGCTGTCCTAGAACTCACTCTGTAGACCAGGCTGACCTCGAACTCAGAGATCCACCTGCCTCTGCCTCCCACGTGCTGGGATTAAAGGCATGCACCATCACTGCCTGGCACAAAGCTACTTTTTCCGCCGAGGGGCCCTGGAGTCACTGCTGTTGCTGTTGGGGGCGGCCTGCTCAGAGGCAGCTCTGGAATCTTTCTTGGGAGCTTGCTTACGTTTTTCTTCTCTAGTCTGTTTTGAGGATTGGAGTGGGCGGGGGGCGAATAGGGTCTGCACAACTCGGATAGCCACCACTGCCCCTAAGAGACCCCAGAGCAGGATGGGAGGCTCCACAGGAGACAGCTGTGTCCGCACCCAGTTCAGCGTCTGAGCTAAGGCATTGCTGGGGCTGCGGGCCCGGAGTGGACTCTTATCCTATGGAGACAAAACCAGGAAAAGCCCACGAGGTTTACTGCTGCAATAGGCAAGCGCCCTGTGACCTCTCATGGTGCAGTCGAGGCTCCTTTATACCTTTAGTCCAAACTGCTGGAGCAGGGTTTCCAGCGTTGGGTCCCCCAAGGATACAGATGGGAAGAATTCCTCTACCCACTGGCGGTGCCACCACCGGCTGTAACAGAACTGGAGAATCAGCATGTGGTTACAGCCTGGGCCTGGCACCCCAGTCATCACTGCAGCCTTCCTTACCTCTGATTCCCGGGCTTTGAGAACCAGTACTTATAGCGCTGGGCCCGCAGGTAGGTGGGTGGCTGCTCACGAAACGGGTAGTTGGCAACATGGTTCTGGACCAGTCGGATCACTATGGCAGGGGGAGGAAGAGGTTACCATGGATTTGAACTTGTCTTTCTCTTCCTAGCCCCTCTCCCAGCCCATCCCTCACCTGGCTCCTTGCCCTGCAGGAGGCGTAGCACCAGGCTGGTGAACCAGGGGCTGTGTGTGTGTGGGCCAAGGGCTGCAAACCACATCTGCCAATCAAGGCGCGGCTGGTGAGGGATCAGGAAAGGGGGTGATCGGCTCACGTTCCCAGGTTTGTACATGAATTCAATCTCCTGACAGACGGACATTTGGTTAGCTGGGATGGCTGGACTGGGCCCCTTTACCCCCACATCCTCTGGGAGGGCTCACTGTCCAATGCTGTCCATCATAGCTGCCCTCTAGCACCACTTCCGGCCGCCCACCCACGCCGGTCATCCGACGGAAAAGGCCGTAAGAGTTGGCTAGCTGTAGATGCTCTACAGAACCGAACAGCCGATGAGCTCCAATCCAGAGACGCCCGTGGGTCCCAGGCTCCACATAGGAGTACGGTACCTGTAGCCAAATAGGCAACAGCTCAGTGCTGCCCCATCTTCCCCCAGCCCCAGTCTTCACACGGTTACCTACAAGGCTGATCAAGAACAAGGCCACTGTAGCAGTGCCCAGGACGGAGAGCTGGACACCGGCAAAGAACTTCCGCAGCCATCCTTGTACCTGGATCCACCTGGGGACAGGGGGGCCGAGTATGGTCAGACCTGATCTGAAAGCGGCTTCTGCCCACGGTCGGTCTACAGGTACATACATACCTCCAGAGGACAACAAGCAATTCCCAGGCCAGAGAGGCTGTCCCCAGCCACACGGTAGGCAGGGTTACCTTCTTCAGCCACTCGGAGAACTGATGGAAAGTGAAAGCTGCCAAGGGAGGGGGGTGTGATTAGGGAACGAACCAGTCCTTTCCTTTAGATCCCCCAGTTGGCACTCACTGGTTCTCGAGAGGATGATACGCTGCTGCCAGTCGACCTCCAGGCCAAAGTAGTAGACTGTGCCGTAGGCCAGCAGCCCATAGACAGCCAGTTCCACCAGTAAGGACAGCATGGTCAGCAGGGCCTTGGGCCAGGCTATGGACAGGACAGTCACAGATTGGCTGAGGGTCTGCAGACAAGGAACAGGGGTTCTTTGGCAGATGACATCAGTTTGTCTGTCAAGACAGGATGACACTCACAGGTGGGCATCTTCTTATGGCATTTGAGGCCAGGCTCAGCAGACAGGTGACGGTCATCCAGGAGGGCAGTGGTGAGCACCAAGGTTAGCAGGTTGAAGAAATTGTAGTTGCCAGTAACGATAATCAGGACTTGTAGCAATGCCTGTGAGGAAGGCGTGCAGTCAGAGTTGTGGTGCGCTGTTCTTCTTGGGCCCTGCAGACCTAAAGACCTACACTTTCCCAAAGGCCACAGCCTTACCTGACAGTACACTCTTCTGCCTGCAATGCTTCCCCCACAGCACCCACCACTTGGCCATTCCCGCCCCCAGCAAGCTTCATGGCCACTGGTAAAGGTCACACTCTCTTCTCCCCACCTGAGCGTAGAAGGCAGTCAATCGTAGGCGGCGAATGGGGACAAAGAACAGGGGGGGCACTGCAATCTCGATGAGGAAGGTGGCCACCACGCTGAGCTTCTGCAACCAGACTGGCAGGTGGTGGGCAAACCAGGCAGCTGGTGTGGGCAGGCATTGTGTCTCATAGTGGTAGGTTAGAGCTGCAGGTAATGAGTGGAAGTCAGGGCTGGTTAAGAGCCTCTAGACCATCCCAGCTTCAGGCCTGGGGCCCTCACCAGTGAGTCCCCACCACGTAGGGCAGCGGCTGGTCAGCTTGACCACACCAGAGGCAAACATGAGTCGGAACAGCAGCCAGCGCACGAGCCAGAATGGGAGGTCTTCATAGGGTAAGGCTCCTGTTAATCCACCCTGGAGAATCTTGTGTTTGGAAGGCCGCCTCAGCGGGGCTACCAGTATAGCCAGGAAGCCTGTCTCCAGCAACAGGGAATCCCTATAGGGACAGGAAATATCCTAAAGGGTTCTTTCCTATTAAGGCTGCTTCCCTTGCAGGGTCCTCCCAGGAGAGGCAAACATCCCTTGCCCAGCCTCAGGCAGATTGGCCCCGGAGTCACTCACCACTGGAAATAAAGGAACACTTGGCCCACCTGTAGGGAGAGGCACTGTTAAGAGAGCCATTGTGTGTCTACTGCAAAATGTGAGGAAGAGTGGGCGGGTTAAGAGAAGGCTGAAGTTCTAAGTGTCTCACTTGCCTGGTAGGCTGATAGGTAAGCAGCCCAGAGCAGCAGGTAGATGAAGGGGTGTCGCAGGGAGTTCAGAAGTAGGGCACCCAGGGCTAGCACGGTGCCCAGTAAGGTCAGTAAATCCAGACCCTGGGCAGTATCCAGCCCCAGTCTTGGTGCCTCCCATAACAGCGTTGGTGTTTCCCACAGCTGCTGCCACCGACCCTTGCCTTGGGGCCGCAGTGTTCTTCGAGCAGGAAGGATGCCCTCTGGGCCATAGAGGCCTGTGGGAGGGTATGTCAGGGCCAAGCCTTAGACACCTTCCCAGACTAAATGCACCTTAGGTTAGGCCCTGAAGGTGCTCCACCACCAGCTTCAGGCATGCAGATGCCCCAAACCCCCAAATCCCAGGTTGTGCCTGCAGATGATTCAATCCCAGGTAGGGCCTGCTCTACCAGGCGCTCTCTCTCAAATTAGAAATTGTTGACCCCAACAAACAGGTTCAGAAGACCTGATTCTGGGTCAGCACCTTCCATCAAACAGAGCTCATTATCCCTTTCCTACCTGCCTACAGAGTCCAGGTAGAAAACTGTCGCCCACTCCCCTCACAGTTTTTCCCAAACCCTAGATGAGAATCCTAGTAGTTAAGGGAAATCGATCCTTGTACATCTTCTCCCCTCCACACTCTTATTGCCCGCAAACTACTACCCCTTAATCCCCGCGTCGAGAGAGGCCTGGACTGCACACCCGCTTCAGAGAGCAGTGTGCAGAGTGAAGGAAGGGATGCTACCACGTGTGACTATTCAACCCTCCACGCCCTCACCTGGGATCTGGGTGTAGAGGGACGCAAAGGCGAACAAGTAGACAGCGGCCACACCCTGTAGGAAAAGCTGCTGTGGGATCCTGGAGCTCGCCATATCCGTTACGCGGTCTGCTAAAGCTGTGCCCTCTGGTCTCCCACCCGCCCCCAGCCCCGCCTCTGGCCCACGCCCCAGCAGGAATCCGTCCGGTCTGGTCACTGAGCTCCGCCCAGTGCCAAGGAACTCACCGCTAACCATGCAGAAACTTAGTCTCCTCTGCTCCTCCAGGGCCCTCCCCCGACGCGGAACCACGCCCTTCGGTGTAGGCCCCGCCCCTGGCAGGGCCGCTTCTTTACCTCTTTGAAATTGGGCCCGCCTTACGTCATAGGTGTGCGCGCAGTGCCCTGGTTACGTATTTCCTGGGCGGGAACACCAAAATGGCGCCAGGACCAGTGGCGGGTTGAAACATGGTTCTGGGCCTCTAGTCCCATCCTGGACATGGAGGATGTGGAGGTTCGCTTTGCTCACCTCTTGCAGCCCATCCGCGATCTCACTAAGAACTGGGAGGTGGACGTGGCGGCACAGCTGGGCGAATACCTGGAGGAGGTGAGGGCGGCGGGGGAATGGCACCGATCTGGGGACTCAGGCGGCATTGCCACCCTCCGCCTCTAGGTCTTTAGCCGTCTGGTGTTTCATCCTCAGTCTTGTTTCTTTCCTTTCCCCCCAAATCCAGCCTGCCTCTCGAAACCTTCTGTTAGATTATCCTGGAGCTGTCATTTTCAGGTCTCTGTCGGTTAGCGAGCTGTGAAATCTATTTGGTTGGATGATACTCGTTTTCTCCAACAAACGCATTATTTCCGTCTTCTTTTGTTTTGGGGGGTACAATACATTAGGAAGCATAATTTTTGTTTTGGGGGCGGATATAACTTGGGGCTTTGGACAAGCTTGACAGGCACTCTACCGTTGAGTTTTTTTTTTTTTTTCTTTTTTTTTTCTGCACTCTTTTTTCTTCTTGAGCCAGCCAAGACAGATCTTAAACCCGAATTTTCTGTCTCAGCCTCCCGATTATTTGCGAGTACCAGTCGATTGGACTCTTATTGTATTTGAGAGATCTAGTTCCCGAAGGGAAAGAGATTTTGTATTTTAGACCTCAAGCCCCGCCCACACCATCTCCCGGCTGTGCGGCGCACCCATACCCGAGGCTCTTAACTTGAGCCAGCTTTGTCCAGAGGGATCCGCCCCCCCCTCCCTGTATGTGGCCCAGCCCTTCGATGTAATCTAGCCTATCAGCATTCCATTCCTCGGTTTTTTAGGCTGCAGGTCTATTCAGTCTGTGCTCCGTTTCTGGATGTTCACTCTTCAGCCCAACACAATCGGATTCCGCTACTAGATAGTTACAGATCTCGTCTTGAACGGTAGTGATCAAGACGCTCCAAGTGTCCTGTTGGGGAGATTTGGTCTGACAGCTTCCTTTTTGAAACAGTCCTGTTAGGATTTCTATTTCACTGCTTCTTTTTTTCTCTCTTAAGTATTGAGCTTCTCGGGTGGAGTCTTCTTTCCCTTAAAAATAGAAAATCTTATTTGTATGATTTTTTAAAATATAGGTTTTCCGCTCCATGTGGTGGGATACACCCATCCCCCTCTTTCTTGTAAGCTGTCCCAGTGTAGTTGCCAAATCTATTTGCTCTAGACACTCCCTTGGCATGTGTCGGGATATTACATGAGTTCTAGGATTTTATATAAAGTAGGGCTTTTGGTTTTTGGTTCAAATTCTAGTCCTCTGTTTTGGTAAAGAGTTTTACTGTTTAACTAAAGGTGAAAATTAAGAGATGTAAGAAGGCCTCATATCTCATACCAAGTTGACCAATGAATTGTGTCAGTTATACTGCCAGAATATCACTTCAGTTTACCTGTTCCCCATTATATCTGGTCTAGGTCTATCAAACCTAGATATTTAAAGCCTTCTCATCCAGGCTCCTAGATTGGACACCATCCAATGTGAAGAATTAAAGCTGGAGACAGGGATAGGGGTGCAGGGACCTGGAAAGATGCCTCATCAGTTCAGAGCACTGGGCTATTCTTTCAGAGGACCCAGGTTCAGTTCTAAGCACCTACTGGACAGATCACAGCTATCTGTAATTCCAGTTTCTGGGGATCCAATGCCTTCATTTGGCCTCCATTGGTACCAAACACACATGTGGTACATAGACAAGGATGTAGGCAAGACACCCACATCATTTTTTCTAGAAAATTCAAATCAGCCAGAGAGATGACTGTGGCTAAGAGCACTTGCTGCTCCTGTAGAGGACCTGTGTTCAGTTCTCAGCACCAACATGTAGCTCACGATGGCTGTGACTCTGCTTCCAGGGGTTCCAGGACCAGTTTCTGGTTCCATGGACTCCTGCAAGCAAGCACATGGTGCACACACATAAGTGCAAACACACACACATCTTAGAAAAAAATTATAGCCACAACATTGCTTAGTTGTTTGCTTGCTTGTTTGTGGTCTGTCTCCACCATACAGTGTAAATTCTAGAAGGGTAGAGATAGGCTTTCTTGTATTTTGTAGAATGTCTGACACATAGTTGGTGCAGGATAAATGGTTATTAAATGAACATGTATTCTTTTTTTTTTAGATTTATTTATTTTATGTATATGAGTATACAGTGGCATCAGATCCCATTACAGATGGGTTGTGAGCCACCATGTGGTTGCTGGGAATTGAACTTGGTACCTCTGGAAGATCAGTCAGTACTCTTAACTGCTGAGCCATCTCTCCAGTCCCTGAACATGTATTCTGATGATCAACCTGCACTGCAGAGTTGGCTGAGAAACACCAAGAACAGAATTAAGAGGTCATACTGTGGAACCAAGTTTTCAAAAAAGTGTCTGTAGGCACACTTCTTAAATTTGTTTTCTGGCTTGATCAGCCCTCCTGCTTCAGATAAAACGGCTTTTCCACCTCCAGGTCTGTTTATATTAATTCTTTAATCTTAGTACTTAGTAGGTGGAGGCAGGAGGATCAGTTCAAGATCATTCTTGGCTCCAGAATAAATTTGAAGCTAGCCTGAGCTATATGAGACCCTGTTTCAATTTTCAAGTAACAACAAAAAGACCGTTGCACATCTGACGCTTTGCTATCTTGGCCACTGGTGCTGTATATGTTCTTTTTGTTTTCCACATAGTCACCAGTGTTCTAGCATGCCTATGGTATTACTTCCTTTTATTTATTCATTGTTATTAAGTTTATTATGTGCCAAGAACCACTTTAAATTAAAAAAAAAAAAAAACAGATGGCAAGCAAAGCGAAGAGTAATTCATACTTTGATAGAATTTCTGCTCTCTAGGGAGGGTGGTTATCAAGGTAGGAGCCACATTATTGGGTCCTACCTATAGGTGTTCTTGGCCTAAGCACTGTTTCTTTATGTTTCATATAAATCAATGTAGCCTTTACAACAAAGACTGAAGTAGTCACTAGACAGGTGAAATAATTTGCTAGAAGTCATAACTGATAGTGGACAAAGCAGCTCTGTGCCCTGTTGTCTATATTGTGTATTACCACAAACTCATGATAAACTGGAAAGAAAAGGTTAGGATGTCATGAAGACAGACTGAGGGACCTGATTGTATTTGAGGTAAAAGGAGTTGCCATGTCTGGTAAGCTGAAAATTTCTATGTAGTGGGGACGTGGGTCTTGCCTCAGTAGAAGGCACGAAAGTGCAGCTCACAGGGGAAGGATGGTAGCTGGAAGACACTGGGAGTTGAGACACCTCCCTTGGGGGGGGGGCGGTGTTTAGAATTTCAGGTTTCCCTCTGAGTGGCAGAAAGGCTGTAAAGAACATGCAGGAGAGGTTAGGCTGGGCCAGATCAGCTGTCATTAGAGAGGAACTTGAAGCAGTAAGGGGCTGATCCAGATTGAACTGCCAGGGGAACAAAAGGAGCTGGGATCCTTCAGTTCGGAAGCCAGCATGGACTTGTTCATTGGACTCTTATTTATAAAAATCTGGATAGTTGAATAAGACAGTTGGACATAGGGGTTTGGGTAGTAGTAAGAGTGTTTGAAGGACTTTAAGTTCAATTCCTAATACCTTGGAAAACAGTTCTCTGGGGTGACTTTATTTGTTTATTATTTATAGACCTTCAGTAAATGGCACCCCGGAGCCTCAGGGAGAAAGCTGTTGTTCTGAGGATAGGTTTGGCACTTGTTGACATATGTGACTGGTAGCTTGAACAGGGATGGCTAGGTGCACATGGCAGAAGGTAGAAGTGGGGAAAACCCAAACACTGGTTAAGAGGCCAAGGAGGGTTGCAGACGGGAACTACTTAGGGCGCCTAGTTCCTGAATTTTCCAATTAAAGGATAGAGTGTACTGTATTTGTCTTTTCCTTCTCAGAGTAAAGGATCTTTCTGCTGTAGTTTGTCCCAGTTGGCTTTTGACCTGGGTGGGTACAATTTGAGAGTTAGTATGTAGCTTTGGCCATCATGGTCAGTATCTTTTGGGGACCTCCCTCTTCCAAAACCCTTAATCTCAAAGGATCCAGGAACTAGGGGGAACCACAAAGATCCAGCTGACCTCTAGAAACACCCAAAGGCAACTGGCAAATTCAAGAGTAGACGTGGAGCTATCTATGTCTGTGGGTGGTAGGTTGAGCTATCTGGGAAGGAAGTGAGCATAGGCTCCTCCTGCACTGGTATCTTACTTTCTTTGAGACTGTCTCACTGTGTAGCCTAGGCAGACCTTGAATCCTGCCTCAGTCTCCCAGCTGCTGAGGTTGTAGGCATGCCCCTGCTTGTGAGCCCAGCTTACTAATGTTCTTTCTTGCAGCTGGACCAGATCTGCATTTCTTTTGATGAAGGCAAAACCACAATGAACTTCATTGAGGCAGCACTGTTAATCCAGGGCTCAGCCTGTGTTTACAGTAAAAAGGTGGGTTCCACGGACTCCTGATGTTTGTGCTAAGTGTTGAGCTCCTGGTGGAGCAGCAATGTCCATTTCTCTGTAACCTGCCTACCCTTAGGTCACAGCTGTCAGTGCCAAAGAGAACCTAGAGTTTACTGTTGGCTTTTATTATGAGACACATCCCATGTATCTCAGGCTGATCTCGAACACTACATATATCTGAGGAAGATGACAGTGAATTTCTGATCCCTTTGCCTCCAGCTCCTGGAATGCTAGTGTGTGAGGTGTAAATCACTATGTCCAGTGTTTGAAGTCCTAGGGGCAGGATCAAAGCTAGGGCATCGTGCATGCTAGGTATGTGATTCACCAACTGAGCTATATCCCCAACCTGTTGATTTTTTTGAGGCAAGATTTTGTTAGCTCAGACTGGCCTTGAGCTTGTTCTGGAGCTGAGGATTGCCTTGAACTCCTGATACTCTTGCCATTGCATCTCAAGTGTTTGGATAACAGGTGTGTTGTTCTACAATGTCCAGGTAAACTTGAGTTTAAAATGGCATGACTAGTAGATGGTTCTGTTGGCAGAAGTCTGCTGCATAAGCCTGAGGACCTGAGTGTGGGTCCTCAGCACCCACATAAAGAACCAGACCTGACGGCACGCATCTGTAACTAGCACGGTGGTGTGGAGACACGTGAAGCCCTGTGCTCACTAGCTAGCCAGCCTAGCTGATGAGTATTCTTCTCAGGTTCAGCTGGGAAAACAAGGTGGAGAGTAGTTAAGGAGGACACCTGGGGTTAGCCTGTAGCTTCCATATGCATCTGCACATGTTTGCACACATACAAACATATGCAACACATACTTACAAAATGATATGGCCAAGCTAGAGGTATAGTTCAGTTGTATAGCACTTCTGTAGCACACATAAGGCCTTGATTGTAATTCCAGAAAACCACAGTCAATAAGTAAAGTGTCGGGGAAGGGGAGGGTCAGGAGTTCTGTGAGCGCTGTTGTTCCTCATGGACATGAGTATCAGGTAGAGTGTGGGTGCTCTACCTTTCTTACCTTCCACTTGACTGGGCTACATCATCATTTAGAAAGACTTCACATCTCACCCTAAGTGAAGAGCTGGGTGCTGGTGGTGCGTATCTTTATTCTAGCACTTGGAAGGCAGAGGCAGGTGTATCTCTGTGAGTTTGAGACCAGCCTAGACTACAAAGTGAGTTTCAGGACAGCTAGGGCTACACAGAGAAACCCTCTCAAAAACAAAAAAAAAAGTGAAGGTCTATCAGGTCAGCCCATCATGGGTTCTGTGGTGCCAGGGCCATCAGAGATGGCCTCATGGCACCGCCCTGTGAATGGGGTAGTGTAGCTAGGAGAAGCTGCAGCTGGCCTAGGGGCACTGGGCAAAAAAACCAATGGGTACCATGTGTGAGGGTTCAGGCCTGTGGAGTATGTCCCAAGAGTTGCCTGAAACATAGTGGGCACTCATGGTGACATGACCACAGCCTATGTCAAGGAGACTGTGCTGTGGATGTGTGGGACATGGGACAGAGGCTGTCTAAGTAATTCTGATGGGATTGATTTGATTTGAGATTGTTGTTATTGTTGTTGTATATGTATGCTCGGTGCATGTGTGTGTACATGATGTGGAGTCCTGAGCTAGATGTCTTGTGTCTTTACTTGATCTCCACTTTTATTTTTTGAGACAGGGTCTCTCATTTAACCTGAAGCTCAGATTCCTTTGGCCAGTGAACTTCAGAGTTGCTTCTACCTCTGCTTCCCCAGCCTTCTCCAAGACTGGGGTTATAACTGCTATGGACATGGTTATAACATGGACTGCCATGTTTGGCCTTTTAGCGTGAATTCTGGGGATTCAAACTCAGGTTCCAGGTTTTTGCATTTCAGGTGCGATGTGTGTGGGTGTGTCCACATGAGTGCAGGTACTCTCAGAAGCCTGAGGCATCTGATTCCCCTGGATCTAGAGTTATAAGTGGTTATGTGTAGCTGGTGTGGGTGCTGGGAAACAAACTCAGGTCCTCTGAAAGACCAGCAGGCACTTTAACTGCTGAGACATTTCTCCAGCCCTAGAGAATGATTTTTATGTTTATATTTCAATGTTCTTGTTTGTGTATGCATGTGCTTTGTTTTAGAACAGTAGCTTGGCATGTAGCCTGGGATGGCTGTGAATCTAGAATTCTCTTGCCTCTGTCTTTGAGTGCTGGAGTGGCTTGTCAAGGTTTTGTTGTTGTTGATTTTATCTTTGTTTTGGTTTTTTTCTTTTTTGAGACGAGTCTCACTCTAATTCAAACTTATTGTATGGCATCAAATTCATAATCCTCCTGTTTCAGCTTTCACATGGTGTGGCACATGCCACCACTCTGGGGAGTGAGAATTACTTAACAGTAGGAAAACTGGCTTGGCTTGTATGGAGATTTGGTGGTAACAGCCAGATTTAGTGTGTACCAGTGTCTAATAAGAATGGTCCCCTGCCCTGAGGGGTGTTTCTAAGCAGCATCTCTGACAGGCCCCTCCTTTCCACAACCTCACTGTGTGCCTCTGGTTGCCAGGTGGAGTACCTCTACTCGCTGGTCTACCAGGCTCTCGATTTCATTTCTGGCAAGAGGTGAGTATTAGAAGTGAGCCAGAAGGAAGAGGCCTTCATCTTCTTAGTTGTGCCCTGCTTGCAGCTTGGGAGGCTCCCGAAGCCTCTCAGCATGCTCTTGGTATGTTTTCCTCTCTCAGGCGAGCCAAGCAGCTCTCTTTAGTGCAGGAAGATGGGAGCAACAGGGCTGTCAACTCAGGGACTCCCTGTGAAACAGAGGACGAGGTGAGTTTGGGCATGTGAACTCTGCCCTGGGTGCTTGCCTGGCCCTGCCCTCATGCATACTTGTCTCCTGCAGTTCCTATCACTGGACCACTTCCCCGACTCCCGGGCTAATGTGGATCTGAAAAATGACCAAGTATCCAGTGTGAGTGTCTTAGCCCTTGTGAGGTGGGGAGAGTGATCTTAGTGCTACTCCATGTAGAATTCAGGACTCTAACCTCCCTGCCCACAGGAGCTGCTTATCATACCCCTTCTGCCCATGGCCCTGGTGGCCCCCGATGAGGTGGAAAAGAACAGCAGCCCCTTGTATAGGTACAACGCTGAGCTAACGGGATAGAAGGGGAGGAGCCCTGCCTGGGAAGGGCCTCTATAGCAAGTCTGCTTTTGCAAACACAGCTGTCAGGGTGAAGTCTTGGCCAGCCGGAAGGATTTTAGGATGAACACATGCACCCCCAACTCCCGAGGTGCCTTTATGTTGGAGCCTGTGGAGCCATGCCCCACGTCACGGAGCCAGAAAGGTAAGGCTGTGGGGCTTAGTGGGAAGGAAGTAGGACAAGTCTCTCTTTTGGGAGACTACTGTTAGGTACCTTATGCCTGCCATCTCTAGTCTTAGAAGCTATCATATGCCACGTTCCTTTTCCACTCTGGATAGGTTGGTCAGAGCTTCTCTCCCTCATCTTTCTTTGTGCCTTGATTGCTAGCCAACAAGCCACAAGGTCATAGCTCAGCTCAATATTGGGATCTGGTACCTTGTGTCCTCCTTAGTCCCAAGTTGGGGCCTGCTGCGTACTGTTTTCAGCTGACAATCTAAAGAGGCTCATTGGGTGCCAGCAGAGACCTTCTAGGGACAGAGCTGACTCTGTCTAATCTTTTTCTCTCCCAGATACTGAGGATGCTGAGGACCAGCCAATGGAAGTGTCTAGGGATGGGAGCCCTGTTCCTGTACTTAGCATCTCCCAAGAGCCAGGTGAGAAGAGAGCAAGCACCAGGAAGGCTGAGCCAGGTGGACTCTGACCTTGGATGTTCTCAGTTTCCCTAGCCTGTCTACTTCCTGGTTATTGGCTTTTGGGGAACAAGCCTAATAGTAGCAGATACTGTCTGTGCTGGGGCTTGATCTGCTTTCCTGGGTCTCTTCTGGGTAAATGTAAATGGCAATAAATAATATCTGGGCTGGGCTGTTGCTTGGTTGGAGCACTTGCATGACCATAAACAAAGCCTAGGGTTCACTTCCCAGCATAAATAAGTAAGTAAATAAGCAAATACACAAATATTTGCCAAGAAGTAAGGTAAACCAACCAAAGCATGCCAGCATGAGGAAGAGAGTATAAAGCTTGTTCAGTTTTTCAAATGCTAAGGTGTAACCGTGAGGAGAGAGACTTGCCTGTCTAGCTCCTTTGAGAATTGGCCATGAGCCTTCTACATGGGAGCTCCATCTGCTGCCTGGCCTCCAGCCTCTTTAGGGCTAACTGGTTTCTTGGTTTCTGCACAAACATTCTTCTAGATGGCCCAGCGCTCAGCAGTGGAGATGAGGATGCAGAGGATGTAGCAGATCTCCCGGAGGTTGCGCTAGAGCCTGCAGAGCCCAGGACCTCACAGCAGGTGGGACACCAATGAAGCTGCAGAGCCCAAGCTGTCAACAGAGCCAGCCCTGTGTGTCCTGGGCAGAGTTAACACACCGGGCACAGCTGTCAACAGAGCCAGCCCTGTGTGTCCTGGGAGAGTTAACACACACCGGGCACAGCGCAGCACTCTTGGCTCTTGTCTGCCACCTTGGTGCTGTCCAGCACTCTAATTTTGTGTGTCCTCTCAGAGGAGGTGTCTTCCCAGAAGCCTGGTCATCCTTCTCACAGATAGTTTAATGGCAGCTTCCATATCCCTTTTCTCTGTAAGCAGAACAGCAGTTGCTCCCTGAGGATGCACTGGCTGGCATTCAAGGTTCTGATTACGGTGACTGCAATGGCAGCTGAACCCCAAGTGCCACTGTTCTCAGGCTGGCAGCAGAGAAGGGGCTGGAGGAGTAAGCTATCCAGAAATATTTAGGAGATCTTTATTGAGCACAAAAAACAAAGAAAAACAAAACAAAAACCCTTGAGGCTGGGGCTGTAGTCGAGGGGTGAAATTCTTGACTAACCCACCGAAGCCCTGCTTTTAATTACCAGATTTGGCTGGGCAGTGGTGGCTCACGCCTTTAATCCCAGCACTTGGGAAGTAGAGGCAGGTGGATCTCTGAGTTCGAGGCCAGCCTGGTCTACAGAGTGAGTTCCAGGACAGCTAGGGCTACACAGAGAAACCCTGTCTCAAAAAACCAAACCAAAACAAAAAATCCCAGATCTGTAATATGAATATGTTAAAAACTAGCATACTGTAGGGATGGCTCAGCAGTTAAGAGTGCTACTGTTTCTGCAGAAGATCCAAGTACCATTCCCAGCATCCACATCAGCGCTGTAACATCAGTCACTAGGGCTGCAATGGGGATTTAGTACTGCCTTTGTGGGGCCATGCAGTCATGTACATTGACTGTCTCCCCACACAGACACAACTGTTAAAAACCTAATTAGAAACACATACACGCACGCACGCACGCACGCACGCTCGCGCCAGGCAGGGTCAGTGATGCCTATAATCCCTACACCCTGGAGGTGGAGGCAGCATTGTGAAGTGTTAGGCCAGCTTGGTCTACATATTGAGAGCCTGTCTTGAAAACAAAGGAAATCTACTGGTAAGCTGGAAAGATGGCTCAATGGTTGAAGCACTTGCTATGTAAGAATGAGGACTGGAGGACCGGTTTAGATCATTAGAAGCCACATAAATGTTGGGTAGGTGTGGTGGCCTGTCTGGAATTCCTGGTCTAGTAGAGACAGGCTACCCAGAGCAAGCTGGCTAGCAAGACTGAACATGGGGGTGAGCGTTGGGGTTGATTGAGAAACTATCTCAGTGAATGTGGGGAAGATGACTGGGGATGATTCCTAACATTCACTTCAGCTTTCACACAGACTCTCACACGTGTATACCCACATGCACTCACATGTGTACACCCACATGCACTCACGTGTGTATACCCACATGCACTCACGTGTGTACACCCACATGCACTCACATGTGTACACCCACATTCAAGCAAAAAAAATGCACATTATACACAAAAAAGGGGAAATTGTTTCTTCTAAAACCAATCTGATGTATTTAGGAGGAAATATTAACATTTATTAATTGTGGATGGATATTATAGTCTATTATTCAGTTAGTTTGGTTTGGTTATTGGAGACAGGGTCTCATTTTGTAGCCCAGGCTAATCTTGAGCTTCTGCCTCAACTTCCCAAGTGTTAGGGCAGATAGAAGCCACAGATATGCCAGACCATCATGTTCTTTGTTTATTACTTACTTATATTTATGGTGCTGGGTAGTGTACATGCTAGGTGACCTTTCTGCTATGGAGTTACACCCCCAGCAATATTGTGTTTTTAAAGAAAGTTCTCCTTAAGGTTCTGTTTGTCTGCATGTGTATGTGTGAGTAAACAGACACGCATGGATTCATATCTGTTGGATCCCTTAGAACTGGAACATGTCCCACCATGCACTCAACAGCACGTCTAAATCCTCATACACATTTCCAGGCCACTGTTGAATCAACATTTTAAAGAACTTCGCATAGTTGTATGTGGCCTGGTGAACTGGGGTTCAAACACAGCTGCTTTAGTCCCAGTCTCTTAGTGGGCCTTACCGTTCTATCTTCCGTTTCCGGACATTTACGTGGACCTCAGACAGGGGTAACCAAGGTTTTGGTTTTTTTTTTGTTTTTCCAGACAGGGTTTCTCTGTGTAGCCCTGGCTGTCCTGGAACTCACTCTGTAGACCAGGCTGGCCTCGAACTCAGAAATCCACCTGCCTCTGCCTCCCAAGTGCTGGGATTAAAGGCGTGCGCCACCACCGCCCGGTGGTAACCAAGTTCTTAATGGTTCTGATAAACCTGTCTGATTGATTTCCTCTATGGCTCAGGTTATACAGCCTTTGTCTTAAGGAGGGATGGGATGGGTAGTTAAATTGCTCAATTTTCTGCCTCCATAGCAGTCAGACCGACCCACAAGCCAGACTGTGATGGGCTCTTTGACTGTTTC
Source organism: Arvicanthis niloticus (assembly GCF_011762505.2). Classification (NCBI taxonomy): domain Eukaryota; kingdom Metazoa; phylum Chordata; class Mammalia; order Rodentia; family Muridae; genus Arvicanthis; species Arvicanthis niloticus. The sequence continues at coordinate 64,007,506 of NC_047670.1, forward strand.
TTTAAATGTCTTCCCGACTTGTAGCCGTTCATGCTGGTGACCATAGTCTTGTACTAGGCCACTGTTGATTCCATTTCAGGCTAGATGGCAGATTCTCTCCTTTCCTACTGTTACAGGTCAGACCCGAGCAAGGGGTTTTTCTATCACTTTCTGTCATGTTCTTTTCCTCATGCCTATCCCATGGGCTCCAAGTTCTTAGATCTCAGGAAGGGCTTTCCAATGTGAATGTAATTTATACTTATTTTCATTTCAGCCTCTAGCTCTAAGAAATGGCAAGTTGGGTCCTCTCATTTATCTAATCCACTTGCCAGGTCAGAGGCATCGTTGCAAGTTCTCCTTACACAAGTTCTTGCTTGGCTGCCTTCTCAGCCTCAGGTGTGCTTTTCACCACACAACAATGGCCAGGCATCGTCTTCTGCTGCTCCTTGCCATTAATCTCTGCCTTGGTGAGACTGCAAAATTTTCTCAGACCTTTTTAGCTGTTTTCAGGGCCTCCATCTTCATGTAATGGACTCTATTCATCAGGCAGGCACCCCACCATCCCATACATGAAGAGTGTCATCTTGACATGCCCTTCACAGGTACTCTAAATTGTAATGGTTCAGCCTGAGATGCAGTCTCGCCACCCACAACAAGCACCATACAATTTGCTGCCATGGCAAGAAGACACTGTCACAGTGTACAGGAAGGGAAGCTATATTGGCATGTCCCCTCGGATGCAGCACTTGAGCTGCTCAGCTTCAGTCACTTGACTCGCTACCCTGTGAGTCCAAGACCACACGCTTCTCTCCATTTCATCCTTTGTTCTGGCATGTCCCTGTTCAGTTGTCTCTTATGTTGTGTGACATTCTTTCTGTGGAGATGTGAACAGTCTGCCCATCCTGTCTAGGGAACAAAAAGCTGGGAACCTAGAGCCACTGTACAGCTGCAGGAAGCTCAGCAGGTTGGAGAGTGTCCTTTTCTGGTGGTTCAGTTGGTCTCAGCCTCTTCCGGGCAGTGCAGCTTGTCTGAGAGTCTACACAGCTAGGCTAGTCTCTGCTTCTAAACCTAAGTGGTTAGGCTGTCGTTCTCTCGGCAGTCTTTACTGTTTATATACTCTTGGGGAGGTAGGGGCCTAGTGAATCTGGTCAGTTTTTTTTCTGAGCGCAAGGAGCTTCCTTGCAGGCTGGAGTATTTCACCTCCCCTTAGAACAGTTCTCAACCTGTGGGTTACCCCCTTTTAGGGGTCACATCAGATATTTACGATTCATAATAGCAGCAACATTTTAGCTATGAAGGAGCAATGAAAACAATGTTGTGGTTGGGGGTCACCACAACGTGATAACTGTATTAAAGGGTTGCAGCATTAGGGAGGTTGGGAACCACTGCCTTAGAGCAATCTTGTTTCATTTCCCCCTTCACATGCTGTGTGTTAGCTTGACTCTGGGGGGGGGGGTACCGCTAAGTAGCACAAGTGAGCATCACCAGAGGGTGACTGAATGCAAGGGATTGAGCTCAGGTCCCAGGCTTGCAGGGCAAGCACTCGGTCAACATTTTCCAGCCTGTCCCCAAGGTTTTACTCTTTGGTCTTTGAGTTAGGCCCTAAGAGGGCCCTTGAACCATGTATTTGATGTGAGCCTAAGCAGAACTTCTGGGATCTTGAAAGCCTGGGTGGACAGGGGTCAGAAGGGGAGAACTTGTGGATTGTTTCTTGTAGAGTGCCATCTTGCCAAGGAGATACATGCTGCGGGAACGACACGGGGCCCTGGAACCTGCCTCCCGGCTGCAGGTAAGAGATGCTAGGTCCCTAGGCCCTGCCAGCAAGGGTATGTTCAAAGGCATCATCTGTCCTGTCTTTGCCCTGTTAGCCTTTAGACCCTTGGCCCTTCTTCCAGAAAAGGAAGTTCCAGAACTCCCTGTGTTCTCTGGATCAGAGGCCTATACTTTCTCCTTCTCAGCTTCTGCTTGTGTTTTCCGCTCAGGAGACCCCAGACCCCTGGCAGAGCCTGGACCCTTTTGACTCCTTGGACTCTAAGCTCTTCCAGAAAGGTAAATAGGATTGGTGGCACCTTGCTCGTGTTGCCCTGCCCAGGGCTCCTGAGGGAGGTGATGCCCTGGAGGTGAGTTCTGTATTCCTTTCCTTGACTATTCTTGAGGCAGTCCCTCTCTGCCTCCAGGTAAACCCTATTCTGTGCCACCTGGTGTGGAGGAGGCTCCAGGACAGAAGCGCAAGAGGAAGGGTGCCACCAAGTTGCAGGACTTCCACCAGTGGTACCTGAATGCCTGTGAGTGTGTGGGCTAAGGTGACACACTCTTTCTCCTGGGTGCTGTGAGCAGACCCATCTGGAACACTGAGGCTTTGGCCTCGCACTTGCTAACTACTCTCTCACAGATGCTGAACATACTGATGGCAGGAGGACTCGGCGGAAGGGTCCGACCTTTGCAGGTGAGGCTTAGGTCCTGTACACCTGTTGAGAGAACTGTCTTTATCTCCTTCCCCAGCTCCACCCTCATCCTCCCTACCAGGGTCTCTAGAAGTTCTGTGTGGACTAGTGTGAGTGTGGGCTGGATGGGGAATCCCCTTATAAGGTCTTTGTCTGCAGACATGGAAGTCCTGTACTGGAAACACGTACAAGAACAGCTTGAGACCCTTCAGAAACTGCGGAGACGTAAGGCAAGTACCCATAGTACTGAGGTCTGAAACCCCACGTCTGAGGCATGGAACATACCATGTTCTTACAGATGTTTTCTGGACAGATGACTGACAGATGGCTACCTAGGGCCAAGCAGGATCTGTGGCCTACAGAGGAGGACCGCTTGGAAGAGTCCCTGGAAGACCTAGGGGTAGCAGGTAGGTGCCTTTAGATGGAGGGCGTGTGCTTTGTGGTCAGGGCCGTGTTAGCACTCTCAGCACTTACTGCTGACTGAGCAGCAGCCTTTGGTCACGTCCCATGTCTCAGCAGATGACTTTCTAGAGCCTGAAGAGTATGTAGAAGAGGCTGAGGAGGTGATGCCTGGGGAAGCTGCTGACCTAGGTAGGTCTGGAAGGAGCTGCAGGGGGTGGGGGGAGTGTATAGCCCCATAGCTGTAGCAACTCATGCTTGGACCTTTCTAGATGCAGAGGCCATGCCAGAGTCCCTGAGATATGAGGAGCTGGTCCGAAGAAATGTGGTAGGCCTGGGTCACAAAGGTGGGAGCACTGGGGATGTCCTGGGCCCACACATGCAGGGAGAACCCACTGTCCTTTTGTAGGACAAAGGTGGGAGCACTGGGGATGTCCTGGGCCCACACGTGCAGGGAGAACCCACGGTCCTTCTGTAGGACAAAGGTGGGAGCACTGGGGATGTCCTGGGCTCACACGTGCAGGGAGAACCCACGGTCCTTCTGTAGGACAAAGGTGGGAGCACTGGGGATGTCCTGGGCTCACACGTGAAGGGAGAACCCACTGTCCTTCTGTAGGAATTCTTCATTGCCACCTCCCAGAAGTTTATCCAGGAGACAGAGCTGAGCCAACGCATCAGGGACTGGGAAGACACCATCCAGCCCCTGCTCCAGGAGCAGGTGAGGCGTGCTATTTGGAACTATAGCCTCCTACCACCAGCCTGGGGTTTGTCCAGAACTGTCCTCTCCACGGGAAGCTAACATGTCCTTTCCCTATGCAGGAGCAGCATGTGCCCTTTGATATCCATACCTATGGGGACCAGTTGGTTTCACGCTTCTCCCAGCTCAATGAATGGTGTCCCTTTGCAGAGCTTGTAGCTGGGCAGCCTGCTTTTGAGGTGTGCCGCTCCATGCTGGCCTCCTTGCAACTGGTAAGTGGCCTGGGACACAAGGGATGGGGCAACACCCCTGGACTCTGCTGACGCCTTGTTTCCACAGGCTAATGACTATACAGTGGAGATCACCCAGCAGCCAGGACTAGAGGCAGCTGTGGACACAATGTCTCTGAGACTGCTCACACACCAGCGAGCCCACACCCGCTTCCAGACCTACGCTGCCCCATCCATGGCCCAGCCTTGAGTGGGGAGCACTGAGGCAGGGGCGGAAGGTAGTGTATACCTGAAAGCCACTGCCCCTAATGTGTGATGGGGCCATTCACTCCAGTGCTGCCTCCTGGCTGGCCTAGCCTAATAAAGTGTTGCTACCCCACCTGTTCACCCAACAAACCATTTAAGTGGGCTGCGGGTACAGAGCACACGCACGAATTAAGTTCCTCCATTTAATGACAGGGACTAGCAGTAGGTATAGTTCAGGGCAGGATGCTGTGGAAGCCAGCTATGTGCCGGCGTACACTCTCTACGATCTGTTCTGCTGACCTGCTACGACCATAGTAATCAGTGAAGAGACCATCTGGGTTGAGCAAATAGATGGCGATGGAGTGGTCCACAATATAGTCCTGGTCCTCATCCTTGGGACCAGCACTGTAGTATACACGGTAGTTACGACTAGCCTGGGCCACTTGCTCTGTAGAACCAGTCAGACCCAGCAGTCTTGGGTGGAATTCTTGGACATACCGGGCCATGGCTGCCACGTCATCTCGTTCTGGGTCCACAGTGATGAAGACGGGCTGCACCAGGGGCAGGTCAGGCTCTGTCTCTAGCGTCCGCACCACCTGCACCAGCTTTTCCAGCTCATCGGGGCAAATATCCGGGCAGTGAGTAAAGCCGAAGTACATCAGCACCCACTGGCCCCGGAAGTCAGCTTTGCAGCGCGGCTGGCCTTTGTGGTCCAGTAGGCTGAAGTCACCCTGGCCCACAGCAGCCTGGCGCAGTGCCTCTGTCCGCTGCTGTTGGCGCCACTGTTCCTTCTCAGCTCTTGCAGCCAGCCAGGCCCAGCCTAGCCCAGCCCCAAACAGGGCAGTGATCAGCAACCTAGTTCTTAGACCAGGGCCGTGGCGTTGGCCCCGCCCTGACAGGCACCGGAAATTTATGTGCAGAGTTTCACCTCCTGAGATCCTGAGAAGGGGTTTGAACTGAGAGAGCTTGGGCCAAACTTTGGGCCCTTGAGCCAGTAGCATCATGGACCTGGAAAGGAACAGAGGTAGCAGAAGTCAGAAAAGATGGACAAGGTGCCTAGGCCTCCACTGCTGGAGAAATACCTGCTCCACATTCAAGCAAGCTGTCTGCACTGGCTCATCTGAACTCGGAACTGCTCTGCTGTAAGCTGCACACAGGCCAGGCAACTCCAAATGTCCATAGCTGGTTTGCTCTAACCTAGTTCTTTAAGCAGGGAGTCTCAGCCTCATTACCCCAACCTATAGAGAACCCACACTGCAACTAAGCTTCCCTGTGGCTGCTCGGAAGCACCAAGAATATGCTTTGCCTGGGCACTAGAATGTATCTGTCCATTTACAATAAATTTTTTTTAAAGGATGTTGGCACTCTGGCTTACCACCTTTAAGAGGTAATCCTTTCCAGCTTTAGGGTCACTTCAGGGTAATCTAGGATTCAGCCGAAAACAAGAGCCACAGTGTAACAGCTCAGCTCAGTGTGCCTTGAACTGTTTCCTACCTTGACCTTCCTGGGCAGATTCATCTACACTTACCTGGATGCCATACCCTGCACCTCTGGAGCCCTTCAGCCCTTGCCTGCTACCTTCATGTTTTTCTGTCCCCCGAGGCTTTGTCAAGGGGAAGGTTGTTACAACTAGCATATAGAACCACTGGCATTCAGCCTCCTGGGCTCCCCCAGTATTTTGCCCCTCCTCTCCCCGTGTGGCTCAGCTTGGCTCTCATGAGATGGAGGACACGTCCAGGACACTATCAGCCCTGAGCTGGGACCACCTTGAGAAGATGGGATTGGTAAAAATTCACAATACAACCATTTTTCTGGGCCTCAGAAGGTCTCCAGCTCACGTGGTTAGATGAAGCAGTAGTAGCAATACAGAGAAAACGCAGAGGTCACGTGTTAGCTGTGTCCTCACCCAGTCCCACCCCTTGTGAGGGAGGACTTGCCCAACTGCGCGAACTCACCTGGCTGAGGTGGGTTGGAGATTTAGGGCTATGCGGTGGTCGTTGGAAGGATAAGCTCAGCGAAGGGTGAAGGGGCCTTGAAGGGTGCTCTGTCTGACAGCACGAGCGCCCCCAGGAGAGTGCGGCGCTGCTGGCTGCTGAGCGCAGGGCCGTCCAGGTGCACGCGGAGCCAGGGTGTCCCTGCGCGAGCGACGGAGGTGGTTACCTAGGTCACAGAGGGCGACCGGAAGGGTTGTTTATGGGTTCCTGACAGCGCTTACCGCGGGACAGCCATTGGCCCACGTCGACCAGTAGCTCGGCACCCACTCCCGGTCTGATCGGCTGCCCCGCTTGGCTGCGTCCGGCCCCGAGCTCGTGCAGCACTCGGGCCAGCGGCAGCGCTCGGACGCACTCCACAACGCCTAAGGGAAAGGGTGGACACTGAGGACGCACGGGCCAGGACCAGGAAAGACTGGAGAGGAAGTGGGCGGGACCTGGTGCCGGAGATATCCGGTCTCACCGTCTGCGGGTGCGAGCAGCTCCTCTTGCTCTCGGGCGTGAGGCAGCAGCTGCCGGCGTTGCGTGGGGCTCCCGGAGCACAATGCTCTAGCTAGGCCGGGGTCCACGCCCTGCGCCGAAAGCATCAACTGGAAGCGGCGCAGCGCAGAGCCGTCATCCAACGCCGCGGCCACTCGGGCGGCGCCCTGGTCTTGTGTTTCCGCCTGTCCGCTAAGCCAAAGAATGGCGCCTCCTGCTGGCGGGCGGGGTGGAGCTCAGAAGCTGCAGGGATTAAGAGCTCTTGGCATACAGACTGGTGGGTTTCCAGCCCTCTCACCTAGCCTGATGACCAGGTCCCGCAGATCCCGCGGCCCCGCACCATCCAGGCAAAGCAACGCTTCTTCTACTTCCAGGGTATGGCCCACGTTGCGGCCCAGAGGGTTATCCATGGCAGTCAGGGCTGCAGCGACCTGCAGTCCCAGCCCCGCTCCCACTCTAACCTGGGGAGGCACTATTCAGTATCCAGCTGGCATTGTCAAATCCCATCCCTGCTGTCCCTGGGTTAGGATGTCAGTAAAGACTTAGGGTAGAGATCAGAAACCAACACTGCCAAGGCCTCAGAGGGGATGGGGGTGGTCTTGTCGGTTGCCCTAAGTGGAGGGGCTCTGTGGAGGATTTCCCCAGGTCCACGGTTAGGACAGCTTTGATTGGATAGGGTAGGAGAGCTGTAAAGAGGGATTGCCGTTTGGTTCTACGAGGACGGTTGAGTGGGCAGAGGTTAGGGATACGTGAGGTTCATGTCCCTTCATAGAAAGGCCACTATGGCCTAGCACGGCTCACCAACATCTTTGCCAGTTCTCGGGCCTTCTCCTGGTCTGGGAAGACTGCGGCCCCCCCAAACTTAACATCTACCACCAGAGTGGACAGTCCCTCCACGGCCTTCTTACTGAGGATTGAAGCTGTGGAGAACAGAAACATTATCCTAGGGTATACTTGAGGACAGGGAGGGTTGCCTCTCTGAGAAAGGTGGCAGTGCCTGGTGGATTGTATGTCAGTCAGGGTACCCCATTTCAGGTCACCTGTAATGAGTGGTACACTGTCCACAGTAGCTGTCACATCTCGTGCAGCATACAGGATTCCATCCGCAGGAACCAGCTTTTCGCTCTGGCCGACAATGCAGCAGCCGACTTCCTCAAGTATCTGCAGCATCTGCTCAGACACCTTCATTGACTTCTGGGGAAGGACCCGCTCACTGGCCCTGACCACTGACCCAGCAAAAGTTCAAAACATGGCCAGTGACAGTCAATATGATTCTGATGACTAGCCTGCCAAGGGTCCTGATTAGTTATGACTTATTACTGTGTAGCAGCTAATCAGTGGTTTCTACCCGGTCCCAAGTAACGATCCCGATCAAAGTTCTCTTGATGTCTGCAGACCGATCTACAGCCAGTGACCTTTAGAATAGTCGGTGCTCTCTTTCATTACTGACCCAGATAAATAACCTGTCCATTGATCATCCTGTGATTCTGGCCAGTGACTCCCTCAACCCAGATCATTGGTCAATTAGTGGTCCACCTGTACCTGCTCTGGGCTCTGGGTGACACTGAACCCAGGAATAGATTCCAGCTTATCCAGTGTGCCCCCTGTGTGTCCCAAACTGCGTCCGCTGATCATTGGCACCTGGTGGAGAGGGATGCTGACCGCCCCTGCACAGCCCCCTTAATCTCTTCTCTAATAAGAACAGATGAAATTATGTTTTTTTTTTTAAAGCAGTTATATTTTAGAGTCTTTTAAACAGTTAATGTGGGTGCCTAACTGGTGGACTGGAAAATAAAACATACTTGGTGGGAGCAGTTTGTCAGTAGGGCAAGAGCTGGCACTCATTCATCAGGGACCCAAGTCTGAGGGACAGGAAGAGACCCTGCTCTTCCTTTTCGGGTCCTGTTAACTCTTAGAGGGTCCTGTTGGGTACAGAGGCAGCTCTATTCCGTGGTGGAACTTGTGTATCAAGGGATAGGACAGCCCCGGGTTTTGTCTTTGAGAGATTTGAGCCAGGCTTGACGGTAAGAGGTGCCTGTGAGTGGATCAGAGATCTGAAGAGGAGACGGTCACTAACCTTGCAGCCACATGCAGCCAGGGCAGGTGCCAGAACCAGGCTAACCTTGTCACCCACACCTCCTGTGGAGTGTTTGTCCACAAGCTGCTGGTGCCAGGCCTTGGGCCACTCCAGTTGCTGCCCAGACTCTGCGAGGGCCCGAGTCAGCACAGAAGTCTCCCCTAGGTCCATGCCCTGCAGTCGGATGGCCATCAGCATGGCCCCTAAATATAGATATAATGAGCAAGGTGTTCACGAAGCATGAGTTTTCTGGGGCCGTGATGGTGGTGGGGTAATGTGGATCCTTGAGGTGCGTATGGGGCAGTTGGGGTTCAGGGTCGAGTTAGGGCTTCCCACACACCAATTTGTGTGTCCTGTGCTCTTCCATCCATCACTGCGTGCACGAAGTTTCTGATATCTGCTTCGCTCAGATGCCTTCCATCTCGCTTCAGGCGGATCAGCTCAGGCAGCTGCCTGGGCTCCCCACTCCCTCCCCCTGAGTCGGCACCAGGTATCTCTGGGGCCGAGGGAGGTGGTGTTCCTGGAGCTGCCATGGCTCCAGCCTATAAGGAATATCGAGACACCGCTGGACCTCACTCCCACCTCTCACCCCATCCATGTCTTCGAAGTCTCATGTTTTTCTCAACACCCAGCGCTGCCCCATACCCACCCCCTCCGGCGTCCATTTCTCGACCTCACAACTCCATCCCCGTCTAGTACCTATTCAGTTTAGGGGCCTTTACCAGTTTTCTGGATCTGGTTCGGTTCCGGCCTGTTATCCCTCAGCCCTGTGTGGACTTTGGTGCAGAGGAGACAGTTCACCGTTGGGGACAGCGGAAAAATAAGGCTGTCCCAGTAGGCGGCACTTGTCAAGGTAAGGCCAATCACCTCTTAAGCTGCTCCCTACTTGCTATCTTGTGGCTAATTGACGTTGCCAGGACCTTAAGGGTCGGGTTACAGCGCTCCAGACTGGAGTTCGCTCTGCTTAGTTCCCTGGGGTCTTGGTATCTATGGGTCCCGGGCACAGCTTGCCCTGTTCGACTGATCTCTAGGTTCACATACCACTGAGACTATCGATACTCGAACCCATCACTTCCTCTCCTCCCCCATCCTCTCCTTGCCCGCTTCGGAGAGAGAAAGAGAGACACACACAGCACTGACTTAGAAAGCTTTAAGTAAACAACCGAGGGCCGGTGCGTGCGTGCCTGCGTGCTTGATGGCGTCAGTCGTCCACGTGGTACCGTATCATGGGGGCCAGGTAGTCGGAGTGCCTGATCCCGAAGGTCCAGCCACGAGGCTTCCGGTGCTGCGGGTCCGGGAGACGCGGCTGACCTTACCAAGCCAGCTGTTTCGCTTCATACAGGGATGCCAGTTCCCCGGGGACTTTTTGACCCATGCCTTAGACCTCAGACCCTCATCCCCTGCCCCTTGACCCTCGACTCCAGACCACCTTGTCCACGCTGTAGGATGCCGGTCCTGGCTTGCTGGTGTTCTGTAGAGGTGACAGAGCCCGCCCCAGCATCGTGAACTGCGGGGCTCGAGTCTTGTAGACCCCAGGGCTCACAACGTGGTAGGCACAAGGGCCTGGGGTCTACGATGACAGGATGGGTGCAAGGTCGAGCCTCTGTTCCTTGTGAACTTTTTGTTCCCAAGCTAAAAATCTCACTGTGTACCGCAGGCTGGTTTTGAACTCCCAGTCCTCCTGCCTCAGTTTCGGTGAGATGCCTACAGTTCTGCACCACCCCCAACTTCGCTGACCCTCTTGGTTACTAGAGACTGCATAGGCAGCTGGCAGCTCTGGCCCCCACCTTGCTGAGGTCCTCGAAGCAGCTGCCCACAGTGCTGCGGCCGTAGATGGAGTAAGTTGGGGCTGAGACTTTGCTTATGACTCGTGGGCCCAAGAGCGAAGGCACGGTGTAGGACCCAGGACCTAAGGAGGAGCCAGCAAGAGGGTCCATTGATCCAATCTCCTTGCCTTTATGGCAGACTGCGGGTTGGGGTGAGGGAAGGTCCCTAGTGCTGGATCCAGCCCTTCAGGCCTCACCTGGGGTTTCTTGCTTTGAGAGGATGCCCCAGTTTCGGGGAGCGATGGTATGCCGAGGAGCGCTGGGGTACGTCGCATTTCCCGCGCGTTCTGGGGAGTACCTGCCTATGGGGTGGACCAAGAGTGTGGGCCAGAACTGGAGTGGGGTGAGGTACGGGAAGTCTAGCCTGGGGTCTTGGCACTAGGGAGAAATGGGAGCCACAGGGAGGTTCGGGTTTCTGGGTATGGGTAGGAGATTCCCGGGATTCTGGGTTTGGGATGGGGATGGGGTGAATTTTCTAGCGGGCGTTCTTGGAGGCAGTTCCACGTTGGGGAGACCCGGGCCCCAGGGTGCTGACCCGGTCCCGGAGTGAGGACGGGCGCGGTGTGGCTTAGGCGACCGTAGATGGAGAAGGCCGGGGAACCAACGCTGCCGCGCACAGTCATGCGGGCAGGCACCAGGTAACTCGGCCCGGGTCCGCAGGTTGCATGCCGCAAGGGTAGACGCGAGCCGAAGGAGAAGGCGGGGGCTCGCGCCCGAGACGGATCGTGCAGTTTGTAACCTGCGGGAGCATTCCTGCGTCACCTCCCGCAGGGCCCCGAGGCTGCCAGCTCCTTTCCCTCTCCGGTTTCACCAAGGCAGCCTCAGCACAGAACCTCTTATCTTTTGGCCTTCCCCTTTTTTTTTGCCTCGGACACCGTTCTCCAGTTCCTGGACTCCAGGCACCTGTGTAGACCGCCCACAGTCCCACCTTCCCTGTTTCCTCCCCTGCATCCACCCTTGCTACCGGTGTTCGTTGGCAGCTTGTATTTTGGCCCCGGGCTTCTGTAGTGTGCCGCGATGGGGCCGCGGGGCCGATGTGGCCGCCAAGTGCCGACCCAGACTTCTGAGCCCATAGCGCAGGTGGGGGCGCTTATGGCTTGCAGCACCTGTGGACAGAATTCGTAGGAGACACACTTCCCCAGCTCCACTCAGGACCTGCACGACCGAGGACAAAACTAACACGTATCCCAGGGCACCGGAAAACAAACAATAGTTTCCCAGGATTGGAGGCGGGTGCGCCAGGCCAGGGTCGAGCTTCAAAGCCATCATGGCCTTCTATCCCAGGCGCTTTGGTCCCAATGTTTAAACAGAGGCCAAGTTTGAACCCAGGCCGTGGAAAGGGAACGGTCTGGAGTTTTTGGGTGGAAGAGGGGTTTTTAAAGGTCTTGGGAAAGGACGTCCTGGGGAGGGCCCTTTTAGGGGCACAGGGTGCTCCGGGGGAAGGCCTGGAGACGCACTGACCTGCTGTGGTGGTTACCGTCTTGGGGGAAGCAAAGCTGGGGGGCTTGACAACCCTCTTGTCACACTCTCATACCCCATTATGTCCCGTCTGGCTTCCTGGCAACCAGACCAAATGCTTGACCCCACCCTCCGCAGCCTTCAGTAATATCTCCTGCTGGGGTACGTCTCCCGTTACTGCGGAGACTGTGGGCTGGTTGGCCATTAGGCTGGGTCACAGACCAACACACCCATTCCAGAATGAGATAAATCTGCAGACAAAAAAGCTTTAAGAATAAAGGAATAAATAATACAGAAAGCTCTAATTATGTATCTATGTAAGCCCATGTAACATTCATAAAGCTAATGTTTTGGGCCAGAAAATAATACAAATGGATTAGAGAGGCTACAGTCTAAGACTTGATCACATTCCAAAATAAAAAATTCTCAATGAACAAATTTTTTAAAAAGTAAACTTAAAGAAAAAAAAAAACCAAAAACCTTTGGGATCAAAACTCATATCTTGAGTCATGAATGATAGAAAATATTTCAGAGGGAAACCTAAGGATTTCCTGAAGGATGCATCTGAAGTAGAGAAAAATTTATAGCCCTGAGATAACCTCAGTGTTAATGAAAATTTTAATGACATTTAGAATTCATTTTGCAAACAGGAAAAAAATAAACAGCAAAAGAAAAAAAAAAAAAGAAGATAGAAAAAAAAGTAAGCAGAGTAAACAGGTAGTTCCAGCATTTAGAGCTGGGGCAGGAGGATGTCAACTTCAAGACCAGCCTGAAGTAGACAGTGTGATCCGGACTCAATAAAAACAAAAGAAATGGAACAAAAGGATACAGAACAGCAGAAATGATAAATACCTATTTGCAAAATAATAGCCTTTCAGTGGGTTTGATAAAGGTGAAAGTAGTAGCCAACAGAAAATTGGATACCAAGCCGGTGTGGTGGTGGTGCACACCCAGTATCCCTGTTCTTAAGACCCAGAGGCAGGTTGGCTGTGAGTTCAAGGCCAGCCTAGTCTACATAATGAGTCTCTAGAGTCTCTTATGTATAGAATCTGCAAACAAGGGTACTTTTTCTATTCCTACGTGTGCCCATTTTTATTTTCTTTTGTTTACTGCTGTAGCTAAGACTTCAGGAAATATGCTGAATAAAAATGGAGAAACTACGCATTCTGCCGTGTTCCTGGTTTTGGTCAAAATGCTTTTAAGTGTTTTTCTCTTTAGTATGATGCTGGCATACCTAGTGTTTATTGTATTAAAACATATTCCTTCTGTCCTTTTGTCTTCGGGGTTTTGATCATAATTGGATTTTATCAAAGCCTTTTTGGGATATATTGAGATGGTCACATTTCTGTCTTTGAGGTCATTTATGCTTGTATTACATTAATTTACATAGGTTGAACCATCTTAGAATCTCTGGAAGGAACTAAAGTCTATTTTTTTTGTTGTTGTTGTTTTGATTTATCTGAGACAGAGAAACTCTCAGATTAAAAAAAAAAAAGCGGCTATCAGCTTTGCAGCCATCTTGAGCCATATACCCTGACATGTGACTTGGATTACAATAGCCTACAACAGCTGAGAACACTCTGATAATCTTGGTTTAGATACCTTGAGATTAAAGGTGCGTGAGATTAAAGGTGTGTGACTTAAGAGTGTAATTTAGAGATAAGATTTAGAGACAAGACCTAAGGGCATGATTAAAGGTGTGACCAAAGGTGTGACCAAAGAAGTGAGACATATAAAAGGCAGAGACAGAACAGATCAGACATCAGACATTAGGGAGACAGAGAAGAGAGAACCAGACACAGCAGAGAGAAGACAGGTAGCAGGCACTTGGAAGAGAACTTGGAAGAAGTAACTTGGAACTTGGAGGGACTAGGAGCTAGGGACTAGGCACTAGGAACTCAAGACTTAGGACTTAGACTGAAGAATAAACGGGATTGAATTACACTCTGTCTGGTCTGCATTCTTCGAGTCCGTCCTCACTCTCGCTCTTGCTGAACCCCGACCAGAGGACCGGAGCTGCAGCTTGGGCCAGGATACAGTGGCCGCCCAAACGTGGGTCGGCCCAGGCCTCAACATTTTGCTTGGGCCGAGACAGAGATCCACCTTCTGCCCCCAAGTACTAGGATTAAACTGGCCTGTCTTTTCTCTCTTTAGTTTGGCTAGTGGTTTGTTGATATTGTTTTTTTATACTGATTTTATATTTGATTGATATTGCTGACTGTTTTGTTGATTCTTTGTGTTGTTTTTAGCTTTCTTTTTAAAAGATATAATTTGCATGAGTGTTTTCCCTGTGTGCATGTCTGGGCACCGTCTGCATGCAGCATCTGAGGAGGCCAGGAGAGACTGATGGGTGCTCTGGGACTTGAGTTAACAGATGGTTGTGAGCCACTATGTATGTGCTGGGACTTGAACCCGGATCCTCTGCAAGTCTGTGCTCCTAACTGCTGAGCCATCTCTCCAGTTTATCTTTAAAATTTCTATTTCATTAACTTTTTGTTGTGACAGATCTTTTTTCTTCCTATTTTCTTTTTTCTTTCTTGAGACAGGGCCTTACTATATAGCCCTGGTTGTCCTGGAGCTCACTATGTAGACCAGACTAGCCAAAACTTCACATAGATGCCCCTTGCCTCTTAATCCTGAGTGCTGGGATTAAAGGCATGTACCAGCAGACTTGGCAGAGGCTAACATTTTCTAAGCCTTAAAATTAGTCTGGAGATGGGATTATAAGCATCACAACATGATGCTTTGATTATAGCTACTCTTATGTAAGAAATTTCAGTAATGGAGAAATTTACACATGATGGACTCTGATAGTCTGCAGAGTTATGTGTTTAGGTTCTTTTGTATTTAGCTCTACATGTGAAATGAAGTGTGTGCTGTGCTGTGCCATCTCTGTAGAAATCAACCTTAACTATGGAAACAGATGCCCTTCATTCCTCTTATGGAGATGGAGAGGGGTAGTCTTTAGTGAGCCCTGGGAAAGAGGGCTCCTGAGCCGCTGCCAATGTTACTCAGATCTTCCTGAGCCCCCCTTTTCTCGATTTTTTTTTTTTTTTTGGTTGTTTTCTTTGACATTTGTGCTGTCTGTGTCATCAAAGCCAACACAGACCAGTTGTGTGGCTCATAATGTGTAACCTTTCTAACCGCACTACTTTTTTTTGTTTTGTTTTGTTTTTTTCGAGACAGGGTTTCTCTGTGTAGCCCTGGCTGTCCTGGAACTCACTCTGTAGACCAGGCTGGCCTCGAACTCAGAAATCCACCTGCCTCTGCCTCCCAAGTGCTGGGATTAAAGGCGTGAGCCACCACTGCCCGGCCTAACCACACTACTTTAAAAAACTATGAGTGCCACTGTCTGTCCTCTGTGGGGGCTGGCGGCACGTGCTCAGCCATTTTCCTCACAGTGGTTCTCAACCTGTGAGTCGTGACCCCCATGGGTCACATGTCAGATATCCCGATTATCAGACATTTCCATTATGATTCATAACAGTAGCAAAATTACAGTTATGAAGTAGAAGTGAAAATAAGTTTACGATGGGGGGGTCACCACGTATTAAAGGGTCGCAGCATTAGAAAGGCTGAGAACCGCTGCTCTAGACACAATGGTTTGCCCGCTGTCTGACTCTGGCAAGGGCAGGTGCTTCCTTTTTGACAGTACTAAGTCTACCCAGCTCATTTCCTGAGGCCCCACCCCCACCCTGTCCCCAACGTGGCATCCCCCAAGGTCCTCATTCCTTGTGGGTCCTCTGAGGCTCCTCTGTGATCCTCCTCACTCTAACTGCTCTGGATTTTCAGAAGCCTGTGTGCAGCTGACAAGGCACTGACCAGCCCATAAAGAGCTACAGGGGAAGTGTCCACTATATCTATTGCTAGTCCTGGGTCTCCAAATGTAACTACAAAAGCAGACAGAGCCCGAGACTGGGACAAAGAGTAAAGACAAGGAAGTCCTCTGCAGTCCAAGTCCACCTTAAGGTGTGGGGCTCACCCCATCCTCTTACTGTCACTTAATAGTTCTGTGGGAAGCTGGGATGGGACCAGGCCAGACGAGATACTTGAGGCTCAGCAGGGCCCAGGCAAGGTGCCAGGGACATGCTTGGCACCCCCTTGATGCCTGAGTCAAAGGAGTCCTTGGGTCCATTGTTTCAGAGGAAGAGAAGGTCTACTTCTCGTTGGGAGAGCTATCTTTATTCTGGGGGAACCCCAGTCTCTTTTATGTGTCTGGGTCCTACCTGGTAAATATGTTAAGACTCACTCCTGATGTGGATTTTCAGGATGAACGGGTGGAGAAGGTCCCTCCCTAAAAAACACACAAACAAGCAAAGTACCTATGCCTAATGGAGTGTCCACGTGCCAACCTGGGAGAAGTGAATGGGGCAAGGCGGTGGGCCAGAGCAAGCTTTGGTGCAGACAGGAAAGGCAGAGGAGTGGGAAGGTACCTTGGAACTGGCCTGGTGGAGCACCTGAGCCAGAAAGGGTCTCTGAAGGATCTGGGTACACGTTGATGAATGACTACAGGAGAGGCAGGCTGTGCCCTGAGCTTTTCAGAGGCACACTGGGGTGGTACCTGAGCAGGTCAAGAGGGAGAAAGGAGGCCAGAGGGCTCCAGCATTAGGTGTTAGGTTAGTGGTGGAATAAGACTGGCCACAGGGAGAGAGGGAGAGGTACAGTGTTTGGGTTTCCTTCAGCCTTCCTCACTTCTGTTTTACCCTCTTGACTTGAAAACTACGTTATCACTAGTTTTCTTGGAGCAATGCTTGGTAGCTGCTGGACAAGGGGGATGAGAATGGTACTTGTCCCAACCATGCTCAGATGGTCACTCACATGACCCTCATCCTGGGTTCTTGTGTTCAGCCTGAGAGACCACCAGAATACTACCTCCCACCCCCCCGTCCCTGGTGGCTATGGTGGAACTGGCCTCTCCGGTTTCTGGTAATTTCATCGGGGCTGCATCATGTTGCTAAGACTCAAGATAACATCTCCCTGTGTGGTAACCCTTCCTTCCCAGCGCTCCTGTATAGCCTATAGGATGTAGAGTGAATTTAGGGGCATGGGGGTCTTTAGAGCAGAAGATAATGGGGTGACATGTTGGCAGAGTGTACATGAACAGTGCCATTTGTCCCTAGTATCCTGAGCAAAGAAGGGAGGGACAGAGGCTGGGATGGGGGCAGATAACAGGGCAGGCTGCTGCAAACCACAGGCTCTCTTGATACATCCAACTGGGTTTACTGACAAGCCTGAATACAGGCAGGTATCCTTCAAGGGCCTGGAGAACCAGTCCACCTTAACAGGGCTGTCCTAGGTGAGCTGCTTGCAATGTCATCTGTACACCCAGTAACTCAGGCTGGGTGTGGGGCATGTATAGCTCCCAGGCAGAGCAGGCTCTTCACAGCGGATCTGCAGTCCTCGCCATGCTCCTGGATGCCCTAGAGGCTGGTGGGCCCCTCTGGGGCTGGGATGGTGATGGAGATGATGACTGGGATACAGCTGTACTCACCTTGCTGGCACTAGCAGTGGTAGCCACCTTAGCACTGGCTTTGCACTGGTTTGGCTCCAGGGAGGACCAGGAGACACAAGGATCGGCATCCACAGTTCCAGGTGTGCAACCTGCTCAGGCCGGAGAAGTTAGGCAGGCCCTGCGCCCAAAGTCCGAGGACAGTGATGCCAGTGAGGGGCAGAGCAAAGGAGAGCAGAAACCAGAGGCTCCCGGAGATGGCCAGAGGAGACCTGCTACAGCTAGGACCCAGGGCCCAGAGCCGTCAATAGACAGAAGTATGGTTTCAGATGCCCGGCTGTCACATAAGACACCTGAAGAGGTGGCCAGCAGAGGGACCACCCCAGCAGCCCTGGGAAAGAAAAGAAAGGAGCCAGCCAGGCCAGAAACTTCCTCCCCGGGCCACCTCAAAGCAAAGGACACTCCTGTGCCCATCATGATCCACTTTACCCCACGAAGTCTTGACAGCAAAACAGAGATGCGGCTGGGGGTAACTGGAACCTATGGTAAGGGGACAGCTGGGCAAGGCCCTGTCCATACTGAGCAACAAGACACCAGCCCCTGGCACCTGCCTGTGGGGCCTCCTGGTCCTCTGGGGAGAGGCCTAGGCAGCTTGCGTCGGCGTCGACGGCCTGGTGCCAGCTCAGGAGACAGACCCTGCCGTCCTCTAAAGCTGGATCCTTTCCGCCTGGGCACCGTGGTGAGTGTGTGGGACGCTGTGGATATGGCAGGTTCGGCCAGCCAGGACATCCTCACCAGCCTTGCAGGCCCGTCATCACGCAGCTCAGACAAGGGTCCCAAGGCTCCCCAGGAGATGGGCCTAGCTGATGCTGTGGATAGTCGGCCTCAGGTGGACTCCTTCGAGGATGTGTGTGGGAAAAGCAGCTTCCGCCTCACTCCCACCAGCACTCCAGGGTCAGGGGCTAAGGGTGCTGGGAGCAAGGAGACTGGATTTCCCACCCCCAGGGAGACCCAAGGCATCCTGGTTAGTGAGAAAGTCCGGTCCCGGGAGGGTGGGGCAGCTGTTGTCACCAGCAACGTCAGCCTCTCCCAAGGTGCCTTGCCAGAAGAGCTGCACTCTGAGGCTTGTGTGGTGGACCAAGTTGCTGGTCAGAGCAAGATGGAGAAACTAGGAGAGAGCCACCTCATTGGGAAAGGGAGAGGGTCGTGTCAAGGCGAGGAAAGTAAGCACATAGCTGGCAGGCCAGCTACAGACCAGAGCCTTGCACTTACCATGGATACACGGAAGTCCACGAATAGCTTCAGCTGCATTCCCTCCCACAGCCTTCCAGCCTCTGCTCCGACCCGGGACACTGAGCTGGTTCCATCCTCTGCCACGGCAGTGCATCCCAGCCCTGGGTTCCTACACGCAGTCTCTACCTCTGCTCCTTTAAACAATTTACCCCTGGACGTTAGCCAGGGTCCTTCTGGTGGTGAGAGTCTTAGCGCAGGGCCAGCCCCCTTTCCAACCCCAACTTTAACCTCAGCGGGAGCCTCAACTTCAGCCCCAGCAGCGATCCGAACACCTCCCTCAGTATCTCCCCCAACCTCAATCCCATCCTCAGCCCTAACCCCAGCCCCAGGTACAGCAGCCCCAACCCCAACTTCAACAGCAACCCCATCTCTAACATTACCCCCCTGCACAGCCCCAGTTACAGCTGTAACCACAATCCCAACACTAACTCCATCCCTGACATCACCCCTAACCCCATCCCCAACTCCAGCCACAGCCTTAACCCAAATCTCAACAGCAACCCCACCCCCTACATCACCCCCAATTCCAGCCTCTGCCCCAGTTGCAGCCCAAGATCCTGCAGTAGGCAGTGAGCCGAGGCCTATGCCTACGGAACCTAATGTGGGCCTCTCCAAGAGCTCCCCAGAAAGACGAATCTCAAATAGCTGGGGCAATTTAATTACTATGGTTCTTAGAAGCCACCCCTTCCCTAGGCAAGAAAAAATCCAAGGCAGTGCCCCAAGGGCAGATCCCAAGAGTCCTGCAGGGCCCAGCTCATCCATACACTCTGAAGATATACAGCCAGGGCCCTCCTCTGAAGGAGCCATCTCCAGCCTCCAGGACAAACACAGACCAGTCTTAGTCACACCAGTAGGCTCAGGGAGCCTAGCTGAGGCTAGATGTGAAACAGAGCCAATGAGTTTAGAGACAAATGCATCCCTCGCCCCAGACTCTAGAGGAGATGAAACCAAGCAGAAGAGTCTAGACTTGCTGCCCCCAGCTACAGAGCCTGTGGCTGCCCCACAGGTCCCTGGTCTGGCACAGCTGGGTCCTGTACCTTCTACTTCTATGAGGCAGGATGTTCAGCCCACCCCTCAGCCTCGGCAACGGAGGAGAAAACGCAGCCTAGCTCAGATGTCTGAACACATACTGACCCAAGAAGTACCCCAGCAGCCCCAGGGGCAGGTGCTAAAGGAGGGAGCCAGACCTGCAGACAGCAGGGACATGCTCACAGAGAAGCAGAAAGAAACCCAAAAGCTTATGGTTTTTCTGCAGAAGCCTGGGAGTTGGGGAGTGGTGGAGGGTCCTCATAAATACCACTCACAGGCCTCGCAGCCTAGCACAACCGTGGCACTGTGGCCCCCCAAACTAGATCTAGGCAGCTGCTTGGAAGTTTTGGCCTTCGCCCAGCAGCATGGAGAGCTGGGCTTAGCCCAGGAGACCTATGCCTTAATGAGCAACAACTTACTGCGTGTTCTGGGAGACCCACACCTCTACCGACAGCTGAGTGGAGCCGACAGGGAGCGTATCCTGAACCTGCGGACCTGCCAGGGCCAGACAGTGCTGGGGGTCCTTGTGCTGCCCAGCCTTTATCAGGTGAGCCGTTCAGGGCTCACAAGGGGCCCTCATAGCGAGGAAGCTCCTGCAACCCGGTCTGAGCACTTGCATCTTCACACATACCTCCATGTGTTCAACCCACAGGAGAATGTGTGGAGGCCCCTGACTCAAGTACCAGAGGAGATCCCACTTCGGGGCTGCGGCCTCTGCACTATGCATAACTATCTGTTTCTGGCAGGTGGCATCAGGGGTTCTGGTGCCCAGGCTGTCTGCTCCAACAAGGTATTCTGCTACAACCCTCTGACCAACATTTGGAGCCAGGTTCGGCCCATGCAGCAAGCGCGGGCGCAGCTCAAGCTGGTGGCCCTGGATGGAATGGTTTACGCCATTGGTGGTGAGTGCCTATACAGCATGGAGCGCTATGACCCACGCACAGATACCTGGACCTTGAGAGCATCCCTCCCTGAGGGCACTTTCCCTGTGGCCCATGAGGCTGTGGTTTGCAGAGGAGAAATCTATGTCACAGGGGGTCATCTCTTTTACCGCCTGCTCAGATACAGCCCTGTGAAAGACTCATGGGATGAGTGTCCTTACAGCGCCAGCCACCGACGCTCCAGTGATATGGTGGCACTGGGGGGCTTCCTATACCGGTTTGACTTGTTGCGGGGTGTAGGCGCTGCGGTGATGCGCTACAACACAGTGACAGGCTCCTGGAGCCGTGCAGCCTCCCTGCCGCTGCCTGACCCCGCCCCACTCCACTGCACAGTATTGGGCAACACCATTTACTGTCTCAACCACCAGGTCACGGCTACCTTCACAGTTTCAGAGGGGACTGCCCTGTTTCAGGCCAAGGAGCTGCAACCCTTCCCACTGGGCAGTAAGGGGGTCCTCTATCCATTCACTCTGACTCTGCCCCCTAAGACCTGGTTGCAGACCACAATCTGAGGGCTGAGAAACAAGCAGAACTGTGTGGCTGCTCTGCAGGGACACCCTGCTCTGGGTGGGTCTGAGTGGACCTGGGGCATGGGAAGAAGCCTATGGTCAGAACTTTCTGTTCTCGTGCCTAAAGCTTTCACCATCAGGTTAAGGACCGTTAATTACATTTGAAGTGAGACCCCTTCTGCTTCCCTCCCCTGGGAACCCTGACTCCCTCAATCCCTCTTGGATCCCACTATACCTTGCTGGTTTTGGCCGAGGCCCTCACCTGCATGTCTTAGCTTTATCAAAGCCACTTCTGTCTGTGGATCCTTTGGTACTCACTAGAACCTATTTGAACTTCCTGTTCCCTCAAGATGGAAGAGGAAGCAAAGAGCTCCTCAGGAAATACCCTCATTCTGGGATTTTTGCTATCCTGAGGCCATCTGGGAGTCAGGCTTGACTCCTCCTGGGTCTGAATGTCACTTGACTATCCTATCTTTTGACTGGATAATCACTCAACAGCCCAAGTCCCAGCCCAGACTGTCCCAGGACCACTTGGCCCCTTGTGAGTATCTCTAAAGCTTTCTCGACTCCCACACCGCTCTTACAAGCTCCCCTCTAGAGAAGCCCTGCATTTTACTCTAGTTACACCTTTCTGTTACTGGTGTGGACCAGGACAAGGCATTTAACCCTCTTCTGGACACCTGTCATTCAGGAGATCCATGGGGACAGGATCACCAATAGCCATCTGGCTTGGTGCCTGGGCAAACCGCATTCGAAGTGACATTCCTTCATCCATGGAAAGCCCACTTTAGGCAGGCAGATAAATCTGAGTGCTGCTATTTGTCCTGACCTTCCACCTGATTTATCTCAAGTGGGCCATTTTCCTTAAAAAAAAAAAAAAATCAATTTAGGGGCTGGTGAGATGACTCAGTGTTTTAGAGAACTTGTTACCCTTCCAGACGGCCCAGGTTTGATTCCAAGAACCCACACAGTGGCTTACAACTGTCTGTAACTTCAGTCCCAGGGAATCTTACACCCTCTTCTGGCCTCTTTGGGCATTGCATGCATGTGGTGCATAGACACATTCAAGCGGAAACACCCATTCACATAGAATAATAAAATATTTTAAAAAGAGATTATTTACGATTATTGTGAGGGGGAGTGCATGTGTCATGGTGGGAATGCAGAGATCAGAGAACGGCTTTGTGAGTTGCTTCTCTCCTAAACTCTCTATGTGGAACTAGGGACTGAACTCGGGCTATCAATCTTGAGTGGCAAGTGTCTGCATCTACAATCTTGCCAAGCCCATTTTGTTTCTTTTTCTTCTCTGCTTAGTACAATGGATACAGACAGGCGTTTGGCTCACTGAAAGCATTCCTCACACACTTTTCATCTTTGCTTACAAAGTCTGCGGTGAAGTTGGGTCAACTATGGTGTAAGACAGAGAGGGGTTCTTTGGTTTGCTTGAAAATAAGTTTATTGAGAAACAAGTACCATGTACACGGCTACACGTCTGGGCTTCTGGACTCATGTCCCTGGCTTCACCCCACAGGCTGGTGACAGATGGTGGCTCACTGCTTGCGCTTGGTCTCAGTGAGTAGCTCTTGCCAGTTCTTCTCCATCTCCTCTTTGCAGTTGAGGAAGGCATCTTCTAGCCGGCGCATGGACTCTGCTAGTGTGGGGTTGGTGCGCATGACCACCATGTCGTAGGCCATCCAGGTTGCCTGCACTACAATGACCAAATAGGTCCAGTTAGGTGACAGGCGCTAACGCTCTGGGAGGCCCACTGTGCTCAGCCTTAGGGGCAAGACTCTGGGGGATACTGAGTATCCCAAGGAGAGAAAGCCTATAAGGTGCTATAAACCCCCTATAAAACTTCTTGCTACATTAGCAACAGTGATACCTGCTAATATTCTAGAAGTCTTAACTTCTCAGTATTTAAGTCAATAACGGTAACAAGCTGGAGGCTGGTCTGATATGGAATGGGAGGAAAATCACAGCAAACATGTACCCTTACCTCTCTGTAGTTTATAGCTAATGGTTTGCTGTAGTTCACAGCTGTTGGTTGCAGGTGCCACCTAAGTCATCATTTTTACACTACCCAAGCATACTTACATGCTCAGGTAAGCCGACCATTTCCAGACCCATGAGATCCAAATTAATATGTTTTCTTGTACTCAGTGATCTGAGACACCTAATTACTTGACCCTGACACCAGTAAGGCACAATGTAGATCACTGGCCCATTCCACAACACACCATTTTTTTTTTGTCTAGCAGGTTGTGGGTCATTCTAGCAAAGGCTCTGCAGCCCACCCTTTCCAAACCCCAGACAGTAGGTGACATATGGGTCTGGAGGCCAGAGCAGAGTCTGCTTCCCTTCTCTCTACCTCCAGCTCTGTGAGCTGGAACAAGGGTGCAAATTTGCTAACTTGGTCTCCTCATCCACAAAACAGAGACCATTTACTAGCTTCCAGTGAGAACCGAACAGATGCACGCTATGAACTGGGCGAGTGCATAGCTCTACATTTACGTACAAATATGTCCCAAGTCAATGAATGGTATTAGATGATGGGCCTCTGGCAGATGTACAGTGATAAGGGTGGAGCCCTCATGACTCATGGTGTTGGTGTCTTTCTTTATAAAAGAGACACAGCACTTGCAGTTGGCCATGTGGGGAGACAATGAGAAAGTGGATGACTATACAAACAATGAAGAGAATTCTCACCAGATAACCCGCTGGCACCTTGATGTTGGAGGTCTTGGTCTCTAGGACCATGCAAAATAAATGTTTATTTTTAAAGCTACCTTGTCTGTGGACATTTGTTATAGTATCCCCAGATGATTAGTCGGAACTTGGTGCCTGTATGGAGAGTGAAACACCTGAAAGTGTGGGAGCAGCTTTGGTGGTAGGTAGAGGTGGTTGGGGTTTCGAAGCATATATCAGAAGTGCATGACACCGTGAATAAATGGAGCTTTGAAAGGAATTCTGGTTCAGGAAGAAAAGAGGAATTTAGAGAGAAACTCTTTGTCTTCATAGAGAATATATGTAATGCTGGACAGAATGCTTGGGGACCTACAGATGGTAAAGCTGTTTAGGAACTAGAAGAAAGGTGACCCTTGTCATGACTGCCAAAGGACCTGGCTGGATTGTGTTCATACTCAATATGTGGTGGAAGGGAGAATTGAGAGCAATGAAACTAGACACTCAGATGAGAAGAACTGCTTACAACTGGAAACTTTTATTATAAAGTAAATAACTTAGGTGCTCAGGGCATAGATGTAAGGGAAGAAAGAAACTAACACTAGGGGATAAAAGGCTCAGAGACTGAATCTCACATAGCACCCCACAGACTGAATCTCACACAGCACCCCACAGACTGAATCTCACATAGCACCCCACAGACTGAATCTCACACAGCACCCCAACAGACTGAATCTCACATAGCACCCCACAGACTGAATCTCACACAGCACCCCAACAGACTGAATCTCACATAGCACCCCACAGCACTCACCACCTACTAACTCCCCTGAGCTTCCTAGGCCAAGGCAGAGATAGAAAAATTATTTTATAAGGCCCAGAGATGAATACAGCTTTTAAAACTGCTCTGTTCTGGAGTGGTGAAGCTCTCTGTCTTAGTCACTTCCATTGCTGTGAGGAGACACCATGACCAAGGCAACTTATAAAAGGAAGCATTTAACTGGGGGCTTGCTTACAGTATCAGAAGGTGAGTTTGTGACTATCATGGCCAGGAGTTTGGCAGCAGGCAGGCAGGCAGGCAGGGTGCTGGAGAAGTAGCTGAGCGCTCATATCTGACCACAAGTTGCAGGCAAAGACAGAGAGTGAGTAGTCTGGGCCTGGCGTGACACTTCTTCTCTAGCTAGGCCACACCTCCCAATCTTTCTAAGCAGTTTCATTAACTGGGGGCCAAGTATTCAAATGTATGAGTCTATGGGGGCCAATCTCATTCAAAGCATCACACCCTTCATAGCATGTATGAAGCCGCAGTTTAATTCCTAGCACAAGAAGAATAAAAACTCCTGAATAAAAAAAGTCAACAAAAACAAAGTAAAGTAAGAACTCTATCCTAAGAGAAAAATTCCCAAGGAGGTTCCTCTACAAAGAGTATTCTGGAGAGATAGTTCAGTGGTTAATGGCATTGCTGCTTTCCCAGAGGGCAGGGGTTTAATTCCCAGCACCCACATGACCATTCACAACTGTCCAAAACTCTGATTCCAGGGGACTGACCTGATGCTCTTTTCTAGCTTCTATGAACATTGCAAAAATGTGCAAGTCATACATGCAAGCAGGCAAACCACCCCTACACATTAAATAGATGTATTTACAATGAAAGTAAATACAAGAAAAAGAGTATTCTGTAGCTGCAAATGACTTTAGTGATATCTGTATTTTAAATACAAGGAGGTCCCTTCATACCTGCAGTAGGTTAGAATCATTAATAAGCTTAGCTAGCCATATGGCTCAAAGCACCGTAAGGAAAGACAATCAGTAAGACAGCAGGGCACTCTATCATTTGCATAGCTTTCTTATCTTCCGATCCAAGGGAAATATTTTAGAATCTGCAGAACAGGAGAGATGTCTAGCATGTTTTGTTTTGAAAAGATAGTGTCCTGTGTAGTTCAAGCTGGCCCCAGCCTTGCTATGTAGCTGAGGATGACCTTGAACTCCTGGTGCTTTTGCCTCTACCTTGAAAGTGCTCGGATTACAAGTGTGTGTTACCACATTCCACTTCAGGCATGTGTCTCTTGAGGTTTCAATCCATTTACTATTTACTGATTGCCATTCCATGCTGCCATTTGCTAGGGCATCTCTGGCACTATATAGCAGGGTATAGAGTGGACACGTGAGGAACACCGTGTCCATGATAAGTTGCAGTAGGAAAAGACAGATCATCAGGGAACAAGTCATCAGAAGCTGTGAACCATGCTGAGAAGGATGTAAACGGTATGTATTGTGACAGAGAAATGGCAGGTAAAGTAAGACCACTTCTATGAGGAGGCCACACAGTAAAGCCAACCACTAAGACCATAGCTCAGGGAGAGACTATATACTGCCTGGTATTCCCAAGGTTACACACCGCCACCATCATCATCGAAAAGAAGAAGAAGGAGAAGGAGGAGGAGGAGGAAGAGGAGGAGGAGGAGGAGGAGGAGGAGGAGGAGAAGGAGAAGGAGAAGGAGAAGGAGAAGGAGAAGGAGAAAAGAAAGGGGAAACAAGCCAGACAGTGGTGGCACACGCCTTTAATCCCAGCACTTGGGAGGCAGAGGCAGGCAGATTTCTGAGTTCAAGGCCAGCCAGGTCTACAGAGTGAGTTCCAGGACAGCCAGGGCTATACAGAGAAACCCTGTCTCGAAAAACAAACAAACAGGAAAAAAAAAAAAAAAAAAAAAAAAAAAAGGAAGAAAAGAAAGGGGAAACAAACAAATCCTGTCACCAGCTACATGAGTTTGAACCCAGTCAAGTGTTCAGAGACTGAAGCCACAGTTGGTATTATGACTGTGATCTTAGGAGAAACAGCCAGAACCAGCAAGCTATTCCACGTCCAAATATATTACCTCCCGAAGTTGGGCCATAGCAAATGCTTTTGGCTTCCAGCCGCTTGGACTGGTTCTGAAGCAGTAAAGAGCGGATACCGATTTGGATGCTGAGACTATGATGCTTTCATAGCAAACACTAAGCTGTCGGGTAGTTTTGTAAAAGGACAGTGAGTGTGAAGGATGTGGTGATCCTGAAGAGAGAATCAGCACAAGTGTACAGCTCCGTGTGTGCACTGACTCCAGAATTGCCAATAAAAACCTAGAGAGCTGTTTCTGAAAACTTACTTACATTATTCTTTTCTTTTCCTAGGGGGTGAGAAGAGGTAGAGTTAGTGCTGTGGAATGAGCCCAGAGCGGTGGACACATGGTAATCACGTTCCACTACCAAGCCGTCTCATCCATAAACAGTGATAATAATTATGTATATTCTCCTGAAAATTGTTATAAGTAAAAGAGATAATGTATTTAGAGCATATGGAAAAGACATCAACTTGGTATAAAATGATCATACGCTGTTATTATCACCACTATCAATAACTCAGAAGAGTACTAAACAGCCAGATCTGTGCAGCCTTCCTGTGGTCTAGTGTTAGCTAGCAACTAAAGTGGTAAAATATCCACTTCTAATAGGATCAAACCCATAGAAGTACACACATAGAAAAATATGTAAAAGCCAAGTGGGTGGCGCATGCCTTTAATCCCAGAACTATGAGACAGGGTCAGGGTCAGGGTCAGGGTCAGGGTCAGGGTCAGGGTCAGGGGCATTTGAGGTCAGGCTGGTTGGTCTAGTGAATCCTAGGACAGTTAGAGCTATTGTGAAACCCAGAGAGAGCCCCATTGTTGTTAAGGAGCTACAATGTTAAACATCGTTACTACTGCTCCATGCTTTACAAGAATGGATTTCTGTTTCATGAGCCTAATGAATCCTGCAAACCGGTTTCAACCTATGCTGAACTTGTAACCCCATGACTATGCCTACCTCTTCGCCTAGCTAACCCCCTGAACACCGGTGATGGCTCCCCTGTCACAGGAAGAATTCTCACACTTATCTACCCCACAGGCAGCCTTGAGCCCTGACACTAACAGCCAATTATCTTGACAGTTGTTTTCTAGGAACCCTAGCCCTTCCCCACAAAAAGGACCTCAAAAGTCAGAGAGGGGCTGCTCTCTGAAACATCAGTTTAGGGGGAAGACAGTTGTCTGGCCAGTTCCTTGTACATTTCTAAATACAGCTTGCTTTAATCAGACAGTCATGGAAATGTTTTTTTTTCTTCTCTAAGATCTAACACTATGTATAGCGACCCTGTCTCAAAAAAGCAAACAAAAAGAGAGAAAACGGAAAAAGAAAAAAATCTAGAGCCGGGCAGTGGTGGCGCACGCCTTTAATCCCAGCACTTGGGAGGCAGAGGCAGGTAGATTTCTGAGTTCGAGACCAGCCTGGTCTACAGAGTGAGTTCCAGGACAGCCCGGGCCACACAGAGAAACCCTGTCTCGAAAAACCAAAAAAAAAAAAAAAAAATCTAGAAAATATTGCAAAATTGAGACAACCTTAATGAGCACCTGAGCAATCTGAAGTGTCACCTCTCTCCCCTAAGAATACTTCCTGCTAAAATAACATCACTTTTTCCGATAGGTGTGGTGGCTTATCCCTGTAATCCTGGCACTTGGGAGGCTGAGGCAGGAGGGTTACCAAGGATTAAGAGGCCAGCCTGAGCTAATATGCTAATGTATGAGTATTGATGAAGGATCATGGGACACAGCACTTGCTGCAGATGTCAAAGGCCCCAGGTTCAACCTCCAGCCCTGAAAACAAACATCTAGCAAGTACCAAGTGTTTAGGCTTAACAGAAATCCAAACAGAATATTAAGTAAATGAAAGAAGAACAAACATGTGAGGAAAGCTTGAAACCATAAAATAAGACAGAAGTTTGAGGAGGGGCAACTCACTGAATGGTAAAGGTAATGGTGGCAATGAGGACACCAAGAGCAGCTGTGGGACACTATCATCTGTTAAAACCTGACAGATTATACATCAGAGTAGCTAAATTATCCTATGAGAACAAGAACTTCATGGTGGCCTCTTGTGGTGGCACACTTTCAATCCCAGCACTCGGAAAGCAGAGGCATGTAGATTTCTATGAGTTGGAGGCCAGCCAAGGCTACATAGTGGGAGCCTCTCCCCACTTTATGGGAGCTGGGGACTAAAGAAATGGTTCAGGGAAAATGCTTTCAGTGTAAATAAAAAAAATTCTGGAATGGTTATGCATGTCTTTGATCTTAGCACTTGGGAGGCAGACATCTCTTTCTGAGTTCAAAGCCAGCCTAATCTGTAAATCAAGTTCCAAGCCTGCTTGGGCTACATAGTGATACAATATCTTTAAAAAAGAGAGGAGGAGGAAGAGAAGGGGGAAGAGGAAGAGGAAGAAGAGGAGGAAGAGGAGGAAGAGGAGAAGAAAAAGAAAACAAGATAAATTATTCAAAAATTTAAAACAATATTTAATTTGTGGTTGCTTATATATTGATAACATACTCTCCAGAGATGATATCTGAAAATAAAGTTTTAAAAAGACTATATTACTTTTTTTTTTTTTTTTCTCTGTGTAGTCCTGGCTGTCCTGGAACTCTCTCTGTAGACCAGGTTGGCCTCGAACTCAGAAATCTGCCTGTCTCTGCCTCCCAAGTGCTGGGATTAAAGGCATGCGCCACCACTGCCCCGCAACTATATTACTTTTCAAATTAGACAATTTGTATAAACATTTGTGTGGTAGTTTGAAAGACAAACGTCTTCCAGTCTTAGGTATTTGAATAGTTTGCCCCCAGTTGGTGGCACTGTTTGGGTTAGGGCCTCTTTGCTGTGTTAAGACATCATGACAAAAATCCCCTTGAGGGGAAAGGGTGTGGAACCTTGAAGCTGCCCATCACCTAGATAAGACTGGTAAAAGTCCTTGGTTTGGTTGTAGCCTTTGTCTTCTCAGCTATGCCTCTCTTTGGTAGACAGTTGAGGAGTTTGGCCCTGTCATGGTCCCTCACACTCGTCTCAACTGTCTCTGGGGTGCTCTTCACCTCCATTTTAGCTCTGTCACTCCTGCCCACCCACAACTCCTTCTCTAAAGCTTTCCTCCAAGTCTCCCTGGCTCTTAGTGGCAAGGTCTCTCCTTAGCTCCTTCCCCAGCCTACCCAGACTATGCTATTAGTGTTAGCCATTTTAATATAACATGTACATATTTTAATGTTAATTCATATTTTAAGATTACACATAGTCACACTGATGTCTGTCCCTGGCCTTTACCCACTTTCAAGAAAGGAACAATTTTTATTCAAACTTCTATTCTTATTTTTTCCCCCTGAGACAAGGTTACTTTGTGTAACCTTGGCTACCCTGGAACTGGCTCTGTAGACCAGGTTGGCTTAGAACTCACAGATTCTACCTGCCTCTGCCTCCCAAGGGCTGATGGGCTTAAAGGCACATGACAGCACTGCTCAGCTCAAGTTTTTATTCTTTCTTTGTTTGTTTTGTTTTTCGAGACAGGGTTTCTCTGTGTAGCCTTGGCTGTCCTGGAACTCACTCTGTAGACCAGGCTGGCCTTGAACTCAGAAATCCACCTGCCTCTGCCTCCCAAGTGCTGGGATTAAAGGCGTGCACCACCACTGCCCGGCTCAAGTTTTTATTCTTAAAATGGCACATAGTAGACGTATTCAATAAAAGGACAAACAATTAGATTGAAGTTTTTTGATTTACATTTTTTATATTTTTTAAAGATTAACTTTATTTATTTTATGTATATGAGAACACTGTAGCTCTCTTCAGACACACCAGAAACATGCACTGGATCCTATTACAGATGGTTGTGAGCCACCATGTGGTTGCTGGGAATTGAACTCAGAACCTCTGGAGGAACAGTCAAGTGCTCTTAACCACTCACTGAGCCATCTCCCCAGCCCCTGGTTTACATTTTTAACATTTTGTGCTTATGTATTTATGTGTATGTGTGTGAGCCTGCATGAGTTTATACTCATTGTGTGCATGGAGGATCCTGTGTACGTGTCTTGGTGTGAGTATGCTTGTGTGCCATGATGCAGGCTCAGCTACAAGTGCCTTTATGTACTCGCAGTCAGCGTGCTTGCTCTAGAATTGTTTTCATTAGAGTAAGGTATATACGCCCTATGCCCTGTAAGGTGCCCATTCCCATTATCTGTAGCAAAGTTTGGGCTCACAGATTATAAGAACTATGATTTTTTAAAAAACTATTTTGTTTTATTTTAAGACAGGGCTTCTCTGTGTAGCCCAGGCTGCCCTAGAACTCACTTTGTAGACAAGCCTGGCCTAGACTCAGAGATCTGCACATGCCTCTGGAATTATACATATTTTGAATTAAGAACATATACAATTGTAATGTTGTTGCTACTCCTGCTTCATGGAAACATGGTGGATAAAATAACATTCTCTTCCAGGAATGAAGACATGCACCCATCCTGTTGCTGTTTTATTCCACAGCACTGTGCCTCCCGTTTTCAGGAGTACACTAGTCTTATCATCGTCATAACTCACAGAAAGGCTGTTCAACTTCTGTTCACGAATGCAATAATGACCTGAGCTTGCCATTTACTGCACATGTGAGTTAGTATCTGGTGCTATGCCATGTACACCCCTCTGTACTCTGCCCTCATGAAGGTAACAGTCCAATGGTAGAAGTTAATTAGGTGTAATACCATGGAAGATAATCACAAAATAACATTGTAACTGTCAATTGTTGTGTTGCTATAGTTACAAGCTGTAAAAGTTGGAAGGATGTCAGGAGAACCCTCCTTAGAAAAAGCACTTGATACAGGTTCAGATGTTTGGGGACCAGTGAAGCCATTGGAAAGAAGGGGAGGCACTCTGTCTGGGAAGACATCTTACCTGAGATTTTTTCCATCTCTTCCAATAGCTTTTCCAGGTCCTTGTTCAGGTCGGACAGCATTTTCAGCATGTTATCATAGCTTCTTTCCCCAGGATCGGAATCAGCCATCTGGGCAGGGAATAAAAAGGAGCTGCATGGGACTTGCTGACATTTTAGCTCCCACTCTACAGCTCACAGATGAGCAATCCTCAAACAACTGTTTCCCCATCTCTCAAGAGTTAGACATCACCGCTTACGCCCCAGAGATAGATGCTGTGTAGGTTAGATGAAAATGTGTGGGAGGGTCTGCACAGACTATAGCACATATTAATTGTTCTTTACACACACACACACACACACACACACACACACACACACACACTAACCCAGAAGAGGGGTATAAGATTCAGGTCCCAGCCGGGCGGTGGTGGCGCATGCCTTTAATCCCAGCACTTGGGAGGCAGAGGCAGGCGGATTTCTGAGTTCGAGGCCAGCCTGGTCTACAGAGTGAGTTCCAGGACAGCCAGGGCTACACAGAGAAACCCTGTCTCGAAAAAAACCAAAAAAAAAAAAAAAAAAAAAGATTCAGGTCCCATTTTACAGATGATTGTGAGGCACCATGTGGTTGCTGGGAATTGAACTCAGGACCTTCGAAAGAGCAGTCAGTGCTCTTAACTGCTGAGTCATCTCTCCAGCCCCTATTTTTTTCTTTCTTTGACCGTTGTTATGTGTCGTAGTTATTTTCAGTTGTCAACTTGACAGATCTGAGAAGACAGAACTTCAGCCGAGGAACTGTCTGCACTGCATTGGCCTATGGGCATGTCTGTGGGAAAATTTCTTCAGTCTTTCTTTCTTCCTTCCTTCCTCTCCTTAAAAATATTTATTTATTTCATTTAACATTATTTTAAAAGGTTCATTTATTTTTATTTTTTATGGTTATGGGTTATGTTTTGCCTGTCTCTACACCTGTGCATCTCATGTATGCAGTATCTGAGGAGGGCAGAAGAGAGCATCAGATCCCCTGGAACTGGAGTTAGACAGTTGTAAGGGGCTTTGTAGGTTCTGGAGATTGACTGATTCCATGTCCCCTGGAAGAGCAGCCAGTGCTTTTAACTGCTGAGCTATCTTTGCAGTCCTAAAGATTTATTTTTAAATTACATGTGTCTGTCTGTCTGTCTGTCTGTCTGTCTGTCTGTGGAGGGTATGTGCATGAGTGAAGGCCAGAAAAGTGCACTGAATCCCCTGTAATTGGCATTATGAACAGCTGTGAGCCACCATGTAGCTGGTAGAAACTGAACTCAGGTCCTGTGCAAGAGCAGCCAGTGTTCTTAACGCTGCTGAGCCATCTCTCCAGCCCCGCCTGTGGAGCATTTTTCAAGTGTTAGTTTATATAGGAAGGCCTAGCCCACAGTGGGTGGTGATACCCATAATAAGCAGGTGGGCCTGGGATATATAAGAAAGGTAGCTGAGCAGGGGCAGTAAGCAGCAGTTCTTCATGGCCTCTGCTTCAGTTTCAGCCTCTAGGTTTCTTCTTGACTCTGCTAAAGAATTCCTGCTCTGGCTCCCGTTGGTTATAAACTGTAATTTGTAAAATGAAATGAGCCCTTTCCTCCTCAGGTTACTTTTGGTCAGTATCTGCCATCCTTAAGCTGTTAAAGGGAAGTTTTGTTTTGAAAGGTTGGTCTAGTCTAGCCTTGAACTTGAACTCCTGATCCTCCTGCCTCCACTTCCTGAGAGCTGGGATTACAGGTATTGGACAGCATACCAGGATAAGGGTGAAATTTCGGGCCAGAACAGAAGGCCCCTGTTCTGGGCATGAGATAGATCTGGGGTCTGGGGCAGGCTGTATGGTCTTTGGGGATCTGTAAATGTGTCACTTCTGGAATGTGGTGCTATTTTCATTGGGGAGCCCATCTTTTCTGTTGGTTTGTTTTTGTAAGTAAGATAGTTTTCTAAGAACAGGTGGTGTTTATGAGAGTGGGCTGAGTGTGGCTGATGGAAAAAAGGCCTGTAACATGTTCCTTGAACCTTTATTGTAGGGTACCTCCCTGTTTTATAGCCAGGCTGCATACGCTGACCTGTCCTGGAGTTCCTACCTCGTCACACTCTGGTAATCTGATGTCTTTTTCTGCCTCTCACTGAAACTAGTTTCACCAGTTACAAATGACATACTCATGGCACCTCTGTCCTTATATTTAACTTCTCTTCAGTACCTATTTTCTCCTGGTCAAAATCCTCCTGGTTGGTATTTAACTTAGATCGCTCATAAACTTTGACTGCCTGATTACTACTCCTCTGCTCTCTTTGGGCCCTCTCCTTTACTGGGGTTCAAACGTCAGTGAGGACCCCCTCAGTCTTTTCTCTTAGCACAAAGCAGACTCAGTGGTGATGCCCACTGCTTCATTGTCCTGTTTACATTGTAGATTCAGATGGTGTTTTTAGTTTTTGTTTGTTTTTTTAAGATAAGATTTCTTTGTATAGCCCTGGCTGTCCTGGACAGCCACTCTGTAGACCAGGCTGGCCTCAAACTCAGAGATCCACCTGCCTCCTGAGTGCTGGGATTAAAGGTGTACACCACCACCGCCCGGTCTTCAGATAGTGCTTTTAAACCCCAGGTCTGTATGTACACCTGCTTACTGCACTTCTCCTTAGGGAAGTTCCCTAAACATGTCAAACTCAACAGTGTGAGCTACTTTAATATTTTCCCCTCCCAATCAGCTCTTCTTTCACCTTTTAACCAAATGCATGGCAACACTGTTCATCATAATTCCAGTCAGGACTAGGAAGTCACATGGAAGCCTGCCATCTTCTATAACCTAATAAGTCACTGAAAGCCATTAATCTTATCTGCTCATAGAACATTCAGGGCTCAGGAAAGTCCAGTGTTTGGAAGTTACTGGCAAACTGAACTTTGCCCTTGTGGAGCTCAAAGCCTGGAGTGGTAATGATTGATATGCAATAGAAGAGTCCAGCATTTATCCGCAGGATGAGAATCATCTAGCAGAACCAGCGGGAGGGTTTGATAGGTCTAGGTTTGCAGGAGCAGATGACAGAAGGTGATGCCTCAAGTGGGGAAGACTGGGAGAGGAGCTGGTTAGAAGGCAAACCAGGAGCCTGGTTATATCGGGTAGACCTCTAACGGAGCCTTTAAGAGGCTGCTGAATGTGCAGACCTGAAGGTGAAGGTGAGGAAGGAGATTAGCCCGAGGGCAGGGCATTTGAACAAAGGTGCGGGTCTTCACCTTTTACCTGGGTTATTGCTCTAGTCTGTAAAAGACCTTCCTCCGGTACTTTCATCTTGTCTGGCCCATTTTACATGGTGATTTTTATTTTTTTTTTTATGATGTAAAAATATCATATCACTGATACTCCTCAAGAGCTTTTTGTTTCTTTCAGGATGAAACACAATGTTCATGTAGCTCAGTGAAGGCCCTGGGTTCAAGGCACAGCATCACAAATACTCAAAAGATAACCACATTTTTACTATAGTTTGAAGAGTTTCAGTGTAGTTCTGATGACTCCTCTTCTTATCCAACTGTGAGTTGTACCCAATTAACTGAACAAAGCTCGGATATTCCTTCAAGTCTATACTATATGATGAAGGAAATCCATGCCTAAGAACCACAGGATGATAAAGTTAATATCTTTATGGTTCTTTTGCAAGATCCAAAGAAATACAAAATTAAAGAGAACAATTCTGCTCTATGGGTGGCTACAGAAATCTGTCCTGGCATCTCCAATGTCCCAGCTCTCTAATTCACCTTCACAGCTCCGTTCAGTAGCCTTTTAGGCCTTTCCACAGGGTCTCTGACCCTGACACATGGTGCCTGGCTTCAGCTATTCTTCACAATCTGAATCTTGCATCTATCATGGTTTCAAATCTAGTGCCACATGGAACCATGCTTATAATACTGCCCAGTTCTGCTGCTAGCTTATGATGTACCCTGGCTTCCTTTTTTTTTTTTTTTTTTTTTGGTTTTTCGAGACAGGGTTTCTTTGTGTAGCCCTGGCTGTCCTGGAACTCATTCTGTAGACCAGACTGGCCTCAAACTCAGAAATCCACCTGCCTCTGCCTCCCAAGTGCTGGGATTAAAGGCGTGTGTCACCACTGCCCAGCCGTACGCTGGCTTCCTTGACCATAGCTGTATCAGCTTCTGTGTTGACCCCGAGGAACACTTCCTATTGTTCCAGAGCAGAGCCAGAAACCTCTCCACAATGGTGCTGGCCTCTCTCAGTTTCAGCTGCTACTGCAACACCAGACTGAATACTGTCTTGCTTTGAAATTTCCTCTGCTGAATAAAACAGTTAATTACCTTCAAATCCAACTTCATGCAAGGTCTCAAGACATGAGCAGAATGAAATACCCATGTAAGTGTTCACCTATCTCCTAAGAGAGTTCTGTTCCCATCTGAATCCTCTGAGCTGGTTCTCCACTGTCTGCATTTCTCTTCCAAGCACAAAAATGGCGCATTAAGCTCTGCCTACATCATTCAATAGCTTTTCTAGCCCAAAGTATCAAATGTTCCACATCCTTTCCACAAAAAAGCAATTTGGAATGTGAGGTGGCTTGGCTGGTAAGGGTGCTTTCTGCCAAGCATGAAAACCTGAGTTCAATTTCTGGAAACCCATATTGTATAAGGAGAGAAGCGACTCTCAAAATTGTTCTCTCTTCTCCACATGTTACCCCCCCCCCCCACCGTCATACAGAGTAAATGCTTTAGAGATTAGGCTTAAACGTCCCATGGTCAGGTGTATCCCAGCAACAGCCCCACTGTCTATACTTATTTCTGTCCCAGCTTTGTTTCCCATTGTTCTGATAAAGCACCCTGACAGAAGCCATTTTAAAAGAAAAGGCTAATTCAGCTTACACTTCCGGGTTACAGTTCTACCACTGAGAAGTCAAGGCAGGAACCTGAAGCATTAAGTCACATGCATAGTCAAGACGAGCAGAGAAAAAGAATGCTTGCGTGCATGCTCACTAATGCTCAGCTGACTTTCTCCAGTCTCACAGAGGAGAGGACCCAAACCCCGGGAATCACCGGTGCTGCTCACGTGCTTCCCACTCCACTTGACACAGTCAAGGCAATCTCCCACAGACTTTCCACAGGCCAACCTGATCCAGATAGTCCCTCACTGAGATTGCCTTCTCAGGTGATTCTAGATCCTGTCAACAATTAAAGCTAACCGTCCCAACACAAGTTTATTGTGCTTACTATGCATCTGAATGGGGACTCTGAGTAGTAGGCTTGATGAGTGAGTTATGGAGGGCAGGCTAGAGAGAGAAATGTGAATACTATCCACATTGGAAGACAAAGATCAGATTGGTAAGGGAGAGAGTACAGGTGAAGAGGCCTGGCAGCAAGCTTGGGAAGTGATGCCCAGGAACCACCCAGAGCCTGAAGACAAGGAGTCTGACGGGCAGATGCAGGGCAGAGTCATGTTCTCAAAGTCCACTGCATTCTAACCATTATTTTCCCAGTGTGAAGAATTTCCTGATCTGAAAAGGAGGCTCTTAAAAGCACAAGAGAGGAAATTCCCAAAATCGTATGGGATAACATACTTTGTTAGTATGCAAGCAATGTACAACCCTGAGAAAGTAGGATTTTAAAATGGAAAATGTTTACAAGGATAAAAACAATACTTGTGAATATTCATAATTTCATGTATTTGGATTAGAAGAGAATTTGGTATATTAGAGTATTAGATCAATTTTACTATTCTACTTTAAAATGCATAGTTGATTACAGACTGAAACATTTAACCAAAGCTTATTTGCAGTTTGGGAGCATTTAAGAGAATGCAAGCTTCACTGTAAGCCTGATGTGATATTTATAAGAATTTCTTAAGAGAACTGGGCTTGGTGGTATTTGCCTATAATCTTAGCAATGTGGTATTTGTAAGAATTTCTTAAGAGAACTGGGCTTGGTGGAATTTGCCTGTAATCTTAGCACTTGAGAAGCAGAGGCAAGAGGAACATCATGAGTTTTAAGTCAGTCTGAGTTACATATTGAAATCTGCCAAAGAACCACACACAGATACCAAAACAAAAGAATCTAACTATTAAGAAATCACACAGACATTAATACAATTGAGGAACTTAAAAATATAGAGTATATTACAATTATAATGAGTTTCAGTTTATAAATGGGAGAACAAAAGATGTTGTAAAAGTTATTACTAAAATCTTCTACTAGACTTAAAGAATGCTTTATAAACTACTCTATAGGAGGCATCATCTGGCTGGGACTGGGGTGATCTTGCATGTAGCTCCTGGGGGAAGCATTAGTCAACATGTCAGTCAAGACATGGTTCTCAGGCTTTACACTGGAGTAATTTTGTTGTGAATTTTTCTCCTTTGGCAACTTATACATCACCTTTGGATGCTATGAGACCTAACCCTTGGGGAAGGTGCTTCCAGATAAGGGGTCAATTCCTTTTAAAAATATTTTAAGGTAAGTTTATAAAATAATGGGTTTCCCAATGACTTTCCCAGACATTCTTAGTGTCATTCATCCCTCCTTCCTCTCCGGCTGTATCATCTTCCCTTCCCACTTTCCATGTAACCTTTCCCTTTTCTTCCTTTCTAGCATCTCTCTCCTGCCACACCTCTCTCTAGAGCTCCTTCTCATCACCACCACCCCACAACAGTTCCTTTCTGCTTTTCTGGCTGCCTACTCCAAGTTATATACTCAAACATAAGACTGAAAACTTGGAGACTTCCAAAACAATATAGCTGATCGCCATTGTTCTTGGCTGCTTGCCACAACATGAAGGCAACACCCTATTGCTGATGCCCCCACACAAATCTGTCATAGTGCTTGAAGAAATGAAACTGGTATTTGAAAGCATCTTTCCCAAGGGTTAGGTCTCATAGTGTCAAAAGGTGATGTATAAGCTGCCAATGGGAAAAAAATAGCAACAAATCTACTCCATTGTAAAGCCTGAGACCCATGACTACTAGACTGACAAGATATTCCCAATGGTAATAGTGGCACGTATATCTTGGGGGTAACCAAGAGCTACCTGTTTGGATCTAAAAAGCTTGCTTGATTGGGAGAAACTCATGCTTGGTACTGTAAACCTAGCCAAGAACCTGTGGCTTAAGAGGTCATAGACCCTAGATGATAATCTGCTCCTAGTATGCTGCTAAATAATGTAGTTTCCAACTACCTTCTAATACTTACCTTTCTATTCCTAGACAAGTGCAGCTCTCATCCTTCATCAAAGAGGCTTCTTTTTGTAGCAGATATAGGGTATCACAGATATTCTATTACAGAGGCTATTTCAAATGGTCAAAATGCATAGTCTAGGTGAACATGGGGTGTTCAGCTCCAAGTGGAACATCTATATCATAACCCTACACCTAAAGTTCAAGGAACATTACAGAAGAGGAGGTGGAAATATTGCAAGAGCCTGAGGACCAGAATGACTGCTGCAAGATAGCTCCTGGACACAACAGCGATATTTCGGCCACAGACACTTAACTATATGGCCTACACAAGACTTGCAAATACCATACCAGTCGACATGCCAACATGAGTAGAGGAAGATATCACATGGCTATACTCTTAGATGAATATCTACACATATTCAGTCAATGATGATGAAAGAAATATCCAACCACATGCACATAGGAGTAACAATAATTAGACTCAGTAAGTTCTCTCTCTCTCTCTCTCTCTCTCTCTCTCTCTCTCTGTGTGTGTGTGTGTATGTGTCACACACGTGTGTGTATAAAACAAAATAAAGAGGTGGTGGTGTACACTAGGAAAAATTACACTAAATAAGGTTAAGTTTTTAAAAAGATTTTAAAACTTTAATGAAATGTCAATGTATTGACTTTTTTGCTTGTTTTTGAGACAAGGTCTCATGTAGCTTAGGCTGGCCTCAGACTTGCTTTGTAATTAAACACACTCGGAACTCCTGATCCTCCTTCCTCTTCTTTCAAGTACTAGGTATGTACCAGTGTTCTTGGCTAACTGTTCATCTAAGAGTTGAAGTGTCTGGGCATGCTTACACATGCTGTAATCCAGCACTTGGGAGTCAGAGGGAAAAGGGGCAAGAATTCAAGATTATCGCCTTGTCAGTTATATAACAGGTCTGAGGCCAGCATTAGCTACACGACATCTTGCCATAAACAAATAAAAGTAAAACAGCAGCCACTCTGAAAATCTGGAGAATTCTAAGTATAAACTCTCTATATAACTAGTTATACCACTGCTTGGCATATGCCCAAAGGCTTTGACATCCTACTCTATAGCTATCATCTGCTCAGCACGTTCAGTGCCATTCTAGTTACAATATCTAGGTTATGGAAACACCTAAATGCCCTTCAACTCAAGAGTGTATAATAAAAATGTGGTACATAAACACAACAGAATACTACTTAGCTGTGAAATAGAATCAGGAAATTTACAGGTAAATGGATTATACCCAGTAAGGTGATCTGGACCCAGAAAGACAAATACTACATTTTTTCTTATTTGTGGATGCTAGCTCTAAACTTTCAGGTATGAATATCCTAATGTTCTATTGCCATGAAGAGACACCATGATCAAGGCAACTTTTATAAAAGAAGGCATTTTCCTTGGGGCTCATGGTTCTCAAGGGTAGTAGAGTCTATGACCTTCATGATGGGAAACGGACAGCATGGCACTAGAACAGGAGCTGAGAGCTTTACTAATTGGCAGGCAGCAGGCAGAGAGAGAGAGAGAGAGAGAGAGAGAGAGAGAGAGAGAGAGAGAGAGAGAGAACAAGCACTTTTGAAACTTCAAAGCCCACCTCCAGTGACACACTTCTTCCAACAAGGCCACCCCTTCTCCAACAAGGCCACACCTCCTATAACAAGGCCACACCTCCTATAACAAGGCCACCCCTCCTATAACAAGGCCACACCTCCTATAACAAGGCCACATCTCTTATAACAAGGCCACACCTCCTATAACAAGGCCACACCTCCTATAACAAGGCCACACCTCCTATAACAAGGCCACCCCTTCTATAACAAGGCCACACCTCCTATAACAAGGCCACATCTCTTATAACAAGGCCATACCTTCTCCAATAATGCCACACCTCTTAATTCTTCCCAGTTTCACTAACTGGGCACCAAACTTTCAAAACATATGTATCTATGGGAGCCAGTCTCATTCAAACCACCACAGTAGGTGTATAGCCTGTATAGCTATAGATACCAGGAAAGTATAAACAATGACAACCCAGCACTGAGCAGGCAAAGACAGGTGGATCTGTATGAGTTCAAGGTGATTCTGGTATACACAGGGAGTTACAGGCCCTCGAAGACTACATAGTAAGGCCCTGTCTCAAAAAGGGGGGGCATATGTGGAAGGGGGCAGGAGAGGGGAATAGTAGGTTATAGTGGCTATGAAGGGGAAAATGGGAAAAATAGGTGTGGGGGGCTAACATAAGGAGGGCTGGGGAAGACAATGCAGAGGAAGAGGAACAAATAACACTAAGGATATTTAAAATGCCACGGGGAATTATGTCTACTTAAAATTACATATTATATGTTAATATGTATATGTGCATACATCCATCCATACATATATACATATAGAGTTTAGTTGAAGTTAAGTTAATTGGTGTGACAGTACTCCTCCCCCCCACCCCAAATCCATAGACTAGCATCTGTCAGAAAGCCCTTTGCTAGGCATAGGTAACTTCCTTTCAGTTTCTGGTCAGGGCAATTCAAATGATGCTCCTATAACAATATAGGCTACAGCTACTACCTTCAGTACCTTATAGAAAAAGAAGGTAAGTCCCTCTTGCTGATGATACCACATACTTTGGACTCTGGACTTAGAAGAGCCAATTTGGATGTGACCTGGAAGCCTCATCCATGAGGACTAGCTCTCACAGTACTGGAAGAGCCATGCAAGCTGCCAAGGAAAAAAGGGATCAATAGTCCTACCCAGCTGTAATGCCTATGAACTACAATAATGACCAGCAAAACAAAGTATTCCAAAAGATGCAATGGTGACACTTGTGGGTAACCAACAGCTACCTGATTGGACAGGCCCACTCAGTAGGAGGGGATTCATGCTTGGCAACATAAAACCAGCACTACCTGTGGACAGTGAGGCCATGGGACTAGAGGAGCACCCACTGAGACCACTTTCCTACACCAGTATAGTTTCTAACTACTTTCTAAGTAGTTGTCCTTATACCTGTAGAAAAGTGGTGACATGTGAAACTCTAGACTGAAGAGTGAGATGAAAAATACTATACTAAAATTAGTGAGAGCTTTGAATAGTTCATGCTTCTAGTGTCTAAACAAACACTGATTTTAATCCTCACCAGAAGTGTTATATTAGGTTTATGTCAACTTGGCATAAATTAGGGTCATTCGGGAAGAGGGACTCTGAATTGAGAAAATGCCCCCATAAGATTGGCCTATAGGCAAGTGTGTTGGGCATTTTCATGATTAATTTCTGATGTGGGAGGGCCCAGCCCACTGTGGGTGGTGCCAGCCCTAGGTGAGTGGTCCCCAGTTCTCGGAGAAAGCTGGTTGAACAAGCCATGAGGAGCAAGCCAGTGGACAGCATCCCTCCACAGTCTTTTTGGTTCCTGACTCCAGGTTCCTGCTTTGTTTCTGTGTTGCCTTTCCTCAGTGCTGGACTGTGAATGAACTGTAAGCTGAAATAATTCTTTTCTGCTCCAAGTTGCCTTTGGTCATGGTGTTTTATCACATCAGTAAAAACTAAGATAAGTAGTATTAAATGCTATGATTTTCTCCATTGTACACTTTCTTCCTGAAATGTAGTGAGAAATAGCGTTCACAATGAGTTAGAAGGACGAGAAAATGAGCAGGAGCTGGGTATGGTAGAACGTGTGTAATCTTAGCTGTTCATAAGATTGAGACACGGGGATCGTTAGTTTGAGGCTAGCTTGGAGCCCAGCTCTAAGTAAAAGCAAAAGGAGTTCTACTTCCCTATTCTTAATTTTTTATCTCTGATCTCTTTGCACTCTGCTCTCCAACCAAAAAATCTTAAAAAGCAGAAGGAAACAATTATATAAAACCGATAAGCAGTCAGAAATGTAGGGAGCCAAGGAATATTACTTAAAGCCAATAAGAAGAGAGGATAGTGTAGCTAACTAATCCTTGTAGTCAACAAATATCTATTGCATGCTGTCCCGGCCTGCAGGGCAGTGAACTAGGATCCGGGGGACCTGGAAGAGAGAACTGGAGGACAGGGGACACAAAGAACCACGGCTTGTCTAGAGTCTAATCAAACCGTAATTTTTATTTTTTTCACACAGGGGTTATATACACATAGAGGCAGGATGTGGGGAAGGGGATGATGCAGGAGTATAGGTGTTCTCAGGGGGAGTACAGATATCTTCCAGAACAGGGTATTGGATTGGTAAAAGTTTACAGAAGAAGCAGGGAACAGGTCACTATGACTCTGTCTATGATTCATTTGTTCATATCTAAGCTGGTACTTTCCACCAAGGCTACCTATCCACAAGACCTATGACTACTTGTTCTTATCCAGGCTGGTAGTGTTCCACCAAAGCTACTTGTCTCCAAGGTCTATAGCTAGCTGTTTTAGGGTTAGTGTTTTTCCACAGAGACAGACGAAGACTTTGTGTTAGTAGGCATGTATGGATGACTTGGGCCTCAGTGTATAAACAAGGTTGCTCTCGATAGCATGCTATGCACTTTAGGTGCTTGGATATCAGTGAACAAAATGTAAGAGTCCTCGTCCCTATGGAGTTTTCATTTCAGACAGAGGAAGCAGCCAGCAAACACACATACATAAAATATTATGTAATGATACATGCTAAGGAGAAAAATGAAGTAGGCTTGGAGGCTCATGAAGTAGGAGGAACCACTACATATAGTGTGGACAGGAACGTGTTCCCTGACTGGTTAAAATCTGAATAGACTAGGAGAAAGTAAATACAAGAGCCCAAGAGTTCAATGGATATTTTGGGGGAAGAGTTTAGTGTGTGGGAACACAAAAGAGAAAAGCCCTGAGGCCAAGTGTGTGGGGTGTGGGTAAGCAAAATAAAGTTAGCAAAGCTGGAGAGAAGTGGAGAGCAGGACAGTAGGAGATGGAGGGGTATTTATGTAGAATTGTGGCTTGTATTCAGAGATGGGGGATTGAAGGGGTGTGGCACACCTTCAACAATAATGTAAAAGAATCATTGTAGTCACAACATTAAGGACAGACCAAAGATGGAGAAGAGATAATTAAAAATCCCACTCAGATAAAGGATGAGAGAACTTGGACCAGAATCTTTGTTAGAAACGAAAGTAGTAAAAAGTAGCTACATTGTGAATATGTCACAAATACTGTGAACAATTTAGTGAAAAACGTGTTTGCACTCTTACCTAGGAGTTTTTGGAGTACAGATGATATTCAAAGTCATACAACTAGTTGAAGCAACATAGGAAATGAGGGGAAATGGGTGAGAGGTCTGAGCTCCTCAAAGTTTAGAGACTGAGAAGATAAACTAGCAAAGAAAATGGAAAAGAAGCTTCAGAGAGACAGGAACAGAATCAGGTTGAAGCCAAGAAAGGAAAATAATAAATATTTTAATATTTACCATTAAATATTTATTAAAATATTTATTATTTAGAATAAGAAATAAAAAGTGATCATCACATTTAACAATCTGGAGGTCACTAGCATCTGGACAGATGTGCTGCCTAGTTTTATATCAACTTGACACAAGCCTGAGTGGGAAGAGCAGGGAGCCTTAATTGAGAAAATGCAAGGTAGGTCTACAGGAAGGACTGTAGGGCATTTTCTTAATTAGTGATTGATCAAGGAGGGCCCAGCCCATTGTGGGTGATGCCACCCCTGGTCTGGTGTGCTCCTGGGTTCTGTAAGAAAGCAAGCTGAGCAAGCCAGAGGAGCAAGGCAGTAAGCAGCGCTCCTCCACAGCCTCTGCATTCACTCCTGCCTCCAGGTTCCTGCCCTGCTTGTTCTCTTTTGGTTAAGGCATGTCACTGCCTCCCTCCAGGTGTTTAGGTGCACAATGGAGAAGCAATAGCAGTTTCCCTCAGCACCCTAAAACGGCACAAAGAATATGAATGGCGTATGTGTAATGCATTTGAGTATAAACATACATGATGTGTAGTGGAAGAACAAGATAAAGACACTGAAGGGTAAAGTAAAAATGTTTAAGGGGCAGGCAAGATAACTGGGGGAAATGAGACGACAATATATATTTCTATAAACAGAGGA
Organism: Arvicanthis niloticus; assembly: GCF_011762505.2. Taxonomy (NCBI): domain Eukaryota; kingdom Metazoa; phylum Chordata; class Mammalia; order Rodentia; family Muridae; genus Arvicanthis; species Arvicanthis niloticus. Next base: position 64,052,190 of record NC_047670.1, read on the forward strand.
TCAGATAAACTGAGGTATAAAGCATGAAGCAGGCAGAAGGTTAAGGGCTGTGGCCACATGACTTTGGATTGCAGAAATTGATGAAATCTGGGGGTAGATTCAGGGAGAGAGTATGAGAGCTGAGATGGGTGAAGAATATCTCAGGGTTAGAATTTATGTATTGACATGGGTGAGACCCAGGGCATATGGGGTAAGTCTAGGGCAGACTTCAGGGCTTGGATGTGCAGTGTTCGGAGAAGGCAGCGGGAAGCAGGGTTTGGGGATGAGGAAACAGGGTTGGAGGGAATGTCTGTGATGTGGGATGTAGAGACTGAAGGGGAGGACTTAGGATGTGGGGTGAGAAGAAGCCTCCTGCCTCTTCTGTTTGGAGGGAGAGACTAAGGGTAGGAGTCTTGGGATATAAGTAAGAATTTTGAGGAAAAGGGGTTTAAGAGGAGAATGATGACAGGGATTTTAAGGTCTGGACTAAGAGACTGGAGGAAGTGGTCTTAGAGTATGAGGTAGGGAGAGTGAGAGGAGGCATCTGGAATGAGGGCTGAGGAGATTGAAGTTAGGGGATTTAGGGTGTGAGGAGCTTGAGGGAAGGTGTGTTGGGGTTGGTCTGGTGCTATGTATTCAAATGCTAAATACTGTATCCCAAGATTTGGTTGCCCCAAGACAAATGAATTTTCACATAAACCAGCTTTTGTTGTGTAAACGTTGTCCCCCAAATTATCCCTGATTGATTAATAAAGATGCCCACAGCCTGGGCTGGGCAGAAGAGGAGTGGCCAGAGGGAAGGTTCCTGGGCTTGGGGTCTCAGGCAGGGACCATGATGAGGAGAGGAAGAGGAGGAAAGAAGAAGTCACCACGGGGTGGGTGGTTCATGAACATATATGGCCATGAGGTCTGGCTTGTTGGGGACAGGAGCAGCCCAGGTAAAACATGGCATGTGATATCTCAGGGTTACTGATAGGAAAGTATACAAAATAGCACAGAGGGTTGATATCTGCCCAGCTCTAATGCTCTAAGGGTTATTATAAATATAAAAACTTTTGTGTCCTTTTTTTTTTTTTGAACTCTCTTGTCTACGTTTGGGGAAAAGAGACTGGGGAGGGGGAAGGGTCCTAGGATATAGGGTAGGAAGATCAGGAGAGCAAGATTAGGCTGTGGTTGAGAAACTGAGGTGAAGGGACTTAGGGTGTTGCCTTAGTCATTGTTCTATTGCTGTGAAGAGACACCATGACAAAAGCAACTCATAAAAGGAAGCATGTAACTGGAGGTTTGCCTGCACTTTCAGAGATTCAGTTCAGAGACTGTGCCTGGCAGAGACTCATGGCAGGGAGGATGGCAGCATCCAGGCAGGTGCTGGAGCAGAAACTGAGAGCTACATACTGACCAACAGGCAGAGAGAACCCAGGCATGGCATGGGCTTTTGAAACCTCAAAGCCCACACTCAGTGACACACTTCCTCTGACAAAGGCACACCCACTCCAACAAGGCCACACCTCCTAATCTCTCTAATCCTTTCAGAGTTCCACTCCCTTGTGATCAAGCATTCAAATATATGAGCCTATGAGGGCCATTCTTATTCACACCACTACATTCCATTCTCTGGCCCCCATTGGCTCATAACCATATCATAATGCAAAAATGCATTCACTTCAACTTCAACAGTCCTGTCCATAGTTCATCACAATCTCAACACTGTTTAAAAGTTCAAAGTCTCTGCTGAAACTCATGACATTCTCTTAACTGCATGCCCCATGTGAAATAAAAATGGAAAAGCAGATCTCATACTCCCAACATATAATAGCACATAATATACATCAACATTCCAAAATGGAGAAAAGAGAGCACAGCAAGGAAATACTGAACCAAAGCAAGATCAAAAACCAGAGGGCAAACTGCAGATTCTGCTTTTCTCTTTTTTGAAGTAAACATATGTGTGTGTGTTTGTTTGTTTGTTTTGTTTTGTTTTGAGACAGGGTTTCTCTGTGTAGCCCTGGCTGTCCTGGAACTCACTCTGTAGACCAGGCTGGCCTCGAACTCAGAAATCTGCCTGCCTCTGCCTCCCAAGTGCTGGGATTAAAGGCGTGCGCCACCACTGCCTTGCTTGAAGTTTATATTCTGAAGTTATATTTTCTTTGTATTTTTTTTCAGGCTTTTCCTTAAACTTCTTATCTCCTTGAGCATTGAACTTGGCTCCCATAAAACATTCCCTGGTGTTACTTTTCTCCTCACATTGCACATTTTATATTTTTCTTGCTCCACTTGTTCCTTTTCACTGTAGATACTGTATAAGAGCAGTCACTAATAACCACATGAAACAGTCATTAGGTTGTCTTGAAATCTCCTCTGCCAAAGTCATTAGTCCAAAAAAAAAAAAAAAAATGCTTAAATTTTAGCCTCAGGCAGATTTTTTGAAGAAGAGCAAAAAGCAGTCACATTCTTTGCCAAACTACCACAAGAACTGTCTCTGGGCCACTTACTGATATGAGCTGAACCATCAGAATTTACATTGTCTCAGCACCATTGTCTTCTATGCTCCTACTAGTATGGCCCATTAAGCCCCATTTAAAGCCTTCAACTGCTTTTCTAACCCAAAGTTTATATTCCACCAACAAGCCAAATGGTCAGGCCTGTCACAGCAATACATACTCTCTGGTACCAAGTTCTTTCTTAATCAATGTTGCATTGTTGTGAAGATACCATGACCAAGGCAACTCTTATAAAAAAAAAAAAAAAGCATATTACTGGGGTTATCATCATGGTAGGGAGCATGGTGGCATGCAGGCAAGTTCTGGAGCAATAGCTAAGAGCTACATCCTAGTCAATAGGCAGAGAGAGTATGTAGGCCTGATATGGACTTTTGAAACCTCAAGGCTCACCCAGAGTGACACAATTCTTTCAATAGGGCCATACATACTCCAGCAAGGCCATACATCCTAATCCTTCTAATCCTTTCAAAGGGTTCCACTCCCTCATGACAAAGCTTTCAAATACATGAGCCTATGGGGGGCATTCTTATTCAAACCATAACTGTGAAGAGAAGATGCTGAAGGGAGATGTTTGTGCAGAGGACTGGGAGTTTTGGCTGTAAATGAGAAGCTTAGGGCACAGTTTTTAGACATAGGGTAAGGAGATTGAATGAAGAGACCTTTAGAGTTTGAAGACTTGACCAGAGTCTTAGAGGAACAAGGAGATTGAGGGAAGGGGGTAAGGATATGAAGATAAGAAGCTGATAGAAGGGAGATAAAGTGTGGAGTGAGGAGTTGAAGGGAGGCATCTAGGGTGTGAGCTGAGGAAGGTGAAAGAAGGTTAAGGGTATAAGAGATGAGGGGAGAGAGATAAGGATGGGTGGTGTGTGTTGAAGATTCTAAGAGGAGGATAATAAGAGTGTGGAGTGAAGAGACAAGGAGAGGCATCTGGGCTGTGGGGTGAGGAAATTGAGGAGAGGTAAGAGTGTGGGTTGAAGCCTCTGTGTGGTGGTGCCAGCCTTTAATCCTAGCACTCAGGAGGTGGATCTGTTACTTTGAGGCCAGCCTGGTCTACAGAGTTAGTTTCAGGCCAGCCAGGGCTACACAAAGAAACTCTGTCTTGAAAGACCCCCACCCCCCACCCCCACTCCCGATCCCTTAGCCCCTGCCAAAACAGAACAAAACAAAAAAACCAAAAGAATGTGGGTTGAGATAGAGGGAGCATTTGGGGGGTATAGGCTGAGAAAGCTGAGGGGAAGAGGTAAGGATGTGGGGTGAGATGAGGGTGGCATGAGGGGTATGGGGTGAGGAAGCTGAAGAGAAGATACAGATATGGGCGATGAGGGGAGGCATTTTCAGTATGGGGAGGGGAATAAGGGTGTAGGCGAGGAGAACCCGGGAGCTACTTTTGCTGTGGTAAGAAGAGACTGAGGAGAGGTTCTTGGAGTGAGGGAGGAGACTGAAGGATGGGATAGTAGGATATGAAGGAAGGCGTCAGGTTTTGAAGCTGTAGGAACCAAGGTGAAAGGTGAGGTGTTAAAAGAGGTAGGTGAGGCGTGAGGGACATAAGCAAGTGGCGAGTAATATGGTTGAAGGTTTTCCTGTGGGGCGGTGAATACCACGAGGACCCCGCCCCAGACTCCAAGAACCCCTAAGGTCCGAGCATGCGGAGGCAGTCGGACCCCAAGGCGCGCCCGGCCTCGCTCACCTCTGGCTGGGCCCGCGCTCTGGTCAGCTCCGCAGCCCACGCGGCGGGAGAGGAAGGAGGGACTCCTGGCAACGACGCCCCGCCCCTTTCCGTTACTAGTCCCGCCCACTGGAACTGGCCTCTCGTCCTCATTGGCTCTCCTCCTGAGGACGGGACTTTCCAGTGGGCGGGGCCTGTTCTGTGGTCTTCGACTTGGCCTTACCTGGTCTTCTCCCGGGTTTGGGTGGTCGGAAGTTGAGTGAGAGCAGGGTAGAGATGAGGAAGCCCTGTGCTGCCTCCTGCCAGTGTTCGTACCCTCCTGACCCCCAAGTCCCCAGTGCTTGGCAATTATGTTCCTTTCTTACGTGCCTCGTGTACAGGCACGTGGGTAGGGGCCTTGTCTGTCTGACTACTGTGTCCCTGGTGTTCCGGGCAGCACCCAGCTGGGAAGATGCTATAAAGATGTTTGTTAAATGTCTAGTATTATGTGTGACAGACATTGTACATGTCTTACAGGGGAAGTCAGTGCTAGTGGGTGACAGGATGGGTTACGGGACTGGGGATGGGGGAGGGGATGAGGCAGTAGTATTACCACACAGCACACGCAGATGAAGTGCTGTGCACTATAGCCCAAATCTGCCCCGAAGTGGCCGTTTCTCCACGGAATAGGTTTCTATATCACTAATCAAGGACGGGCAACAGAGCCACTCGGCACTTATAGACCAAGAGCATAAAGCTCTACTGAGAGATGGAGGCTTGGTATGGGGTTGGAAAGATGGTTCAGCCATTAAGAGCATTTATTGCAGTTGGCTGCTGGTGGTGCGGGCCTTTAATGCCAGCACTTGGGAGGCAGAGGCAGGCAGATCTCTGAGTTTGAGACCAGCCTGGTCTACTACAGGGGGAGTCTCAGGACAGCCAGGGCTACACAGAAAAATCCTGTCTCAAAACATAACAAAACAAAACCAATAACAAAACTCCCCCAAAGCCTAATAAACAAACAAAACCAAAACAAGCCAATCAAATAAACGAAGGAGCCTTATGCTCTTACAGAGGACCTGGATTTGGTTCCCAGCACAACCATTTTTGAGTTCGGTTCCAAGGGCACCTTACTCCAGGGTGTGCATACAGACAGAAATATAGGCAAAATACTCATAAACACAATAAACAAACAAATCTTAAGAAAAATAAAAACCTAAATCTCTAATTGGGAGAAAGTTAATAGAAGTCTAGTCCAAACCAATCCTGTCTCACCCTGGGGAGCAAACTCAGATCCTCCTGCTTGAAAGGCAAACACTTTACTATCTCTCCTGGCTCTCTGTGTGTGTGCACGCGTGCACATGCAAGTGTGTTTACACACTGGCAGAGGTCACCGGAGGACATTGGTTCTCCTGTCACTGTCACTCTCTGCCTTAAATCCTTGTGACAGGGTGTGTCAATGAAATTGAAGCCCACTGTTTCTGCAAGACTTGTTTGCCAGTGGATGCCTCAGGAGGTTTGCCTCTCTCCACTCTCCAATACTAGGCTTACAGTATTGGCAATGCCCGGCTTTTACGAGACTGCCAGAGATTCGAACACAGATCTTCATGCATGAGTTGCAAATGATCTTCTTCCCGGAGCCATTGCCCCAGCCCCAACTGGACCTTCATTCAGAGGCAATGGACATACAGTTTGGGGCATGCCATCAGAGAACTGAAATAGATATAATGAAATTCTAACTGTTGGAGGCGGGATGGAGATGAGGAGGCCTCAGTAATGGTGGGAGAGTGAATAAAGGAAGGTGTGGTCACAGAGGAGGGAAATGCCAAGTCAAAACCCAAGAAGATTTGGCAGGGTCTGGCAGTGTGTAGGCAGGGAGGGAGAAGTAGGTGTGGAAAGTAGGAGACAGGTGCTGAATACAGATGCAGATGCTCACAGCCAACCATCAGACTGAGCAGGGGGCCCCAATGGAAGGAATGAAGGAGCTGAAGGGGATTGCAACCCCACCAAAAGAAAAACAATATCAACTAACCAGACCCCCCAGAGCTCCCAGGGACTAACCCCCCAACCAAAGAGTACACATAAAGGGATCCATGGCTCCAGCTACATATGTAACAGAGGATGGCCTTATCTGGCATCAGTTGGTCCTGTGGAGGCTTGATGCCCTAGCATAGGGGGATGTTAGAGTGTTGAGGTGGGAGTGGGTGGGTGGGTGAATGGGAAGAGCACTCTCATAGAGGCAAAGAGGAGGGGGGATGGGATAGGGGCATTGTAGAGGGGAGACTGTGAAGGGGGACAACATTTGAAATGTAAATAAATAAAATAACCAATTTTTAAAAAGAAAGAAAGAAAAGTGGGAAACGGGTCAGGTTAGAACTAACTTTGGACACTAAGTCTGAGAACACAAACTACCCAGGACCCACAGATTTTTCTCTTTAGGATTCTTATCTTTAGCAGATTGCCTGAAAGGAAAACATGCAGGGTTGAGACAAATATTTCTGGACATGCTGGGTCTGGCATGGCCCTGGTGGGAGTAGAATGACATGGCTCCTGCCTCCGGGGCGGCCAACAGGGCGTGGGCCTCCATGGGTGTCGACAGCTGCTGTGGGTGTAAGGCTGGTTTGTATAATACTGTATATATTTTTACGTTCCTCCTTCAAGGAATGTCCTCCCTGTTAATGTTAATGACTTCATGAAAATCAGAGGCAGCAGAGTCCAGGAGGTGAAGGTATGGCTAATGTCTCAGGAAAATAGTGAATGCTAGGACCTTCAGGACAACCCCTAAAGCTGTGGAAAAGAACTCTTAAAAACATGAGTTTGCAAGTATATAGTTTCTTAACCATGCAAAAGCTAAGGATGCAATATGAATTATATATATATATATATATATATATATATATATATATATATGGCTTCACGAATCTAAAAAAACAAAGGGAGCTGCACTATGAGCCAGCTTGTCGGAAGGATTCAAAGGCAGGCAGATTCTTGAGTTCGGGGTTGGCCTGGGACAGAACAAGGTTAGGCCCAGGTGTGGTAGAAATGGAAAATTCAGGGAAGGATCCCACCCAGGTAGCTTACTGTCTGTGCTTAAGAGAGGCAGGAAGATCTCTGAATTCTTTTACAATATTAAAAAATAAATGTGCTTGCTGTCCCCTAAGAATCATGGGATGCTGATTTACAGGATAATCAAAAGGAAACCTTGAGTAAATGACTGGAATGATGTGTAAAATAAAAGGCTGGGCTTATGATCTGCAAGCGATGAGCTGTCCAGAGAAACATTTTTTAGAATAGCAAGAGAAAACTGCTAGGAGAACCATCTCGAGCAGGAGAGAGAGAGAGAGAGAGAGAGAGAGAGAGAGAGAGAGAGAGAGAGAGAGAGAGAGCTAGCTAGCTAGCTGTCTGGAGATCTTCAGAGAAAGCAATCTGGAAAGCTGTCCCCAGCAGAACATAAGCTACTAGCTTGGACCCACGATGTGACTCTGAGTGATTTGTTTCATTGTTTCACTGCTCCCAGATTCCCCTCCTCTCAGAACTGCTCTCCAAGACCGGGCTGGTCTGGACATAGACATAGTAAACATCCGTTCATTGGTTGGTTTTGGTTTTATTTTGTTTTGTTTTTGAGACAGTGCTTTTCTCTTTTTTTGGTTTTTCAAGACAAGGTTTCTCTGTATAGCCTTGGCTGTCCTGGAACTCACTCAGTAGACCAGGCTGGCCTCGAACTCAGAAATCCGCCTGCCTCTGCCTCCCAAGTGCTGGGATTAAAGGCATGCGCCACCACCGCCCGGCGAGACAGTGCTTTTCTGTGTATCCCTGGCTGTCCTGGAGCTCACTCTGTAGACCAGGCTGGCCTTGAATTTAGAGATCTGAGTGCCTCTGTCTTCTGAGTGCTGGGATTAAAGGTATGTGCCACCACCTCCCTGTCCATTTATTGTTTATTAAGAAGAACCCTGTTTAATCAAATCCCTCCAGATACCGTTAGGCTCATCCTGCCTCTCTTCTGAGCCTGGTTTTCTGACTGTCCTTTTTCAACCTGAGTAACCTTTCAAACTTCCAATCATTTTCAACCACATAAACAGTTCACCCCTGACTTCTGTTATCACACTTCAGAAAAATGTCATGAATCTCAATTAACTCTGGTGGGAATGAAGTCAGCTAAGGAAAAAGAAAGGGATAGCCAGCCGGGCAGTGGTGGCGCACGCCTTTAATCCTAGCACTTGGAAGGCAGAGGCAGGCGGATTTCTGAGTTTGAGGCCAGCCTGGTCTACAGAGTGAGTTCCAGGACAGCCAGGACTACACAGAGAAACCCTGTCTCGAAAAAAAAAAAACAAAAAAAAAACAAACAAAAAAACAAACAAACAAACAAACAAACAAAAAGAAAAAGAAAGGGAGCCAAGATCCTGGGCAGAAAGCATAGCAAGAGCAAAGTATAAAGGTACAGATGGGCTGGTTTCTGTGGAGGAAATGAAGAGGAAAGGGAGGTCGGCTCAGGTGGAATGTGAGTGGTGTGAGTATCTGTGGGAATGAGTTGTGCTATCTGAAAAGTCTTGCAGAAGCCAGAGATGAAAGTTTGAGCTTTCAGGAAGCCCAGAGGATCTGCCGGGTATGGCCCATGCTGGTATGTATCTTACACCAACAGACTGTCCCCCTATGTTCCTATTATATCCTAGGCATACAGCATGACTGCATTTCTTAGAGTCTTCTACTTTTAAGTACTGGGCAGTGAGATTAGCCTTTGTTAAAGCTGAAGGTTTTTTTTTTGTTTTGTTTTGTTTTGTTTTGTTTGTTGTTTGTTTTTTTAGATTTATTTTGCTATTTTATGTGAATGAGTGTTTTGACATGAAGTATGCATGCTTCGTCATGCATGATACCTGTAGAGGTCAGAAGAGGGTGTCAGATCCCCTGGGATTGGAGTTACAGATGGTTGTGAGTTACCAAGTGGGTGCTGGCAACTGAACCTGGGTCCTCTGCAAGGGCAACAGGTGTTTTCAAAAGGGAACCTGGAGTAAATGACTGGATTGATATGTAAAATAAAAGACTGGGCTTATGATCTGCAAGCTAACTCTCCAGCTCCAAAGCTGAAGTCTTTACTAAAGCGAACTTCCAAGCACATAGGACTTACTGGTGCATATTCAGGTCAGGCGGGCGGTTGCTGGAGCCTTATGCGTTGACTTTTGCATTACTTTGCTCTCACTTTAACAAAGAACAGATTTGATCTAAGAACTTTAGTGACTGAATTTTAACATGAGTTACAAACCAGCTTGTTGGAGATTTCCTGTTCAGTTTTCCCAGACCAGGTGAACTGATGTTGGCTGAATATATTGAAACCTAGACACTTCTTCACAGGAGGTAACATGGGCCCATTAGAAAGAAGTCTGTGGAAGTATTTTGGAAGTTCAAGGAGGATGCTCTAGCATGGAATGCAACCTTCTGTGAGCATATTTATGCTTTAAAAAAAAATGTTATGTATGTAATGTTGCTCTATTCATGCATACCAGAAGATGGCATCAGATCCCATTACAAATGGTTATGAGCCACCACGTGGTTCCTGGGGATTGAACTCAGGACCTGCTCTTAACCACTGAGCCATCTCTCCAGCCCAATATATTTGTACATTTAAAGTTCATGGAGACTCAGAAGACATTAAGAACTTCTGCTCTGGGGATCCTCTTATGTGCTATTAAGTTGTTGTTTTAAAGATTTATTTATTTTTATGTGCATTGGTGGTTTTCCTGAATGTATATCTGTTTTAGTGTGTTAGATCCTCTGGAATTGGAATTATGGACAGGTTTGAGCTGCCATGTGGGCACTGGGAATTTGAACAGCCAGTGCTCCTAACTACTGAGCCATCTCATCTCTCCAGCCCCACCTGCTATTAAATCTCCTTCCCTCCCCACTCCTCCCCCCTTCTCCTCCCCTCTTCCTCCTTCTCCTTCATATTATTATAATATGCTATAATAACTTTTTTTATAAAGAGCCTAGACTTTTCTCAGCTTTAAATTTATATTCTAAGAACCTATGAGACATTTTAAAACAATTTTCTCTTTTCTTTCCTCTTCTTTCCTCTCCTCCTTTGTAAATAACTCCAGTGGCCTCAAACTATGCAGCCACACACACACGATCATCCTTGGTTTACATGGTCTTGGGGACCAAATCCAGAGCTTCACACATACTGGTCAGGCTCTCTGTCAGCTGAGTCACATTCCCATCCCTTCACAGATTATTTCTTACAGACATTAGATTTGATGTTTTAATGTCTTGTGCCATATTATTCAAGATAATAATTCTGAAAAGTGGATTACAGGGTAGGAACATGGATGGCCCAGCCAGCGAAGGTGTCTGCTGCTAAACCTGACAACCTGACTTCGATCCTTAGAACCACATGGTTGGAAGAGAGAATCAGCTCTTATAAAGTTGTCCTCTGATCTCCACACATATGTAGTAGCATGCATGTGCCCACACATACATACAAAATAAAAATGTAATAATTTGGGGGCTGGAGAGATGGCACAATGGTTAAGAGCACTTGATTTTGTGGAGGACCTGGATTTGGTTTCTAACACCCCCAAGGAATCTGATATCTAATTCTAGATCCCATAGCACCAGACATACATGATACATGCACATGCATACCTGCCATTGATCACTCATTAAGAAAATCTAAAACATTTTAACACAATAATTTTTTTAAGTGAGATTTCTCTGAGATCTTATTAGGCTTGTTGGTCTTACCTTTAAGAGTCTCCTGGTTTTCTCGTCCTGTGTATGGCACTGCCTTAGTGTAAGCTCTGCCATTTCTTCCCTCTGCCATCCTGGCCACCGCTTCTAGACAGGCCTCCTGATTCTCCTATGACTGCATGTTATTTGGCTATACCATCCTGGTTGGCCAGAAGAAACTCACTATCCCATCATCTGAAGAAGACAGAATCAGGCCTTCGGTCTTGGTCTGTCTGTCCTCCTGCTCTCTGCCTGTACATCAGCCACAGGCTGTCTGTCATGTGCTAATCCTTTACAACAGCTATTTCTCAACGTACACCTTTGGCTCTGTCTGTCCCCTTTGTCTGGGGATGCTCTGCCTTCAAGTTTGAGACACGAAAGACAGGGAGAACATGGCTTATTCCTATCTCCATCTTCTCTGTACGCTGGCAGCCTCACTTTAAAAGACCTGCTTTTACCATCATTTGAAATTGCCCTCTTGCATTTGTCTGTCCCTTCATTTCCCTTTGCCTGACCACTAACTTACGTTTGGCTTGGTACACCGTGTACACTCTTAGTCCTTATCTGTGTCCCTTACTCGAGTGCCAAAGGAAGGGCTGCTTGCTAATTTTGTTCACTGTTAGTTCACTTGCCTTGCACACCATGGGCATCCAGCAAACACTTGCTAAGTGGGTCATTCTAAAAATATCCATCAGCTGCACTGTCCTGCACTCATACTCGCCTCTTCTAGTAGTGAATTCTGCATAGACACAGAGAGCCTCCTGTTCATCACTGAGTTTCCAGAACAGGATCATACCTGTGTTCAACAAATGTGATCTCTTAAGTCTGATTTGCTTGTGGGTTCTTAGTGCCTGGAGAGCGCAGAGTCTTAGCCCATTCAAGTGTGCGGCTAGAGTTACTGAGGGCTACTGATGCTTTCACAAGAGATGATTATTGGTTTGCTCTTTCTGTTTCTTTCTTTGACAGGGTTTCACTCTGCAGCTCAGACTATCCTTGAACTCTTGGCAATCCTCCTGCCTCATCCTGCTAAAGTGCAAGGTACTATCACTTCAGAAGTATCAAAGGCAAGCCTAAATGGTGTTTAGCCATCATGTCCAACTGGGTTGGATGTTATTTCAAAAAGAAAGTACCCAAGACGGAAGTCGCTTGTTGCTATAGGGTGCCCTGTGTGCCCTCACAGATATGATCACTTGACAGTCTGGCCTCAGGCCTGGGAGGATGTCCTGTAGAGTTGCCCTCTGGCCCAGATTGGTACAGAAGGAATGTCAATGAATAAAGTAGACATCTGGGTCCCACTTCCTGGCAGACAAACAGAGGTAGTCCCATGGAGTAGGTAAAGGTTCTAAAGTAAGAATTTATTCCAAGTGCACATGAGAGGTTGGACAGCACTCTCAAAGTCCACATTATTCATATTTCAAAGCAGGTAAGAAGCCATTATGAACATTTTCCTACCCCTTCCATCGCCACTGTCTTAGCCTGAGCTGGGGCAGGAAAGGGTCTTATAGTTCTCTAACAAAACATAGGCACCTAAGGGCCGAGAGATAATTATACAGCCTTATTTTTATTAGTATCTACCAAGACCAAAAAAAAAAAAAAAATCAAAATTCCCTCGCTGCTCCAATCCCACCTCCAACTGGGCCTTAAAGGAGCAGTGTCTGCCTGGGGAGCCCCTGCCACCAAGAGATGCTCTCAGAACTGGGCATGTGTACATGCCACCCCTCATGCCTGTGAACTGGCCACAGACCTCTTCCTCCACCAGGTGGGGACCAAAGGGCAGCTGGTGTTTCTCTTGTCCTCAGCTGTCAGTCTTGGAAATTTTGAAAAGCTCAGCGATGTCCAGCAGTGCTTGTCGGATGTGGTTCCCAAATCGCTGGGCGTTCTGTGGGGACCAAGGGCTTAGACACACTTTCAGGATAGCTCCCACCCTTCTGTACTCACTGGGTCCACAAGCAGACTCCCCCCCTCCTGCCCACCTAGAGGTGGAACATGCTTCTGGGTTATCCCAGATAGCACCTCTTCTTGGGACAACCCCAAATGGGAACAGGGGAGACTCACCGTCTCTGAACTTGAGAACTTGCTGGAAACATGGAAGAACATAGTGTTTTCCCCTGCAATCATGTAAGAAACCCCGTAGCCATCATCTGCCACCTGAGGACAAGAAGCAAATGAGACCCAGCAAATGAGCTGACGTATTTCCCTTCCCACAGACTCACAGGAAAAGGTCCCATGTGGGTTACTGCATTCTTGAGATCAGCATCCACTCTCCTAATCTGGGAAGTTGTATGCAAACCAAAGGACTGTGCCTTTGGTTCCAAGTCTGGAACTTCTATTTCATGTAAAGGATGCTGCCCTCTGTGTTTGCAGGTCTAGGACTCAGGGGCTCACAGTAGAGATCACCCCAACCCTCTCTGGGACAGTCTCTAGCCTTCTGACAGAGTAGCTCATGCAAATGTTCTGTGGGGGAAGAACTGTTCTACTCAGATGAATCCATTTCTGCAGGGCCCAGTGTGTTTGCTTGTCCCCTGGAAGCTAGCCTTGGGCATGGTGATGCCTCCCTGGCCAGGCACATGAAATGGGTGGGTTCTTGTACCTGCCTGCCTGGCTCAGCAGCTATCATTTTACATTCTGCATAGGTCTCTAAATAAAGTGCTCGGTACCTGTGTCACCTGGTGGAGGCCCTGCACCTCTAAACTGAAACTCCAGGGTCCCCAGTATTGCCAGCCACCACCCTCCTGGGGGACTCACGGGACCAAAGCCACCTCCAGCACCCAGATGATTGGGGTACTGCTTTGGGTCAAACATGCAGATCTGGAACTGGGGGATCTGGCTGGTGGAGAGGCTCCAGGGTTCTGAAAGCACCTGTAACAGGAAGGTAGAGCCTGTCAGACATTGAACACTCAGTGTGCACCTGTCCTACGGATAGTGACAGAACTACTTCAATAAAGGCGCTCGGCCAGGCATGGTGGCAAGCGCCTCTGATCCCAATACTCAGGAGGCAGAGGTAGGAGGATCATTTGTGTGTTCAAGGTCAGCCTGAATTCCAGGCCAGTCAAAGCTACTTACTTAATAAAACTCTGTCTTAAATAAACCAACAAGATGATCCAAAACACAAACTGGCTGGTGGTGGTGCATGCCTTTAGTCCCAGAACTTGGTAGGCAGAGGCGGGTGGGTCTCTGAGTTTACAGAGTGAGTTCCAGGATAGCCTCGGCTACACAGACAAACCCTATCTTACAAACAATTAACCAACCAACCAAACAACCAAACAACCAAAATCAAAATATAAAAGGCACTACTTGAGGGCACAGAAATAGACATGTGTGGCGTAGGACTTAACTACTGCTGTTCCTTAGGCCTCTGTGGTTGATTTGAAAACCCCAGTGTCCGTGTAAACTCTCCCAGGCTGCCCGAGTCTCATCTAACTTGCCCCTCCTTGGCCTGAGCCCATTTTCATGCTTCCCACAAATATCGTCACCGTCTGGCAGAACACACATTTGTCAGCTTTCCCTCATAAGGACATTAATTCCACAGAGCCCTATTGAAAGAAGGGCTTGGTCTGGGCCTAAAGGCAAGGGGACAGAGGTCACACCCAATGACTTTACTGACCTCAGCCAGGAAAGGAGATTTAACCCCTAAGTACTTGGAGACGACATAAAGGCAGAAGAGGTGTCTGTCGATCCCGGCCCCTGTCATGGCTAGGCGGTACATGTTCTGGTGTTTTTCAGAAGCTTTCCGGAAGAGATCTTGGAGGTCTTGTTTCTGGAGATCAAAAGCAGAGGGGTAAAGTGGCCTAGGCTCTTGGAGTACACAGGGGTGAAAGAGGAAGAGGAACTAGGTATGTGGGGCTCACCTTATGAGACCCCTTCATCATGGCCTGCACAAAGGCTGAGGACTCGCTGGTACAGGAACGCACGGTCTCAGTCCGCCCCTCTCGGAACATTCTTGTCATTGAGGCCTCGTAAGTCAGGCAGAACTTGCCTTTGTCCTGGGGTACACAGCAGGGTGAATCAAGCAGGCGGACCCTGAGGATCCCCTGCACACTCAGCAGCTTTCAGAAGCTCCTACCCGGAAATGAGCCAGCTGTAGGGCAATCTGCACAAAGGCATCGGGGCTGGTCCGACACTTCTTGATGAGGCCTTTGCCGAAAGGTAAGAACCGGAAGCAGTATAACTCCACATCATCGGCCAGTGCCTTGGCTACTCGGTACGAATTCTCGACGGCTGCCTGGCACTGCCAAGACGTGGAAAGGGGTCAGTTGAGGGCAAAGTCCTCCAAGGAGGCCTCTAGATCTAAGAAGGTGTAAGGTTTAGGTGACAGTGAAAGGTGGAGTCAGCCCAATAGCTTCAGGACACACAAATGACAGCTTGGGAAGATTCAGCATGAGGCCATGCTGAGCCTGGTGGAGAGGAGGCAGGCAGGCACTAGCTATCGGGTAGTATGAGCCCATTGCAGATCTCAGTCTTTCTCTAGCCAGACAACCCCCGGGGTCTCTGCTTTCCCTGTGGCCCACACAGCACCCTGAGATGCTCTTGTCCCTTCATCCTGAGGGTGAGACCTAACCTGCCTATTTCTAGTCTGTATACCTGCGCAGGAATGTCCCATGACAGCCGCTGAGGTGGTGGCAACATGGTGTTTGGCTCACCCACACAGTGTCCTGTCTCTGTGTAGCCCAGGTGAAAGGTGTCAGTGCCCAGGACGAACTGCAGGAATAAAACCAAACTTGAGAGACAAGCTTCATCACAGGAAGCTGCCCCGAAGGTGCCCTGTCCAGGGCTTTACCTCCCAGAGGTGCCCAATGATGGGAGCATCTGCCCAGGAGTGTTCTGTGTTGAGGCCCAATAGGCCATTCTTGCAGGAGATAAGAGTGAAAGATTTGTCAAACCACCTGTAGGAGTAGATCAGGATAGACCCAAATTAGACAGCTCTCCAGCCCATATACTGCCAACACTCGTGATTCAATTCCATGTATGAACCCAGAACTTAACCTCAAACCTCTACTGTTCTTTAAAATGTTTTAAATTACCCTTGTTTGTGTGTGTGTGCACATGCCTGTGTGGTGTCAAAGGACAAATTTTGGGAGCTGGCTTTCTCATTCTACCACTGGGGTCCCTGGGTTTGAACTCAGGTCATAGGCCTTAGCAGCAGGTACCATTACCCACTGAGCTATCCCAATGGCTCTGCTAATCTCTAGTCTTCTTCTTCTTCTTTTTTTTTTTTTTTAGAGACAAGGTTTCTCTGTGTAGCCCTGGCTGTCCTGGAACTCACTCTGTAGACCAGGTTGGCCTCGAACTCAGAAAGCCGCCTGCCTCTGCCTTCCAAGTGCTGGGATTAAAGGCGTGTGCCACCACTGCCTGGCCTTCTTCTTTTTTAAAAAGAGTTTATTTCTATTTTATATGTATTGGTGTTTTGCCTGCATGTATGTCCACATGAGGGTGTTAGATTTTGGAGTTACAGACAGTTGTTAGCTGCCATGTGGGTGCTGGGAATTGAACCCAGGTCCACTAGAAGAACAGTAAGTGCTCTTAACCTGCGGAGCCATCTCTTCAGCCCCCTAATTTCTATTCTTAACCTCCAATGTCCAACCTTAACTATTACCACCTTACCTCTAAATAATGCTACCTACTTATTAACTCTGCACCTGGCTTTTACCTTAATCTTCTGACCCTAACTACTAGCCTATACTTGTCACCACTAAACTTTAACCTTAACCTCTGACCCATGAGTCTAGGACACGTACCTGTTATAGCAGTTACCGTGTAGCAAGGCTTTGCCGTAGAGGCTCAGGCTGGACTCGTCGTCAGGGTTGTAACAGTGAGAATCTTCATCCAGGGACACAAAGAAAGCAGCACGCTCGATGGCGTCCAGAGACATCTTGTTCTTGCCAGAGCTAAAGAAGGTCTGACGTGCCTCTGCCCACTCTACCCTGGGGATACAAGGAAAGCAGTAGAACCGATGTGGATTTTTTTTTTTTTTAATCAGCATATCTCTTAGGATCAGGCTGAATGTGGAGACAGGATGAGGTGGGACCACTTGGGTAATCTGAAAGATGTCCTCTGTTCATTTTGTTTTTTGGGTTTTTTTGTTTGTTTTTTTTTTTCAAAACAGGGTTTCTCTGTATAGCCCTGGCTGTCCTATAGAGCAGGCTGGCCTTGAACTCAGAAATCTGCCTGCCTCTGCCTCCTAAGTGCTGGGATTAAAGGCGTGCGCCACCACTGCCCAGCGTCCCCTGTCCTTATTACCACTGTCCTTCACTGTGTCTTATGTGCTTAGCCTTGGTTTCACCCCTGGCCCTCAGTTCTAGGATGAAGGTGGGACCAAGCTTTTTTTTTCTCATGAAGCCTTGCACCTGGGCCTGGACAAACCCTCCCTACAGACCCTGGGTACCTTCCTCCTGCGGTGAGGGCTGCCAGCTTCTCCTCCCCAGGCTGAGGCGGGGAAGGGTCATCTAGGATTCTCTGGAACTGCAACTCTAGGTCTCGAGGCTTGAGCAGGCGCGAGCCCTCGTAGAGCCAAACCTTGAAGAAGCGGCCTTTGTGGTAGACGGCCACATGCCTGCTCTCTGAGAGGTGCTGTAGCAAGTCTGTGAGAGAAGCCGGCAAGCAGCTGAGGCAAGGCCCCAGAGAATACCAGTTCCCCTCTCCAGCCCAGAAAGGGGAACACCTTCCTCCCCACCCCCAGGTGGTCCCTGCAGACCCTGATTTGCAACACATCTGACCTGGGGCTTCCTTTGTCTAAGCCAGTCCCTGTGCCCCAGTCTCTCCTGCCTCCTCCTCTCAGGTGCCATGAGGGATGAGCTCTCTTCTCCTGAGTTCCACTACCCCAGCAGAGTTCATCTCACTTCTCTTTATTCATGACTACCACCCTAGGCACTTGGAGGGCCTGGAAGGAGAGCCACTATTCTGAATCCCTTGGGGGCTGCAGCATCAGCACCTGTCTGTAAGTAACGATCCTCTAGAATCTCTCACAAACTGACTACTTTTCACAAATTCATGACCCTGAGACACTGGAGTGCTTAGAGACAAATAGTAGTTGGGCACCTAGCTGCCATGGCTACAACTTCCTTTTCATGGGTGCCTGGCTGTAGCCCAGTACCTGTCTCTTTGCCTGGGATGCGTGTAGTGTTGAACATCCTCTCCATCTGGTAGGAACACATGGGCACCATACCCAGTGCCATTACCTGGGAGGAAGGCCCAGTGTGGCTTAGATTCAGGCCTCTTTTCCTTACCCCACCCCTCATCCCTGATGTAACTCACTGGCTTGATCTCTTCACGGTCCAGTTTTCGGCGATACATGATCATGGCATGAACAGCATTTCCCAGACGTGCCGCTTGCACATTTGTGTTCTTAATAAGCACAAAATCCTATGGATGGAGCAGAGGCAGTAGGCTGGGGACCTTTGGCTGGGGGTCACCTGAGTCTCACTAGCCTAAGGAAACTTTTTCAGGGGTCAGAGGCATTGTAACCCCATTCCATGCTCCAACCAACGTCACGTCAGGGTGCTCTTCCAGAAACATAAACTAACAGGCTCCAGTTTCGACCAGAGCTGTTCGGTGCCCATTCAGACTCTGCTTACTTTGCTTCAAAGGGTTTCTACCACAAGACAACAACAAAGAAGAACAAATCTTTGATTTGGACAGGATGTAAGGTGTTAGAAAGATAGTTTGTGGATGAGGGGAATTCCAGGAGGCTAGCAGGCTAGCAGGGTATGCTTTAGGCACTAGGAGAGACTGGGCTCCGGGCAGCAGAGAGATCAACTACCCGTCCACAGGTATATGGTGGGGACACCAGTCACGTGAAGTAAGGCAGACAGGGACTTCCTGAGCACAAGAAGCTCCCATTTATCCTGTGGTCCGGCTCCACAAAGGGACAAAAGCAAAGTGTGTTTTAAAGAAGCTCTAAAAATGGTGTCAAGAGAGCTGAGGACCTGTGCCTGAGAGGCCAGAGGACCGTGGGCTAGGAAGCACTGGAGTGTGCTGTAGCTAGCCTGGGAAGTTTAAGGCCAGCATCAGAATTCTGCCTGTTGTCAGGATCCCATCTCCCCTAAGCTGGTTCTGGACTGTTCCTCCAGTGTTATTCTCTCTTTTTCTTTCCCTCAGGTCTCACTCTATAACCCCTCACTCACCCATGGATACTGACGCAAAGGCTCTGGGATCCCTGTTCCAGAGCTTGGGGACAGAGCTGGGCCCACGGGAGCCCTAGGAGGTTCTGGTTCTTACCATGGCATAATAGTTGCTGTTCACCATCAGGGGGCTCCTGCTTCGGAGGTAGACATATTCTTCCCACCAGTCACTCACCTGTGGATAGACAGGCTGGAGGTTAGAGCTGAGGAGGCTGGATCAAGAACATGTGGATAAGAAGAACAAGCCCAGCTCGGCAAACTTACATAGTTAGTTGCCCACCATGACTTGAGCACCAGGTATTTCTGCAGTCTGGGGGCAGTCTTGTCCTGGAATTCCTTGGCCAATGTCTCCATGCGGTAATATGCGTCATCATCCAATAAGGGCCGCACAGAATCCAAGTACTGTGCAGCCAAATTATTATCATGAAGAGGGCTACCTCCATCCTAACCTTCTCGCCACCTCTCCTCAACCAGACCCCATGCTTCTCAAGCCAGTCCTTATCGGGTTGGACTGGTCCTCTGAATCCAGGATTTTGGGCTCATTGGTACTCAGGCTCTTACCCGGTGAATTGTGGCTGGCACACTGGGAACAGGAAGCTTAGGCAGTGATGTTTGGAAGCTATAGAGCATGGGCCGCCGGCTGGACAGGAGACGGACACAGATCTAAAGGGACAGAGCACAGCGTTGGGGTAGGGAGCTGTCAGGAAGAACGGGCACAAACTAGACAACAACTGAGGCCTTCAGAACCATCCCAGCTCCCTCAGGACAAGCACCAGTGGTCAGTCCTCCTCTCCCTTCTTGCTCGGAACCCCAAATGAGATTCCCCATGATCTCAAACCAGATGCCTGCACCCTCCAGTGCTTTTGCTCACAGCCCAGATCTTGGTGGCATGGCTGGTCTTGCTGTGCATCTCGAACATCCACCCATGGTACGAAAGCAGCAGCTTCAGGGTTTGTCGGAATAAGAAAATGCCTGTCGCCCAGACTCCGGTGGAGAAGATGACCATGCTGATTAGTGTCTCCGTCTGTGGGGTCCCATAGGGGCCATACCTATTAGAGAAGGAGGGAGATTTCAGGATATCCCTTTGAGGCCATTCTTCAGGGAATTCTGAGTGCAGTTGTTGACTGTGAACTCCCTCTCTTGGGGAAGAAATGGGAAAAGACCTCTCTGGTGCACTCAGGTCTGAGTGTATCAAACTGCCTTGGAACTGAGAAATGGGTAGCTCTATATGAGAGAGACACTTGCCCACCAATGGCTGCCTTTCTGAATCTGTCCAGTACAAGAATCCTGGCCTTGGGAACTGTCCTGGCTCTTCTTCCTGAAACTTGTATCTTCCAGGTGCCTTACCTTTCTGGGAGGCATCTCTGGATGCAATGGACCAGCCCCATGGAGATGTCCATCTTGCAGTAGTTGGAACCAACTGTTGCCATGACAACAACCAGCCAGCTGGTGGGGCTGCCAGGGTACACACCCCTTAGGATGCCATTCTGTAAGGAAGAAACAAGTATCCAACTGGAGCAGGAAAACGTCGCTAGGCCCCTGAGAAGTCTTGAGAGAGGGCTCCTGGTGTTTGCCTCATCTATTCATGGTGTTCTTCCTCCATACACCAACATTATAATGTCCCCACCACGTCTTCATTCTTCTGGCTTCTGCACTACTGGATAGAGGGTATCTACAACCACCAGCACTCCTTGCCAAAAGCAGAGACAGATGCTGACAATGGGACAATTTCTGACAGCTGGCTTCTGCCTAGGCATCTGCTGGGAAAAAGAGGCCCTGGAGAACCACCCGGAGAATCAACCCACACCTTGATTCGAATAAGGCGTTTCTTCCAGGAGTTGATTCCAGACAGGTAGATGTGTCTCAGAGCCTCCCGACTAAGCCGGAAGTCGACCCCATCTGGGGTCACAGTGAACTGGAAAGCTACTGCCTGGTGTGCTTCCGCCATCCTGGGGTTTAGTCAGCACCTAAGAGTAGGGCCAGAAGGTGCTTAGTGTGCCCAGCCCAGCCCCGCCCCCGCCCAGCCACCTCTAGCTGAGCCTCCGCCCCCCACCTCCCCATCTGGTCCTCGCTTCCCCCACCCCCTGCCCGGTCCCCTATGCGACCACCCCCCAAACCCGCCCGTGCCCCAACGCTACGCGCCCTGCTGGGCCCTTCCAAGCCTGGCCAACCGCCGCTGCCACCGAACCCTCGTGGGGTTCCGGGCAGGCTGATCAGCAATGGTGCAAGAGTCTGACTCCCGGTGCCCCAAGGGCCGCAAAGGGCGGCTTGGGGTCTGGGTAAGACGCCCAGGGAAGGGAATGGGCCTAGACAGAGACTAGGTTCGAGTGGCCCCAGCACTGTCCTTGCCCGGAAAGCTTGGCTGAGAGTAAGGCGTTGTGGAATGGAATGGCTCTGGATCCGGCTGGCCTCCCTGTGCTGGTCCCCAACTCACAGCTCAGGTTTGCTTCTGTCGGTGTATGGGTCTGGCCTCTCTGGCCCATGTCCCCACGTCCTTCAGGCCTGGCCACCCCTGCCCGGCCCCGCCCTGTCCTCACTGGGAACTTGACACCCACTCCCAAATTGGGGTGGAGAAAACAGATAGGGGTGGAAACCAGAACACCCTCCTTTTGGGGGAGCGCCTAGGGAGGGTGGGTAGAGTTTTCCCACAAGCTTGCTGAAGGTT
The DNA here is from genome assembly GCF_011762505.2 of Arvicanthis niloticus. Lineage (NCBI taxonomy): Eukaryota > Metazoa > Chordata > Mammalia > Rodentia > Muridae > Arvicanthis > Arvicanthis niloticus. The sequence continues at coordinate 64,073,811 of NC_047670.1, forward strand.
GCTGGAAGGTCTGGGACTGGGGAATGGAGGGTCTCACGTGAGCATGGTTGCATCAGTGCTAAAAATAGCTGAATGTAGGGAAAAGGTCACCAGGAGTCAGCTGTGCAGCCTCTTCCCTAATTCCAGGGCTCAAGGTTGGCAATCGCATTCAGGGCCCGCTGTTGCCCCATCCCTTTCCAGTTCTCTTCCCCAAATCCCCTCTTTTGTTATAAGCCCAATCTTCATTAGTTGATTCTTCCAAACAGAAGCCAGGGAGTATTATGGGATAGGAGATCTCAATGAGTGGGATGGACCCCTCCCACTTTTAAGCCCAGGGCACTCAACAGAAATCACTTAAGTCTGTATTCCTCAGTTTGTATTTGTGAAGTTCATTTATTTAAGTACATAGCCCCAGGGGCTCTCAGATGCCCACCTTGGCCAAGTGCTAAAGAAAAGGGTACAGAGGTCAGCTCTTTCAACAACAGTCTCACTTAGAGGCACAGCCCAGTCTCTGGGGTCTTCTGCTCTTTGCCCCTCCCTCCAAGGTCCCGCCCTGGAGGCTCCAGGAGAAATCTGAGGTGAGGTTGGATCCTCAAGATGATGAGAAATTCGTCAGCTGCCCCTTCTGCTGGAAGTAGAACTGGAACCGAGACTGGGCATATTCCTGAGGAAGGAGATCCATAATGCATAGTGAGAAGGCTTGGAAGCAGTGTTCTGCCCAAAGCCACCAGGGACGGCCCAGATTCCCTGGAGGACCTGACCAGTGCTACTCCGCAGCCCCCATCCAACATGCCCAGGGTAGGGCTTACTTACCAAGTAGCCAAACTCTATAGTGGACATGGAGGCCTGGAGGATGGACCACAGACCCCAGAAAAAGTGAGATGCCAGAGCATACCTAGGGAATGAGGGCGGGGAAGGGAGCTGCAGTCAAGAGCCCATTTCACATTGCCTGGCTCCCCCCACCCCATCCCCCAGGCTGCTCAGCCTCCAAAGTTCCCACTGCCCTGCTGGTTTCCTGATCCTCGCCCGCCTGGACTGAGACTCTTCTTCTCTGCTAGCCTCTGGTGTGGTCTTCTACCTCTAGCCTGACACTTCATGTTAAAGTCTCCCTTTCTTCTACAAGGATTTCCCCTTCCCCCTTCCCCTCCTTTCTCACCGACTGATCTCTACCAGCAAATCTTCTTCCTGTTTCTTCTGCTCCTCTTCTGAGAGGATCTCGCCTTTCTGAACCTCTGCCAGATAATGGCGAATAAAACGGAGCTGAGATCAATGGACAAGAGTCAGGAACTGGGGAGATTGGAATATCACCCTTTGTAGCCCTTTTCCGAACAAAACAAAAAAAACAGAAAGCTTTTCTCTTCCCAACTTCCAGACTATATACCTGCTGTTCTCTAGTGGGGTAGTCTGTGGGTCTTGCTTTGTAGAAAGGCCATTCCTCATAAGTATAATCATAAACCCACTCACAAAAATGATTCCCAATGTCAAAGCCCCTGGGAGGATAGAGCAAACATTCAGTCCATGGGCAGCTGGGACGTGAAGGTGAAGGCCTGGCCTGTTTTGCCAGGACCCACAGGAGCTGCCCTCCCACACTTACCTGTAATTATAACTACTGTACTCAAAATCAACTAACATGAGGTTGTCATCACTGTTTGGTTCTGAGAGCAATAAGATGTTTCCTGGGGGGAATGGGGATTTTGGTCACTCAGGGCACGCTTCCCCCTTCAGCTTGGGCTCAGAGACGCATGCGTTCCCATACCTTCCTGGATGTCATTGTGGCAGAAGACCACTGGTGACGGTGTAGCGTCTAGTAACTTCCTGTAGAGGTAGAGAGGCATAGGTTATAAGGCCCCGTGACTACGGCCACCTTCATTGGCTAGGTCCTGGCGCTGTCCTCAGCAAAGCCTGGAGAGGACTCTGATAAATGCCTAGTGCCACCCATTGTGTTGTCCGCCTTCACCTGAGGTTGTTCATCTCATCCTTCAGGCTGTACATCTCCAGCAGGTTTATCTGGGGAAGGCTAGTGGAAGGCAGGTCCTGGATCTGCTTTAGGTACCTGTAAGCCACCCAAATAGGACACATTCAGTCTATCTTTCCCCACCCCCTTCTCCTATGGACTCTCGGGCCACATTTTCCTGTCACTGTGATTTGACTGGGAAACAGAGTCCGTGATACTGGGACACCTATCCACTCAACTAGAGGTTCAGTTTAAAAGCATGGTTCCCAAATTTAACTCACCGTTCCATGGTCCCAAACAACCATCGGGGTTCCTTAGTGAAGGGCATCTCCATACCATGGAAACGGGCCATCTTTGTTGCAATGGCTCCTGACAACACTGGGTCCCGAAGCTCTTGAGTTTTCAATGGCCGGCTCTGTACCCAGTAACCTATCAGGGTGGTGAGGGGGCTGGGGCGGGAGGGGGAAGGGATACGGGATGGGAGGAGATCAAGGTCTTAGGGAAATTTCCCTATCTGGGATGTGAAGGCAGACATTGGGAAGGGTAAAGACTTGGTTAAAAACAACAAAAACTGGGCTCTTACTGGGAGGTACTGTTCCAAGCGGCCCTCTGGAAACACTCCATAAAGTTGGGGCCCTAGAGACCTCTCTGCGAGAATGGCGAACATCACGCTTTCTAATACCAAGGAGTCTACACCCTGAAGGAAGACGTATGGCAAAGGGGCCCAAGTCAGAAAGAGCCAGAGGTATGTGGGTACGGGTGCACAACAGAGTTTTCTTCCTCTATGATAGCTTGGACTTCTGGTCTTACTGACTGGGAATTTTAGAGCATCAGCGAATTCAGCTACACAAATAAGACAACACTTTCTGCACCACTTGCTCCAGATGTCTAAACTCACTTCAAGTTAACGGTCCTTACTCCCCCCTCACCTGCAGGATGGCCCCGTACACGCGTAGCAGCACCTCCCGGGGCTCCCCGCCCACATTGGGCACGTGGTTCGGTAGCGAGCATCGGAAGAGCAGGTTGCTGAGGCCTCCGCTGCAGATCCATACAGGTCAGGCTCAGCAAAGGTCGCCCCGATTGGTGGGACCTACACTAGACACCCTTCCATGGAGGACCTCCCATGCCCCAAGGGAGACCCCGAGACCCCACCCCGCGTCCCAACACAGCAGTCTGCAGACCTGGCCCCGCCTCCTCCCCCCGCCTGGCACTGACGGCGACCGAACTGGGAGTGTCTCGAGGGCCGGGAGGTTGACCCCTGACCTCACGGGGCAAACGCTCAGCTCCTCCGGCCGCGCTCGGCGCCAGGCCCCGCCCAGGTACTCCCGGCACCACTGATAGGCTCGGCGCTGCGCGTCACGAGACAGCGAGGAAGCGCGCCGCCGATTGGGGATTGGCTCTGGGCACTTAGCATCCTGCAAACCGTCCTTGGACAGGCAGCCGCCGACAGCCCCTCCTCCGGTTACACCTGTCCCATCTGCAGCCATGACGCGGACTCCGTTAGGCTTAACGCCTGCCGGTGCTCAGCAACCTTCAGGTGAGGCTAGCTCCTTCCGGGTATGCTCGGTTCCGCTTCCGGGAAGCGGGAGAGTCTCTGGGCGTCCTCGGCTCTTCGCGACTGTCCCCGGCTTTCTTCGTGGCTGCAGTCCTGGGACTGTTTTCAAGCCAGATGCGATCCTCAGGGCTGCGGCGCTCAAGGTAGAGAGGCACGGCAGCTTTCCCTGAGTTGGGCGCGCTCTGGTCACGCCCGATACGCCTGTCTGTCTCTGCAAAGACACGATACTGCGTGGACTGTGTCCGGAACCAAGGAAGTGACGTAGGCCAATCCCGAGCGCCGTGGGCGGTTGGACAGTGGCTCCGCAAAGCTTACAAGCGAGGCCCTGGCCAATGAATGGACGATGATGTTAGCTTGCGGCTCCTTTATAACATCTGCTGTGTGAGACACCCAATTAGGGAGTAGAGTAATCGAGCCTATGTTGACACTTGGGGTAAGTGAGTGGAAGAATGAAAACTTAAATTCCAACGATTCCCCTTTCCACAAGGCAGCAGGTATATGTGATGCTAGAAGGCGGAATAGGAATCGGTTCTGCGAGTCCAGCGCTGCATGGACCGCATGAGCTCTACTAACGTGACCCAACACAAGAACTTAAACAGTATGGGGTGGATTTTTCTTTCTAGAGTGTTTATGACTCCTGTTAAATATAGAGAAGGGGGTGTGTGTGACATTAGTGGTCAGCCCAGAAAGAAAGCCAACACAATTCATAATTCATCTGAAGGATGAGATTTATTAGAATGAAAAGGCCTCAAGGCTATGAGTTTCGGAATAAGGGAGAGAGAAATACGAGATCTTAAAGACTTCCCTTTCAAGTCCAGCGACAGATGGGGCTGGAGAGGTGGCTCAGCGGTTAAGAACATTGACCTCTCTTCCAAAGGTCCTGAGTTCAATTCCTAGCAACCACATAATGTGATCCAATGCCCTCTTCTAGTGTGTCTGAAGTATACACATAAAAATAGGTATTTCTTTGTTTTAAAAGCCTAGGGAGGAAGCTTGTGTGTGTGTATGTGTGTGTATAAGTAAGAAAGCAGTCGTGCAAGTCTTTACTCCCAGCCTTCAGGAGACTGAAATCGGTGGTTAGTTACCTGTGAGTTTGAGGACAGTCTAGTCTACAGATTGGATTCCAGGCCTCCCAAGGCTACATAGTGAAACCCTGTCTGAGGAGGAAAGAGTTGCTAGGAGACTTAATGGGGGTGGGCTGGGCAGATGAGCCAATCAGAGAGCAGCCTTAAGAACAATCTTTGAAGTAGACCACTGAGGTGTTTCTAGACTGATCTCCTAAAGAAAAGAGAAAAACGACTTAAAAAAAAAAAAACGTTTAGGATTGTCAGGAAGTTTCCTGCCATCTTATCTAGTATGCAGACGGGGACTGGTAGGTCCATAAATCACGGACTGTTGTCACTTTACAACAAGGTAGTTTGGCTCCATGTCCCTCTGAGAGTTCCAGAGAGGCATCCCATGCTTCAGGCTGTGGGAGCTGGCCTGAAGGTGTAGGCTAGCTCCCCTGTAATCCCAGCACTGGAGAAGCAGAGGGGACAGGGTCAGGACACAGATGGATAAACAAACACGAAGGCTAGTGTGCAGGTGGGTATTTTAACTTCCTCATTACTTTGGACCTTGAACTTTGTGGAGAATGAACTTTGTAGGTGATAACATTGTGGTATGTTGCAATGTAAAAAAGCTGGACGAGCCTGGAAATGTTAGGTGGTGATTTTATTTTTGGCTAGCTTTAGAGGCTGGGCAAAAGTTCTAAACTCTGCTTTCTGGGTAGAGGTTGTAGGTGAGAGTGGTCTTGATTCTGCTGTCCAACTAGAGCAGCCAGACCATATCATTCCAGCTTGTTTTTATATAACTACTCCTGTCAGTAAACGAAGTCAGATCTGGCTTGGTATAGCTTGTCCTTTGTGACTTATTATAGGTCGGCTTCTTAACCTGTGAGTCATGGGTGACCCAGTGAGTTTGGCTGAATGGAGGGATTGGCGAAAGATTTGTTTACAGTAAAGTTTTCTGAACAAATAATAACCAGAAATTCATGTAAAATAAATCCAGACATAATGAATTCAAGGTGTTTCTGACCATTAGACACCTAACTTGTACCCTTGGTTTTAAACACATAGCATGCAGACATCCCGTTGCCGTGCCGGCTTGGCTAGAATTTGGGACTGTGGCATACGCTGTTGAAACAATTGGTGATTCTGTGAAGTTGGTCTCTGTCTCTGGCCAGGTTCTTGCCCATCCTTCCTCCAGGAATGGACTGGGAAGACAGCAAAGGAAACCATGAGTAACTTTATCTGCTTTATGGAAAGAAAGAATTCCAAAGGTCTCAGTGACAAGAGATGTTTCTGAAATGGCTCTAAACACATTTCTGCTAGTTTGTACTTCATAATTAAAGTCATACTCTCAGCACTGAAAGTTGTAAAATAAGAATATCAGTTTTGAAAACATGTTGATGTTCTGACCCCAAAGTATCAAATATTCAGCCACAACTTAATGTTTTGCTGTTTTTGTTTGGCTTTTAGTTTTTGGAGACAGGGTTTCTTTGTATCACCATGGCTATCCTGGAAGTCATTGTGCAGAGTGGCCAGGGTGGTCTTGATCTCAGAGGTCTGGGATACCTCTATTTCCTGAGTCTTAAGATTAGAGGTATGAGCCACCAATGTCTGGCCAGAATTTAATGTATGTAAACATAAACATGTATCTCATTAGGAAGCAATTTTTTCCATCTTAACAAATGGTTAAGTTATATATATATAGTCCTAAGAATTGTTTTTTAGGAATTTTATGAATTATCACCAAATATTTATTTGTATGTTTACTTTATATTACCTATATATTTATATAATCTGTGTTAGGAGTAGACACTCCTACTATTGGCTTCTCTCTTGCAGTGTACTTATAATAAATTTGTCTTAAAGGATAGAAAAACAAAAACAAGAGAATCTTTAGGAAATACACAAAACAGAGACTTTTGTGCAAACCTGCAAGAGAGGGCAAATAGTCTGTGGCCTGCTAATTCTTGCTTCAGTTTTTCCATCAAGTAAATAATTATAGAATGGAAAGTTTGAAGTCCACCACACACAGGCTTTATCACAGCAAAAATAGCACATACACAGGGAGCACAGCATACAAAATAAGTCATAGCTCACTGAATTAACACCGTGTGTGTGTGTGTGTGTGTGTGTGTGTGTGTGTGTGTTGGCAGAGCAGCATTTGCCCCTGGGAGTGTCCAGATGGTCTGCAGCTCCTTTCTCGGGACAAACTCTGACCTATATACAATTGTGGAAAAGTGCAGGCACAGAATAAGGCCTGGAAGGAATGTCTGGCAAAGCAGAACAAGACCACAGGGACAGGTAAGTAGAGGAAGAGGAACTCAAAAGGGCCAAAGAGCCTGCTTGTTCAAGTTCTGCTTGCAGAGCTGCCTTTAGTAGCTAGCTAAATGATACATAAACAGCAGGGAGAAAAGAATAAGACTCGTTCATTCCTGACATGAATCTAGAGCCCCATGTCTCTGTCCACCATTTGCCTCTTTTCCCAGTCCCTGTGCTGCCCACTGCTGGACCAGCTGGGGCCATTTTGTTTGTTTGTTTGTTTTGTTTCTGTTTTTTTTTTTTTTTTTTTTTTTTTTTTTATGTTTTTAGTAGGGTGTTGGACAGGGCTTGATTGGACCTGGCAGGATACACTTTGTGGGTTGGGTCATTTTAAATGACAACAAGAACCTGACTGGGTGAGATAAGGTTGGGGGCCCTATAAAGTTTCTCTTGGGGTTGGGTTGGCCTGGGTTTAGTGAGAGTGAGTTAGCCCATCCATCTTACCAGAGACAAACAAACAAAAAACAAACAAAACCCAAACCCTCCAATAGGGCTTCTTTCAACGAAGAACCTGGAAATAAGCCTTCTCAATTCAAAAATTAATTGGAGCCAGATATGATGGCACACACTTTTATTCTCAGAACTTGGGAGGCAGAGGCAGGTGGATTTCTGTGAGTTTGAGGCCAGCCTGGTTTAGGTAATAAGTTCTAGGACAGCCAGGGTGCATAATGAAATCCTGTCTCAAAAAAAGTGGGGGGTAGGAGGGAGAGTGGTGTTTTGAATAAGAATGGTTCTCATAGGCTCATAGATTTGAATGCTTGGTTACCAGGGAGGGGCATTTGTAGAGATAATCTCTTATGTACTACGCAAAAAAGCATTCACTTGTCAATAAAAAGCTACTGGCCAGTGAGCTGAGGCAGGATTAGAAGGTGGGACATCCAGGAGAGAAAGGGGAATTCTGGGTTTGAGTCAGGCTGGAGAGATTTGCTGAGACACAGAGGAAGACAACTGCATGAAAGTGAAGACCAGGTAACCAGCCATGTGGCAGGACTTAAACTAGAATAGACAGGATAATTGTTATGAGCTGGTTGGGGAACAGGCCCAAGCTTATGGCCTAAGCATTTATTCATAAATGTAATTAAGTCTCACAGCTGTTATTTTGGGGAACTTTATGTGTGGAAGGGAAACCCTGCAGTTATAAATGGTGCCCAATATGGGCCAGACTTAGCAAGAACCAGGCTTAAGGCGTGAACAAGCACTCCCTGGAAACAAAGCCGGTTTGCAGATATGGGGAACTGAAGCCAAATGTATTTCACAGGCGTGGTTCCTTTGAGAGAAATTGCTGCTTTGCAGCAAAGCTGGCTGCTGGGGAGAGTGGAGAGTTGGAACCTCAGTATCTCCTCACAGGAAGGCGCTTCCAGAGCCAGAGGCAGTTTCCTAGCTGGGCTGGGAGAGGCTAAGGAGAAAGCTAAGTGGCCTGTGAGAAAACCACAACCCAATTCTGGTCCACGTGAGAGAAGTCTGTAATGGTGGAGCCAAAACAGGTGGCAACAGGCTGCAGCCCAAACCAACAGAGGCAGCTATCCAGCCCAAAGTAGGTGGAGGGCAGAGGTGCCGGCCCTAAGGGCTTGGAGTCAACCACCACTCCAAGAACAGGCTGAGAAGCTCCAGAGACAACACGCAGAGGAAATCCAAGCCCAGACACAAGCCCCTGACCAGGTAAATATCTTTGAAATTGTGCTAAATGCTAAAGAAAGAATATATAAATAAAGAATATAAGTATATATAATGTTATACAACATTTTAATATAATAAAATATAAAAACAGTCATAGGAAGAGAGTCTCTAAAGGAAGGAAAGAATTGGAGATTAGAAAAGAAAAATATTCTCTATGTTAAAAATGGAGAGAAATGCTGGGCAGTGGTGGCGCTCGCCTTTAATCCCAGCACTTGGGAGGCAGAGGCAGGTGGATTTCTAAGTTCGAGGCCAGCCTGGTCTACAGAGTGAGTTCCAGGACAGCCAGGGCTACGCAGAGAAACCCTGTCTCGAAAAACCAAAAAAAAAAAAAAAAAGGAGAGAAACACAATGACACATGCATCTGGATCTCATTTGATTTTGTTTCACTTATCAGAATACAAGTAATTATTTTCAATAATGATAACAATTTTATATATAATCTTTAAAAGAGATCAAAATAAAGCAAACTTAAAGAATGAAAGAATTGAGAAATGGATTAGGGGTTAGAGGATTCTTTAAATCAGAATTTTAAAAAGTCAGAAGAATCCAATGTGGAATCTACAATAACAGCAAAAAGAATAATTCCAGATAAGAAAAGATCGACCAAAGCTTACAGAATGGCAGCCTGAAGAGATGTAAGAGTAACGCGCTTCAGCTATAAACCAGCGTGGGCAGACTGGATATTATATATCCATATTTATATCGTCAGGGATCAGTTATAAGATGAAGATCTGTATGCTGAGTTAAAAATACAAATTCAAAGCTGTCTCAAAAAAACAAAACAAAACAAAATACAAATTGAGTTTATTGAAGTCACCTTAGAGCAATGTCATACATTTTGTAGCGTTTGGAGGATTAAGATATATACATGTGTTGGTATATCACACTATTGATACATATTCAGAATTCCAACGGGCTTTAGCCTTGAATTCTGAAGATGAATCTGAGATTGCACATTTATTGGAGATGATGGCTATTGGGGTCCAGCAGTTGCCCCACAAACCACATGTACACCCATCTCGGTCAGATAGGGATAGATTATTGAACATTAACCCCAGGACTTACTGATCAGGGATGCAGACCAGACTTGGGAGCTGACCGTGACCATGAATGTTTCCCAGGGACAGTTTATAAAGGCAAAAACCACAGTGAGTTCATGTGCAAGTGCAAGAAGCACTGCCCAGTGGTCGGCTCTGACTCAAGCTATTTTGGCTGGATAGACAGAGCAGTTCTAACTGACCTTTATTCTGATTGGTCCTAAGTGGGGCTTGTTGTGGAATTTCTTAGGGTTAACAGACCTCACAAGATACAGAGCATAACAGGGTGTGTGGTCAGCATGGCCCTGCTCTGAGTCAAGCTGTTTTCCTGTGTCAGTAACAATACGAAATGATGGCAGGCTGGAACAGAATGGCTGCGGTGCTGGGGAGCAGGCTCCAAGAATGGCTGCATCGGCAGTGCCTTTACACGTAGAAGCTGATGATACTCCAGCATGTACGTCCATTACAATACAATACAACAGTATTTTAGACATTATGGCATGAGACACGTTACAGATCTACCTTACAATCCCACGGGCTAAGCAACTGTAGAGAGAGCTAACAAGACTTTAAAAGAAGATGTTCTTAGAACACAAGTGAGGTTTGAGATCTCCCAGAGATAGATTAAATAATGCTTTATTGACTTTAAATATTTAAAGTGTTAATGAGATAAATAACATAAATGCTAAACTAAACTAAAATTTATCAAGGACTGCTGAATTAGATCAGCAGTGATACATGAGGCTCTAAATGTATAGTCTCAGAAGGGAAGGAAGGAAATATGTTCCTTTGGGGGAGAGATTTTACATTTGTTTTCACAGGGCAAGAAAGATTATGGATTCGTTCCAAACTGATAATCAGACTTGAAGATAGTGGCTGGAAATGAGAAATTGTGAAGACCAACAAAACAGGTAAATTATATGTTGATCTCTCTACATGGGAGCAGCTCTGAGGCCGTCTGGGACATGAAAATGTCTCCAGCCAGAACTTCAGCTATGCATAGACAATAATTGTGGGCTAAGGAATACTCAAGACTTATCATGCCATCCTTTCAAATGGCATGGATAGAAATTTACATTTCAGTTTGGTTATACAGTCCAAACTAATTCTTAAAGAAAGACAGATGCCTTATATGCTCGCACAGTGGACAGTCATCTTTACCTGAGTTGAGCATACTGCACATTCTACACATATGTTATTTCAGAAGTGTATATTGCCCGTGAGAGTTTTATGTCTGCATACACCCATAAAGCCAATGCAACCCCAAAACATTCTCCTTGAGGCTGAGATGCTGAGGCATATTTATTCCAGCATCCTGCTTGATCCAACCGCAGACTGCCTGAATAGCTGTTTCATCAAAACTGACTTCCAGGACAGCTTCAAAGAAAGCTGCTGTGGTGGTTTGAAAAGGTTTGGCCCCCGTAGACTCGTGTTTGAATGCTTGGCCTATGGGGAGTAGGACTATTAGGGGTTGTGGCCTTGTTGGAGTAGGTGTGGCCTTGTTGGAGTTTGTCACTGTGGGGGGTGGGCTTTGAGGTCTCCTCCTATGCTCAGACTCTACCCAGTGCAGATGAGACCCTCCTCCTGCATGCCTGTGGATCAAGATGTAGAACTCTCTGCTCTTCTAGTACCAAGTCTGCCTGGACACTGTTTACAGGATATTTGGACCTGTTTCTAGTTGTGATGTGGCTCAGCCCTTAGCACATACCTTTAACCCCTCTGCTGGAACACAGACACACCCTTAGTATTTACCTTCAATCCCAAACAGTGAAGGGAAAGTTAGCTTGTAAAAGGGAGCACCCATGTTTGTGCGTGATGTCGAATTGAGTGGCAGACCAAGGGACAAATCAGAGAAAAATTTGACAGAATAGGATATGCCCAACTCTCAGGAGAAGAGAGAGGAAAGGGAAGCTGTTTAGGGAGGGACAGCACAGGAGGAGGAGAGCACAATAGAGGAATACAGTGGAGTTTGTGGAGAGCAGTACAGTAGAGTTGAGACGGAGAGTAGAGCAGCACAGAGAGGGAGAAGGAGGCAGTGTTACAGGGAGTTTTACAGAGACAGAAGAGAGAACAGCTAGACATAGGCAGAGACAGAGCAAGCAAAAGAATGAGAAAGAGCCAGAAGATTAGAAGAGTTTGCTAGAATTAGTTTGAGGTCAAGCAGAGCAATTTAGAGGTCCAGAAAAGATCCAGATTGAATCAGTCAGCTGGGAGAGTACTTTGAGCCAGAACAGCTGAGTTGAACCAGACAGACAGATGAGAAAAGAACTAGGAAGGGGTAAGCTTCTTCAACAGTATACCTCAGAGGCTGAAAATATTCTAGGCCTAAATAAGATCGTATAGAGGCTAGAATCTTCCAGGACTGGGCCCTAGGTTAGCAGACAGAAGCAGTAGGCCTCCCAGACAGAAATAAGTTATTTTTCTAGGACACCGCCATGCTTCCCACCATGATGCTAATGGACGGAACTTCTGAAATTGTAAACCATTGATGAAATGGTTTCCTTTATAAAAGTTATCTTGGTCATGCTGTCCTTTCACAGCAATGGAAACCCTAACTAAGGCAGCTGCTGACCCCAGATGACCCCAATTCATCCAGTGTCACAGACTGTTCAGCCCTGAACTTCCTCAGCATGCAGAGACTGGACAGCAAGCTAGCTTTCTTAAGACTGACCCATTTTCTAGGGGGCCTCCAAAGGAAAATGATGCCCCAAGTCAACAGTAAGCAACTGAAGAGAGTGAAGCCCCTGTTCCCAAGAGGTGGGTCGGATGGTTTTCAGTCGTTTAATGGATGATACTTTGTGACCCTCCCTGCCTCTGGGGATCATCAGCCAATATAAGTCCACAAAGGCAAAGGGACCAGAGATGACTGAATTGGGGGTGTGGGGGAGGAGAGGAGTTTAGAAGCCCACACTGGGACCAGCCATGGGAAGGCAGATCAACTTTATTTGGGGATGGGCATCAGAGAATGCAGGATGGGCAAAGGTCATTGGCTGAAAGCTTAAGATAATGTGCCTCATTAGCATAGAGAGGCACTTCAGGGCTCTCTAGCTGAATGGGTGCTAGCTGAATGGGTTCTTATGAAGAGAAGGCAAGTTGAACCTGCGATTTTAACCATTCTGCAGGTAGAGGCATGATGGGGATTTTGAACTCCCCAGACAAGGTCAGAGAGGGGCAAACCCTGCCAGTGAAGGGAGACCTCTAGATTGCACCGAGCAGACAGTGGTAGACCTATTAATTAGCAGGGGTTTCCCACAATGAATATATCATTTAAGGGCAGTGGTTACCAGTTGTTATGGTCTTGGACAAGGAGGAATCAAAATGAGGGAGGTTAGATTCAGGATTTCTTTTTCTTTCCTCTATCCTTTCCTATCTAGTGATAGGGGGAAAACTAGGGGATGTTGGGGGGGGGGATGAAAAGAGAAAGGGGGATATAGGAATATTAAGAATAAAGAGTAGATTCTTGAATCTACTCTTAAACTATAGAGCTGCTACTAGTCAAAAATCTTATATTGCTATAGATCTTTGTATAGCAACACAAAATTCAAAATTAAGGTTATATTTGGTTACATTTGTATAGATCTTTGTATATTGGTACAGATTAGGATTATATTTTGCTACAACATTACTATGTATATATATTTCAACTCTTGTTTAAGATATTGTACCTATGCAATGTTAAGTTCTAATTCTTTTGAAAGCTGCTATTACAAACTCTTTAGGATAATTAAATGAAAGTTAATAGATAATCAGACTTATGGTCATGTTACATACTAGTCTAGTTTATTATGGAAATATGTTTCCAAGGTTGAACAGATAGTAAACAAGCAATGTTTGTTTATTCAGAGATACTATAGCTAGATGGTCCTCAGAAACCTCAGAGATCCACAATATGGCATTTAAAAATGTTTTATCATTAAAAGGGTTTTATGACAATGAGACAGTTCTCCTCCTGGCAGATGATGAGTCTCCTCATGGAGTTTGCTTTGTATGTGGCAAACTAGCCACTGGGCAAGAAACTGCCCTTGCTTCAACTGCTGACAGTATGCTGTCCAAAATGGACAAATGGATGCAGAGAAGTCAACTGCTGAGCTTTGCCAAGATAGGGTAAGCAGTCCTTCATAATTCCTTTTCATAGAAAAGTCTGTCAGACATTTTGGGCCAGAAGGCTGAAGATGATGCTCCAATGACACAGGGAAATTTGGGGAGACACTCTAGGCATCCAGCTGTCTCTGTCATTTCTATAGTTTTAGAAGCTGCTTGCCTGCACTTCCTGCACACTCGGGTGATCTTTATTCCTTCTCAAGTCTCTGATGGAGTTGAAGAGTAGATAGTTATAGTCTCACAGTTAAGCTTAAGTTGTTTAGGATTTAAGAAAATGTTCTTAAGGTCTAAGAAGATGTTTTTAGGTTGCTAATGCAAGTTATAATAGAAATTGATTTAAGTAAAGAAATCTGAACTCACCACGATAGTATACATAATAGAATACTTTCTCCAAGGTTGCCAAATATATATGAACTGGACATTGTGAATATAAATCTTATTTGATAGTTTTCATAATTATTATTGTATATAGTTTATTGTTATAAGAGAATTTATTGGACTAAAAAGAGAAACTATAGAGATAGTTTCTTGTATACTATGTAAAAGCATTCACCTGTCAATTGGTCAATGAGCTGAGGCAGGATTAGAAGGAGAGAGAGAGAGAGAGAGAGAGAGAGGAATTCTGGGTTTGAGTCAGGCTGGAGAGATTCACCTATACACAGAGGAAGACAGCTGCATGAAAGTGAAGACCAGGTAACCAGGCACGTGGAGAGACTTGGACTAGAGTAAACAGGATAATTAAGTTTATGAGCTAGTCAGGGAACAGGCCCAAGTTTATGGCCTGAGCATTTATTCATAGGTATAATTAAGTCTCACAGTTGTTATTTCAGGGAACTTATGTGCAGGTGGGAAGCTTGCAGTTACAAATGGCACCCAACATGGGGCATAGAATCAAGGCTTAGAGCCTGGAAAGTTCCTGGTGGAAGGAGTGAACAAGCATTCCCTGGAAACAAAGCAGGTTCCTAGGTAGATATGGGGAACTGAAGGCGGCTCTCTGAAGTGAGCCTCTGCTGGCAGTGGAAGCCTGGCTAGGCAAGTGGGTCCAAGATCCAACAATGAGTGATTCCAGGTAGAGAGCCTTTCCCCAAGTGTTACAGGTCAGTAAAAACAGCCAGTCTCAGATGATCCTTGGTGAAATAACTTGTGTGCTTTAGTACAGGTGGACAGGAGCTATATGAGCCTTGGGGAGTGGGGTGGGATTTTAGGGGTAAATACATTCTATTGGCTGAAGCTGTGATGCTGGTGATGTTCTATTTGTGTGGGGAAGAGTTCCAGCTGCAATGCTTCACCTTACAATCCCATGCCCATTCTTCTGATGGCACACATGGCCCATGTGCCCTACAGATGGGTGCAGGGCATGTGGGGGTGAGGTGTCTGGAGGTAAGACTAATAGGAGAGCACCAGAAGAGCAGCGGCACCAGAAGTCAGCACAGTTATCATTTGCTGTGAAGGTTGCTGCATAGAGACAGTGTTTCTTTTATATAGAGATACTTTCAGGCAAGAATGTTAAAGTGGCAATAAACCACATTGAAGGCTTAGGTGTGTGTGTCCTCAGGTGTGGCTCACTCCTCTCTGCATAGTTCCTGGGCCTCAGAAATAGGACTTCTATTTTGTAATGTTAACTTTTGTTTTTAGTAAAGATATCCTAACTTCCTGCATTTCTGTGATCTAGGGTTTTACCTTATCAACTGTAGTCTTGCCATGGATACAGTGGTCACCATCCTGTGGTCTCATTTAAGTTGCTTAGCAACCTCTCCTTGTTAATAATCTCATAACTCAAAAACTGTTCATATGTCTATTGTTAAGATAAATGAAATGAATAAACTCATTTAAGATGCTCGCTTTGAAAAGTCCTGGTTTTATTTATTTATTTATTTTTCTGTTTGTTGAATTGTTTTGTTCTCGTCAACTTGACACAAGCTAGTCATCTGAGAAGGGAGAACCTCAGCTGAGAAAACCCTTACATCAGATTGTCCCATAAGCAAGCCTGTGGGCCGTTTTCTTCATCAGTTACTGATGTGGAAGAAGCCAGTCCACTGTGGGTGGTGTCCCCACTGGAGAGGGTTCTGGGCTGTATAAGCAAACTGAGGAGCAAGCTAGTCAGGGGCACTCCTCCATGGCTCTGCTTAGATTCTGTCTACAGGTTCCTGCTCTGACTTCCTTGATGATGGACTGTAAACCAAACACACCCTTTCCTTCCAAGTGGCTTTTGGTCATTTATCAGAACCATAGAAACACTAAGCCACACACACACACACACACACACACACACACACACACACACACACACACACACACGTGTTCTTGGATGAGCCTCACTCCTTTCCTGAGCATCCTTCTGTGCCCAAATCTGTGTTTCAAATATCTTTTAATAAACTCTAACATACTGGCTTGTCCTGAAAATTCCTTTCTTCAGTGAGGCCAAGAACCCAGTTTTACCTGAGTGGACATCTCTGAAAAGAGTTCCTCAGGTTGCTGGGCAAGGTGCCAAGAGTAGTGTGGAGCTGGGTCTCTACCCCAGTTGCTGCTGTCTGTGAGAACAGGTTTGGAGGTTGTCATAGATTGCATAATGCCCAGAAGAAATGTCTTCATGTTACATAGCAAAGATACATAAGTCCTTTCTCTCCTGTGTGGGGAACCAGAGCAGCAAAATAAGTGTAAGCATCCCTGCACATATGGGATGGTAGGGCACAGGGAAGCTTACAGGTACTGTAGGAGCTAAGTAAAGCATTAACAGCACACAACCCCCTTGCTTGTACCACTTTACGGAGGAGAGCAGGATGAACAGCTTATGAACTGGGGAAGCTTGCTATCTGAAATACACAGTTCTCTCAGCTACATTTTATGGAATGCCATCATGTTAAAAATTCTGTCATGTTTCTTCTGCAACATATGTTTGACTTTTTGGTTTGAGCCTTATCTGTTTCCATTTTGGAACAATTCTTAGGACAAAGTCCATCTTTAGTTAAAAACATTTTACTCATAATTTCCTTTTCCTCTCTTCATCCTCTTACTAGGACATTTTCACCCTGTTTGCTTTGTTAACAAAATATACTAATGATCTAGTCATGAGACAGCCACATATCAAACTAAATTTCCAACTTTTCAAGAGATAGCTGAATCCAAACTGGATGTATAACAGAACGGAACAAACTACATCATTTATCCATATGTAGCTAAGCTGCAAGCTCCTATTTTTGTACAAGGTTTTATATAGATTTTATTAATGCTTGAGGTTTTGAAAAGCTCTTACATTTTTTCCCCCTCTTTGGTCTCACATGAATCTAAGGATAACAAAAGGTTATCTGTATTCATGGCTGACCAAGATAACAACATTTTAACCATTTTGATTAGCAAAACTATCTTAGAATGGGAAAAAAGGCAGAAAAAAAAAACCAACAACAAAAACCCACATAAAACAGCTGATGTTAGAAAAGAGAAGGCAGGAAGAGGAGCGCTTACAGAGTGTGGGGATGGAGTAACCCCTTCTTGAGCAGGGTTCTTCTCCACCATCCCTTATGGTCCTTAAGAGATAATATCAGGCCAAGGATTCTAGGGGTTCTTGGTCAGAGAAAGACTTCAGTGACAGAGACAGCAGCAGAGGTTTAATGAGAATTCATTTATTTGAGCAAAGTAAAAGTGTACCACCATTTTTCTGATGAGAGAGATGTGTGTTTCCAGTGTGTATTTGGAAAACCTGATTAATTCTGAAGATTTTCTCTTAGTCATAGATTTTCAGCAATTTGAGTTGAGTGCTTTGGATCTATGGATGCAATAATCATTTGAATATAAAAGGTCCCGACAGGCTCATGAGTTAAACCCTTGGCTCCAAGCTGGTGGTGCTATTTTGGTAGTTTCTGTGAACTATTCAGTTGCTGCCTACTGGGAGGATGTGCACTGAAGGGTTGCCTTACTATGTGCTTCCTGTCTATAAAGAGGTGAATAACCTATTCCTCTACGAGTTCTCACTGGCTTGAGTTCTGGGCAGGTGCACAGGATCAAGCAGCCTCTGATAAACCATGAGCCACAATGAAAATTTGCTTTTATAAGTTATGTTCCATTTATGTAGCTGAGTGGATTACAAGCCTTAGACAACCAAACTTAACTCAAATTGTGCGTGGTGTGTGTGTGTGTGTGTGTGTGTGTGTGTGTGTGTGTGTGTGTGTAGAAGCCAGCGGGCGACCTTGGCTGTTAGCTTATTTTCAGTCTCTTGTTCAGTGCTGCCTGTGTCAGGCTAGCTGGCCTTTCAGCTCCCAGCAATTCTCTTCTCTGCCTCTTGTCACTCATTAGAGGCATGCTGAGATCAAATCAGATGCACACTATCACATCTGACACTTATGTGGATTCCATGTATCCAGTCTCCGATTGTCAGGCTGGTGCAGCAAGTGCTTCAGCCACTCCCCCCTCCCCCCCATCCCGCCATGTCCTTTATAAGTGCTTTAACCACTTGTAAAAGGAAAGCTTGATCTCTCTTCTTTGTTACAGCTTGCATTAAAAAAGTTTCATTCTTACTATTTTTAATTACATGCATACTTGTATGTATCTGGGGATAGGGTATGTGCGTAAGTGCAGGTGTCTTCTCCAGGCCCTTAAGATTAATTTTTAAACCTACAAACAAGTTCCACTTGTTTCTTCTTTATGACTCCATTTGCTGGCCATCATGTCCATGTTTTTTAATATATACGTGATTATAAAAGCTCTCATTCTGTCCTGTGTGGGTCAGTTTGGAGTAAGTTTTTCCTCTTAAGTTTCCACTGATTTGTTGCAGGTCTAGCATGGTTTTGTTTTATATATATATATATATATATATATATATATACACAATATATATATATTGTATATATATATAAATATATATATTTATAGAAATATATATATATTTCTTTACAGTTTTTCATTATATGATGTTTCTAAAGATTTATTTCTATTTTATGTGTATGAGAGTTTTGCCTTCTTGTGCGTCTGAACATCACACATGCTGGTGCCAGAGGAGGTGGTGAGCCTTCATTCGGGTGTTGGGAATCGAACCCTATGTAGCGTCCACATTGACTGCAAACTACCCATATAAGAGAATGTTCTCTGTGTGTCAGTATTTAACTCTTCCAAAGCCTAACTCTTAGTTTTTTAAAGGCAATTAAGAGACAAATTCAACTCAGTAGTAAAGTGCTCGCCTAGTGTGTACAGACATTGGATTTGATTTTTAGTACATACAGGTACACACATGGACATACACACATGATACAAAATCAATCAATCAAACAAACAAACAAAAAACACTGAAGTTTTAAGCCAGGTACAGTGGTTCATGCTTGTAGACTCAGTACTTGGGAGGCTGAGGCAGGTGGATCTCTGTGAATTCAAGGCCAGCCAGGTCTACATAGGACAGCCAGGTCTACATAGACAGACTTTGTTGTTGTTATTATTCTTTTGTTTTTTCGAGACAGGGTTTCTCTGTGTAGTCCTCTGTCCTGGAACTCACTCTGTAGATCAGGCTGTTCTTGAACTCAGAGATCCACCTGCCTCTGTCTCCCAAGTATTAGGAGCCACCACTGCCTGTTGAGAGACCATATTTTTTTTTAAATTAGTATACCCCAAATCTTTTATATAAGCGAGGCTATACTATATGCAATCCTATGCCATGTCCTATACCATGTTTTTTTTTTATTTAGTGTCATATATTTATAACTTTCCTATAATTTTATATAGTCTTTGAAAACATGGTTTTAATGAGTTATATACCATTTGCTCATATACCATTAGGTAATAAATTTTTAAAATTTCTTATTTTTCAGGATTAGATGTTTAGATTTGCTTTACATTTTTCCCATTAATTTATTTACTCAGTTAACATCCCAATCTCAGTCCTCTTTCCCCCAGTCTCTCTCCCTGTACTAGCTGGTTTTGTGTGTCAATTTGACACAAGCTGGAGTTATCACAGAGAAAGCAGCCTCCTTGAGGAAATGCCTCCATGAGATCCAGCTGGAAGGCATTTTCTTGATTAGTGATCAAGGGTGGGAGGGTCCATTGTGGGTGGGGCTGGTAGTCCTGGGTTCTATAAGAAAGCAAGCTGAGCAAGGCAGGGGAAGCAAGCCAGTAAGTAACATCCCTCCATGGTCTCTGCATCAGCTCCTGCCTCCAAGTTTATGTCCTGTGTTGAGTTCCAGTCCTGACTTCCTTTGGTGATGAACAACAACGTGGGAGTGTAAGCTGAATAAACCTTTTCCTCTCCAACTTGCTTCTTGGTCATGGTATTTTGTGCAGGAATACAAACCCTAACTAAGACACCCTCACAAGTATCTCCTCCCATCCCCCTTTCCCTTCTCCTTTGAGAAGGGGGAGGCCCATTCTGGCACTTCATCACTGCAGGACTGGGCAAATCCTCTCCCACTGAGGCCAGACAAGGCAGCCCAGTCAGAGGAACAAGATCCATAGTAGGCAACAGAGTCAGGGACAGCCCCTGCTCCAGTTGTTGGGGGAACCACATGAAGATCAAGCTGTACGTCTGCTACATATGTGTGAGGAGGCCTAGGTCCAGCCCATGCTTGCTTTTTGGCTGGTGGTTCAGTTTCTGGAAGCCCCAAGAGTCCAGGTTAGTTGACTCTTGGCCTTTCTGTGGAGTTACCATCCCTTCCAAGTTCCTTACCTTCCCCCAGCTCGTCCACAAGACTCCCGGAGCTCTGTCTAATTTTTGGCTGTAGGTCTCCCTATCTATTTTGGTCAGCTACTGGGTGGAGCCTCTCAGAGGACAGTTATGCTATGCTTCTGTCTGCAAGCATAACAGACTATCATTAATGCTGGCAGGGGTTGGTTCTTGCCCATTGGATAGGTGTCAAGTCGGGCCAGTCGTTGATTGGCCATTCCCTCAGTCTGCTACAGCTTTGTCTCTGTACTTCTTTAGGCAGGACAGATTTTGAGTTGAAAGTTTTGTGGGTGTGTTGGTGTTCTTATCCTTCCACTGGGAGTCCTGCCTGAGTACAGCAGGTAGCCACTTCAGGAGCCATATCTCCCGATGCCTGGAGCCTCAGAGTCTCATAGATGACCTGGAGCCTCAGAAAATTGGAAATTGTTCTACTTCAAGACCCAGCTATACCACTCCTGGGCATGCACCCAAAAGATGTTCTACCATCCCACAAGGACACTTGCTTCACTGTGGTCATAGCAGCTTTGTTCATAATAACCCAAAACTAGAAACAACCCAGATGTCTCTCAACTGAAAAATGGATAAAGAAATGTGGTTTATTTACACAATGGAATACTACTCAGCCATTAAAAATGAGAACATCATGGAATTTCCAGGCAAATGGATGGAACTAGAAAATATAATCCTGAGTGAGGTAACTCAGACCCAAAAGGACATGCCTGGTATGCACTCACCTATAAGTGGCTATTAGCCATCAAGTACAGGATACCCATGCTACAACCCACATACCCAAAGAAACTAAATAACAAGGAGGGCTCAAGGAAGGATGCTTTGAATATCACTCAGAAGGGGAAATAAAATAGTCATCACAGGTGGATGGAGGGCGGGAACTGTTTGAGAGAGGACATAGGGAGGGGAATGGGGTGGGGATGAGGTATGGGGAGAACTGGGGAAAGAAGGCTGGGAGAGAATGGAAATTGGTGGCTCTTGGGGATGGGGGCCATCTCTAGGTTGTGCCAGAGACCTGGGATGGGGAAGGCTCCAGGGAGCCTATGGCTTCACAGTTTTGCTTTTACATAGACCTAAGAAACACATCCTTGAACAATAAATCTGTATTTCTAATTGTGATGGTTAGTCTTGTTGACCAACTCTAGAGTTGCCTGGGAGAGGGGCCTCTGACATACCTGTGGGGGATTGTCACCTTGATTGTGGACAAGGCCTGGGCTATATGATCTGAGTGGGTTCAGTCCTCTCTTCTTCCTAACTGTGGATTCGATGTGGCCAGATGCTTCAAGTTCTTGCTGCCTGGACTGCCTTGCCATGATGGACTGTAATCTGAAACCCTGTGTTAAATAAACCCTTTCTCCTTTAAGTTGCTTTTGTTGGGAGGTTCGTCACAGCAATCAAGGTCAGACCTCTTTGTGGACAACCAGACTTGGACATGATATAGCCTTTCTTTTTTCTTTTTTCCTTTTCTTTTTTTTTTGACTGCATCTCCAAACCCAGGTTTTCATTGGTGGACACAGGCCTGGGGTGGGCAAGGGAGCAGACCTTTGTGGGAAAGTTTTCCTGAGTTCACAAAGTGACTTAAAACAGAGAGATTTGTAATTGTGAGAGGTGGAGAATCTGAGCTGAACCTGAGCAGGAACATGACCCTTCCAAGATCCAACAGCTATTCTCTGAGAAGCTCTTCCCCAGGCACCAGGTGACCTGCAGACTGCAGAGGTGGCCAAAGCCTACAGGTCCAACAGTGTGTGAACCCAAGCCCAAGACAACCAAGAGAACATATCTTAAAAAAAAAAAAAAATGTCTATGGTGTGGGAAGGTAGCTTAGTCAGTGAAGTACTTGCTTCAGAAGCATGCAGACCAGAGTTTGAACCCCAGAACACGCGCAAAGATGCCAGTGATGTCATATATGTCTGGGCCTAGGCTTGTGGCGATGGAGATAGGTGCAGCTCTGGGACTCACTGGCCAGCTTAACTGGTGACAGTGTACAGCTTTATCCACAGATGGTAAACAGTGGAAAAGAAAATAAACTAAAATATAAACGTGAATAAAGTTTTGCAAATATTGTCTGAAAAGACATAGATATTAAAAAAAAAACATAAAAGGTTAAGAGTCCTGGAGGCTAGAGGCAAAAAAATCCAACATGAATTTAGTGGGAGTGCTAGAAGAAGGAAGGGAGCAGAGTTCATATTTTTCTGATTGCATTTTTTTGAGTCTATGTAGCCCAGTTGGCCTCAAAACTGAGCTTTTAAAAATATTTTTCAGTATAGTAAGTACTGGAATTACAGGCATGCACCACCACAGTTGCCTGTGAGACAGTATTTAAAGAGATAATGGGAAAGTATATTTTTAAGAGGTAATGGTTGTGAGATTTTTCACTAATGAAATAGAGATTCATGTAATTAAGATCAGTGAGCCTCAGGCAGAGAAGACATGTTAAATAAATCTACACGAAGGTACACCAGACTGAAACCTCAGAACACCAGCAATGGAGATGTTCTATGTGCAACTGAAGAAGAAAGAGACTTGTCAATGTGTTGCAGTAGAAATGGATGTTGAAGCAAAAGGAAAAGTTAACATTTGGGAAACATTGAGTATGATATCTAAAAGGGCTTCCAACCAGTGTCAGCAGGTCAGGAGGCTCTCCCAAAGTCCGCTCCCATAAGGAAGGTATGCAAGTCATTGCTACCCTCTCATACATCATTTTTCTTTGGGTGTGTGTGTGAGAGAGAGTCTCACTCTGCAGCCCTGATTGGCTTTGAACTCACTATGTAGACTAAGCTAGCCTCAGACTTAGGAGACCAACCTGCTTCTGCTTCCTGTATGCCAGGATTAAAGACACATGTCACCACTGTGCACTTTTGTAGAAGGGATATTAAGTGATTGTTAATAGATCATTGTGCCCGGGGTTTATGTGTCACAGCACCTTTATTCAGTTGGAGAAACCGAGTTCTGGTGCACTGAACAATTGCCTCATGTTCAGAACGGTGGCTAAAAGAAGATCTTAAGTCTAGAGAATCTGTGCTCCTGCAGCCAAAGAGAAACTCCACAGGAGAAGTGGGAGGTAACCCTTCCCTGGGTCGTTTATCCCTTTGGAATCTGAGTGTGACCATTTGATAAGAGGGAGGCTTGTGTGGGGTATGGAAGTTATAGTCTGAGATGAGCTCAGGGTTATACAATTCCGATGAATCCCAAGAAAGCCTGGAGACTTCACAGAGAAATCACACTCATTGGCCATTCAGAAATTAAGAAAGTGGTTGAGCAGGGTGTCTCATCTGACTATCTGAGCTCCTTCTGCTCTGTGATTTTCAGCCCCAACACTCTATAGTGTCTCGTTCTTCTTTCAAAACTAGTTCCAGTGTGAGGCTCCCTCCCCTTCCCCCTCCATCACTGCTTTGATCTTCTCTCTCACTTCACAGTTGGCTCCATTTCTGCCCTTTCTCTCTACACAGAACTCCATAGTAAGCCTATGTTTCAACTTGGAGGTTTTCCATACTCAGAACAGAGCCAAGAGCCTAGGTGGCCCCAAGAAACAGCAGTTCAGTTGATAGCATAGCCTCAACTTCTGGTGCCCACCGCTATCTCTGTCCAGGTTCTTCAGTCTGTGCCATACAGAGAAAGTTTAGTGTTGACCTCTGGATGATGAACTCTGATTCCAGACCTCTTCTCATCCTTTGAGACAGAGTCACTGTCCCGGTCCCATTAGCACTGTCAGGAGAATGACATCTCCAGCTGGAGTCAGCACATTTTAAGAAGTTTCTTTTGGCCCCATCAGCACCCAGTGGAGAACAGCTCTGACAAGCGCTTGATCAGCACCCTCGGGTGGACAGCTCCCTCCACCACCCGTTAGGAGGTCTAGCGAGTTAGGAGGAGGTCTAGCGGGTTAGTAGGTTTGGTGGGTTAGGAGGTCTGGCGAGCCTCCTGACCAACTCTGCTTTTCGAATTTACCGGGGCATGAATGCAGTTCCTAAGTCCTCGCCCATCAACTCCCCCCACCCCCCACGAGCCGTCAACCTCCCAGGAACGCTGCACAACGCCGTAACTAGAGGCGCACAGACCCGGGCCGCCTTGGTCCTGGCTCCTGGGTCTACCGCACCCATTACCCCCGCATCTCTCTCGGCTCTTGCAGAAACCTTTGGTCTACCAGCGTGTCTCTGCTTCCACCTATCCCTTCTCGCCTGTTCCTCGCTAGGACCACGCAAGCCGCACGCCAGCTCTCCCGACCAGAATCTCACCACCACCGCTACCACCGCTACCACCACCACCTCGCGTCCCGCATCCCCTCCTCGGCTCGACCCCCATTCCTCCGCCCCCACCTCAGGCCCCGCCCTGCGCCACTCCCTCCCCTCACCCCTGCGGCGCGGCTTGCTGCCGCGGTGTCCTGGCAGGGCGCTGAGGTGTGTCGCCGACGGGTGTCGCAGGGCGTGTCACGAGGTGAGTGGGGAGACAGAGGCCGCGAGCCTGAGCACCAAGGGCGCGCGGTGCTCCTCACCCCTCCCCCTCGCTGCCGGCCGGCGGTTCCTGGGAAGATGGCGGATCGCGCGGAGATGTTTTCTCTCTCCACCTTTCACTCGCTGTCGCCTCCCGGCTGCAGGTACGCATTCGGCGGGTCTCATATTCACCTAGGTCTCTTCGGCCTGCACCCCACCCCATCGACTTCAACTACCCAGGCCGGGGCTCCACCTTGGTTTGCAGGCCTCTGACTGATGCTCTCCCATCCCCCACCCTGGGCTCCGGGTCCCTCCGTGTTTGCTCCTTGTCGCCCAGACCCAATGGCACCCCCCCCCCCCCCCCCGCACACATACACACACAGACACACATTCACTTCTCCCTTTAGGATACCGAACCGCACCCAGTCAGGACCGATGACCTAGCAAGGGTGGGGTCTCTGGGTTGACCCTTTGAGGGATTTTAGGCTGGGTTCTCAACACCTAGTCCGTTCCTGGCAGTGTCCTTTGGGCCTTGTTATGTCTCCTTCCATAGAGGCTAGGGCTTGGCCCCTAGCCCCCAGATGGCAGAGAGTGAAATCAAGCTTGAAGCTCTGGGGGTGAGATGGGGAAGTTGGGATTGGAGGGGGCTGGATCTTTGGATGTAGGCCTGTTCTGTCGGAGTGGGTGGGACACAAGCAGAACAGCTGGACCCCTCCCTCTCCTGTTGTCGCAGCTCCCCCTCCCCCTGTTGGTTCAAGGTGTCTCCCCTGTGGCTGAAGCTGTGACCCACAGGGGCTGGGAGCTGAGCTGAAAAGGAGTGGGAGGGGTTTGTGGAGGGATGCCTGCCTCCTCGGGGCTCATTTGCTGTGGTGGAGGAGGGGACCCAGGGGAGAGCAGTGCCTGGGGTCAAAATGACATGGCTTTAGCATATGAGAGTTGGGGGCCCTGGGAGCTGGACATTTCCCACCAATGTCCTCAGGATCAACTCTCAGGCCAGGAGCCTAGGACAGGTGGCTCTCTGACCCTGGCATCCTCTTCAGGCCTCCCCAGGACATAAGCCTGGAAGAATTTGATGATGAAGACCTGTCTGAAATCACGGACGACTGTGGCCTGGGCCTTAGCTACGACTCGGACCACTGCGAGAAGGTGGGGAAAAGGGCTGGGTGTTAGGATCTGAGTAAAGAAGAGGTCCACACAGGCTCAGTTTCCCTAACATTCTTGTAGGTTTAGGGAGTCTTGAGTTCAGCTTCCAAGCAAAATAATCCTCTGCTCTTGCTGACGGCCCCTTGGTGCTAGCCTTCTTTCCTTTCAGAGGGCCTTCTCCCTCCGGCAGATCTCCTCAGCATAGGCCCCAGGAGGAGGTGTGTGCCTTTGCTTGGGTGCTTCTGTCTTCAGATCACTCCCCTCGAAGATCTAAACCCTCCAGTTTCTACCAAAACTCAACCTCCCTCTGTGGCCTCTCTAGCTCATCTTCCTCTAAAATGTTTCCCCTTCAGCCCTTCTGCTTCTGCATGTCTCCATTTCTGTTTGTTTTGAGGAAATGCCATGTGTCAAGTGCAGGGGGGCTTTATAGGCATTGAGCAGAGACAGATAGCAGCCCCACCCCAAACCTATCTTTCAGTTTTAGCAGGGGTGGGAGGTGAATAAAAGTGAGAGACAGTGATCACCTATATGCCAGTGGCCCAGTTCCAACTGGACACCAAGTGTGATGAGGGGGAAAGGAATCCAATCCAGACTGAGAGAACCAGGAAGACTTGGCAGAGAAGATGTCAGTCATAGAACCCCAAGGTTAGCAGGAACTAGGCAGATGGGGTTAGGTAGGAGGGTGTGGAAGGGAGGAATTGCTGGCAGAAGGATTGGCTATGCCAAAGACCCCGGGGTTGGTACAGACCTGGTGAATCATCAGAGTGAAGGCTCTCCATATTGATGTATTTGTCTGTTACGTATTGATGATGTCCCCGTGGGTGAGCACGCCAGCGCAGAGTGTGGACGTGACCCTGTTCTGGTGGTCTTACAGTCTGGTGTGTAAGCCATGAGCTGTGAATTGATAAAATGCTACAAAAGCAGCAGACTAAATACAGTGTAACACAATGGGGCAGTGTAAATACAAAGGGGCTTGCGGGGTCAATAATGCTGGGGGATTAGTTGGGGTTACTCCGAGAAGGTCTCAGAAAGAAACTGGGCCCTTCCCAGAAGGGCAGCAATCCATATGAATCTTCTGCAGACTTTTTTTTTTTTTTTTTTTTTTTTTTTTTAATCAAACAAACCTGGCTCTGTTGATGGGGTACAGTGAAGGAACTCTTCAGTTTCCTGCTTCCCCATCTTCTAGTGCCCAGGATTCCAGGTGATTGCTGTACTCAGCCCTGTCTTCTCCCTCCTTCCTGCAGGACAGTCTCTCCCTGGGTCGCTCAGAGCAGCCACACCCGATCTGTTCCTTCCAAGATGATTTCCAGGAGTTTGAGATGATTGATGACAACGAGGAGGAGGAAGACGATGATGAGGAGGATGAGGAGGAAGAGGAGGAAGAAGGAGATGGGGAGGGCAAAGCCGGGGGAGGATCCGGTTCACAGGCACTTGCTGGAGAGTCCCTTATCCCCTCTCCTTCCCTAGAGGAGCCCCACAAGCTCCGACCCACCACTCTCCACCTGACTACACTTGGCACACAGGTGAGCTTCCTGAGACCTACAACACTGTTGAGTTTGGAGTCTCTGTAGCAGGCCCTCCCTTCTCTTTATTGATGGAGTGGGCCTCAGCTATACCAATTTGTCACCCTACCTAGGACTCCCTGAATAACAACAATGGAAGCTTTACCTCTGCACCCCCATCCTCCTGGCAGGAGACAGTGCTGCGTTCTCCAGCTCAGGAACCCCTTAAAGGTGAGGCACGGAGGTTCTTAGGAGCCCAATGAAAGAGGGAGGGAAGGGAGGGATGGTTGCTTACTTGAGGGAGGCCTGCTTTCTGGAGTCAGTAACTCAACTCCCTGCCATGCAGAGCTACCAGCCCCTCTCCTGCCAGCAGAAGAGGAGCCTCATGAGGTACAGTCCCTTGCACGCCCTGGTTGTGACTGTGAAGGAAACCAGCCCCCAGAGCCACCAGCATCAGGTGGGGCTTCCCCTTCCTCTGATCCTGGTATTGAGGCTGACTTGAGAAGCCACTCTAGTGGAGGCCGCGAGGGTCGCCGAAGCAGCCAGGAGCTCTCATCACCAGGCTCGGACTCTGAGGATGCAGGAGGCGCACGCCTTGGACGCATGATCTCGTCCATTTCTGAGACAGAGCTGGAGCTGAGCAGTGATGGTGGCAGCAGCAGTGGCCGCTCATCACACCTCACCAACTCGATCGAGGAGGCTTCTTCCCCAGCCTCTGAGCCTGAGCCTGAGCCTGAGCCTGAGCCACTACACGAACCTCCCCGCCGCCCTGCCTTCCTGCCTGTGGGCCAGGATGATACCAACAGCGAATATGAGTCGGGCTCTGAGTCTGAGCCTGACCTGAGCGAGGATGCTGACTCGCCCTGGCTGCTCAGCAACCTGGTGAGCCGCATGATCTCTGAAGGCTCCTCGCCCATTCGTTGCCCTGGCCAGTGCTTATCTCCTGCACCACGCCTGCCAGAAGAGGCTGCACCACAGGCCAACCCGGTACCCCAGGACTGCCAAGACCCTGAGGCAGTAGCAGGGCCCCACGTGGAGTTGGTGGACATGGACACCCTTTGCGGACCACCTCCGCCAGCCCCTGCAGCACCTCGGCTTGGTCCAGCGCAGCCCGGGCCCTGCCTTTTCCTTAGTAACCCAACACGGGATACCATCACCCCGCTTTGGGCCACACCGGGTCGCACTGCCCGCCCTGGTCGCTCCTGCTCTGCTGCCTGCTCAGAGGAGGAGGAGGATGATGAGGAAGAGGACGAGGATGATGAGGATGATGCCGAGGACAGCGTGGTTCCCCCTGGCTCCAGGACTACAGGCTCTACTGCGCCGCTGGATGCCTCGCTGGTGTACGATGCAGTTAAATACACACTAGTGGTGGATGAGCACACTCAGCTAGAGCTGGTGAGTCTGCGGCGCTGTGCAGGCCTGGGCAACGACAGTGAAGAGGACAGCAGCTGCGAGGCCAGTGAGGAAGAGGCGGGAGCTACGTTACTAGGCAGTGAGCACGTGCCAGAGGATGCCTCTCCCGACAGTCCCGACCTCACCTTCTCCAAGAAGTTCCTCAATGTCTTTGTCAACAGCACATCTCGATCCTCCAGTGAGTGGGAACCGGGGAGATGTGGGATGGCCCCAGAGGAAGAAGCGGTACCCCAGGCCCTATCTGGTCCCCCAGAGTATCCAGGGGGTCTTAAGTTCTAGAGGTGGACAAGGCTGGACCATTCATTTTTTCCCCCTAGAACAATGGGCAGTGTTTATATCCAAGTGGCAGGGAGTCAGCTCCTAGTGGGTTGCTCTTCCTTTCTTCCTTGACTTAGGATGCCCAAACAGTTTGCTGCAGGGAGGGGATTTGGCTCCAGACCAAGGCTAGGTCTTTCAATACTTTTCTTTCTCCATGGCATTCCTGACTCTCCCCATCTGTCTCTCTTGTCTGTCTCTCAGGCACTGAGTCCTTTGGTCTTTTTTCCTGTGTGGTCAATGGGGAGGAGAGAGAGCAAACACACCGGGCTGTCTTCAGGTACACTAACTCCCTTGGACACGATGACATGCCAGGCCCGTCTACAGACTCCTTAGGACACTTCTGTATGTGACATATCTCAGCCAGTATGGTCTCAATCAACCTCTCGCCCGACCTCAGGTTCATCCCTCGACATCCGGATGAGCTAGAGTTAGACGTGGATGACCCGGTGTTGGTGGAAGCCGAAGAGGATGACTTTTGGTTTCGTGGCTTCAACATGCGCACCGGCGAGCGTGGAGTGTTCCCGGCCTTCTACGCCCATGCAGTACCTGGTCCTGCCAAGGACCTGCTGGGTAAGATCCCACCTACAGGAGGAAGCTTGCCATCACAGACTTCCCCCTTTGTCACCCTCTGACTATGTGACTTCCTCTCCCTACCCCCCAGGGAGCAAGCGGAGCCCTTGCTGGGTGGATCGCTTCGATGTGCAGTTCTTAGGCTCCGTGGAGGTGCCATGTCACCAGGGCAATGGCATCCTGTGTGCAGCCATGCAAAAGGTCAGTGTGGAGAAAGTGGCAGGCACAGGATGGAGGCCCACCTGAATGTCACTCCAGTCTCACAGGGTGGCACAGCTCCCGTGGCCCCAAGCCTTGAAGGGCGATGTTACATATACAACTGGCGCTTAGGCCTGATTCAGAAGCCCAATCAGGAAGACCCAGAGCAGAATGAAGCAGCTGTCTCTTTTACCTCTGGGTCTATTGGTCAGTTCAAGTAAAGCTGTCCCCTCTCTGCTGATTCCTCCTCCCTGAAGCCAACAACCTTCTGTCTGAAATTCAAATCAACGTTCATGTTCTCTTCCCTGGGAATCCCTGGTTCACTCAGTGGACAGTTATCAGGACCTGCTGATCTGTCCGGCAAAAGCTGAGCCTGATGTGCCCTGGGTAACAGGACAGACCAGATCTAGATCAAAGAGCTCCAGCCAGGTTATGGGGATCATCAGGCAGTGAGTAAGGTGGCTGGAGGTGTGGGCAGAACAAGTTCTTGGCACCTGCACCAACCAGAGCTGCCTGGTTGGAACAGACGGGAGGCAAGCTAGGTGCAGAGTGATGACTGGCTTGTTCTGAGAGCAAAGATAGCCAAGGTCATCCAGAATTGTCTCTGGGGTCCTTAGGTGCCAAGAGCACAGAGACAATCTAAAAACGAACAGAGGCAGAGAGAGAGAGAGAGAGAGAGAGAGAGAGAGAGAGAGAGAGAGAGAGAGAGAGAGAGCCCATGATGGGTTCCTCAAGGCCCCCTCCCCCACCTTCTTCTCTGTCTTCTCCCTCAGATAGCCACAGCCCGGAAACTAACGGTTCACCTGCGCCCTCCTGCCTCTTGTGACCTTGAGATCTCTCTGCGGGGGGTCAAGCTGAGTCTGAGTGGAGGAGGACCTGAGGTGGGAGCGTGACAGATTGGGGAGGGGGGGGAGGCTTGGAGGTGGTGGTGGGGTGGTTCAAGCCAGGGAAAACTAGGGCAGGGGCATCAAGGAAGCATGGAATAAGAGTGGCCACAGGCTTTCCCTAGCCAATCTGGGATGATTCTGCTTACCTCCAGTTCCAGCGCTGCAGCCACTTCTTCCAGATGAAGAACATCTCATTCTGTGGCTGTCATCCCCGAAACAGCTGGTAAGAACTTACCTGTTCCCCTGTATTCC
This sequence comes from Arvicanthis niloticus, assembly GCF_011762505.2. Lineage (NCBI taxonomy): Eukaryota > Metazoa > Chordata > Mammalia > Rodentia > Muridae > Arvicanthis > Arvicanthis niloticus. The sequence continues at coordinate 64,104,841 of NC_047670.1, forward strand.
TTCAACCACTGTGGGGGGGAGGGGAGGGGGAATGCCGAGGGCCGCCTGTTTTCCAACCCCCGCCCACCCTTAGGGTTCCACCCATACTTGATATGGTGCCCAATCCACGCCAGTCAGGCTAGACGCTGGTCAGCTGCAGTCCTCCAGAGATGCACCAGAATCCACCCCAGTTCCACTACCGGGAGTCCTAAGTACCTGGTGTGTCCAGTCTGGATTTGGTTAGGGATACATGGTATTAGGTATTAAGGTCACAGACTGCCTCCTTTAGCTGCCACAGACTGACTGTGCCCTTTGGCAAGACGTTAATGCTCTCTATGCTTGGTCTCCATCGGTACATCTGCCTCAGAGGGCTATTATAAAATGTGTGAATTAATAGAAATGTTTTAGATGGGGCCTTAATAATACTTATAAATAACACTTGTTAGCTATGGGGCAGTAGATCTGATCTGATTGGCTGCAGTTTGGGGTTAGAGTAGGATTTGGAGTCTGAAGCTACTCGTCTGGATAACAGTCGCTGTTAGTATTAATGGGGTGCCCAAGGCTAGGTCAGTGCTCTGACATCCACTTTGCCAATGTCCCCACAGCTATTTTGGCTTCATCACCAAACACCCGCTGCTAAGCCGCTTTGCCTGCCACGTCTTTGTGTCCCAGGAGTCTATGAGACCAGTGGCCCGGAGCGTGGGGTGAGTAAGAAGATGGAGCAGGAGCCCGGGGAGGATGCAGGGCATGGAAAGGCTCAGGGGCATGAAAGGGTGGGGCATGACTACAGGTTGCTAGAAAGGGCGCTGTGTGGACATAGTTGCTACTCAAGACAGTAGTGCGCGGCTGGGGGCGCGGCTGGGGAGAGCGCTGGGCTAAGCACTGCCGTCTCCCTCTTTGCAGCCGGGCTTTCCTGGAGTACTACCAGGAGCACCTGGCGTTTGCCTGCCCCACAGAGGATATCTACCTGGAGTAGCACCCACCTCCCTCAGCTCCCGTCTACTGTATCTCAAGGCCACCGTGGCTTGAGCAAGGACTTGGATCGGGGACATTTGGAACCTTACGTTGTGGGAGTCTCTGGGCTGGGAACTTTTCTCCTTTATCCCCAGGTCGTAGCTTTTGGGAGCTGTTGGGGATAGGAGCCTCGGCAGCCATATTTTTCTTCTGATGCATCTTTCCCTCTCTTGTCCTCACTTGTCCCGTTCCTCTGACTGCCTTTCCTCTGTCTCTCGCCCCTTTCTGTGCCTGTAGACCTTGCTCTTTGCTCTCTCTTTTGGAGGTAGAACTTGAGGGAGGGGAGTAGGCTCAAGGTAACCGATGAAGTCAGGTTCCCCCAGTGGTTCCCTCCTGCCCTTCTCTTGTGATTTATAAATGAATTTTAATTTTTATAGTGAATCTCAAGGGATCATCCCACCTTTGATCACAGGAAGGTGTCCTAACCCCCAAACTCACAAGGAGCTGGGGAAGGAGGGGGAGGTGTTTCTAAGAGAACCTTAGGGTAACTAGGTGGTTCTTGATGCTCACCCAAAGCCCCCAATGCTGCTAGGAGGGGAGCACCCACAAAGGGTGCTCCCCACAGGTCATCTGCTTTTTGCCGCTAACACCCCTGCAGTCCAGCGAGTGAGTATCTGCCCTGCGTGCGCCACCTGCTGTGTACGTGGGCCCCGCCCATGGCATCAATAAACTCTGCTTGGTGTGACCCTGGCTGTTTTTAAGGTGGTGCCCAGGTGGGGTCCAGGTCTCAGGTACTATCTATGGCAATGGGAAGGGAGGACCCAGGGTGAGGGGGTTATGGGAGGAGTCTTCAGTGCTTTCTGAAGTCCTGTTGAGGGTGGATCACTGCATGCTATGCTAGAGCCTTGCTGAAGGTGGTGTCTGGAGGCTCTCACAGACATTTACTCCAAACACATTTGATATCCTGCAGAGATAGCCCAGGCCTGAAAGCACTGGCCACAGACCCTGTGTCTTTCCCATGTGGGGTATGGGGAGAGGTGTGGCTCAGATCATGGTGGTGGTGTGTGTGCATGTGCGCGTGCGTGCCACAAACAACTTGAAAAACAATGTCTGTGGGTCTCAAAAATTGGTATTTTTTTAAAAGTCTTACACAGTAAGCCAGAAGAAACTAAGTGACTTAAAAAAAAAAAAAAAAAAAACCCAAAAAACCAAAAACCAAACCATGCCTGTAGGTGACTTTAAATCTTCACCAAGATTCTCTTGTGGGACCCTCGAGTGATTCCAGCCTCAGGGAATGATCCTTATGACAGTAGGTGGCCCCTGACCTTAAACAGAACTTCAGAAAGAGAAGAGGTGATGGCTGTGAGTGACAAAGTGAACAGTTTCTACAGTTTGCTACATAAAAATGAAACAAACCCTTGTCTTAGCCAGGCGTGGTAGCAACACTTAACATCAAAGAACATTGGAGACTGAGACAGGATGACTGTGAACTTAAGGCTGACCTAGGCTATAATGATGTGATCCAGTCCCCCCTCCACTCCCCCAAAAAGAGTAACTATAAAAATCATCTTTAGTTAAAGGTTACTTCAGTGTGCCAACAAAAAAAAATATTCACAATATATGTGAATATCAGGGACGAAGACCAGTTGCTGTGGAATTTTAGCTCCTGAGCCAGGGACATCTCATGTGTCCAGGAAAATCTGTAATTATCTTTCTGCTACTTAGTGATGCTGTAAAGGTGCAGATAGCCACTTGGGGGCAGTATGAAACCTGTACCCTTGTGCTGGTGATGGAGGCATGGCTTCCAGACTTAAACAACTTTGCAGCAGAGACCATTCCACCTCCAGTTTCGTATCCTTTCTGCCCTGTATCCCTCCCAGGGCCCACCCTTCCTCCCCTGACCCTCTATGTCTCTTTGGGTTTTCATATGGTTAGCATTTTTCCTCCTGCCTGACAATTAGGACGGCTGTGGGACATGCTTGGTGGCCTTTCCTTGCTGCTTTCCTCCTACCTCTCTCTCTGGTTGCCCCACAAGCTCTGTCCTGTCCTGGGTTCTTCCTTACTGGCTTCAAGGCAGGCAAGCATAGGGAATAGTTTAGTAACCTGGGACTCCACTTGGTCTGGCCTACACCCCTCTTCTAATAATGCACTTGGCAGCCTGACATCCTTACCTGCATGCCCTACGCACATACACCCCTCTCCAAAAAATGTACCTAGCAACCTGTTGGTAACCTAGGACCCCCACCTGCACTGAGATGCACAGGTATTCCACTCTAAAAAGTGGGATAAGCTTTTCTTTCCCTTAAGGGTCACTAAACTTTACATCTTATCCAGTTATATTACTGTTATGTCCGTATCAGAACAGGGAGACTATTGGTGTGAACTGGATTGGGGTGCATGTGCATTAAGACAACATGTTTTGTAGATGAACTTTTAGGGAGGATTTTCTATTTACCATTTCACACCTATGCATAGTAGGGCATGCATATGATTAAACAAGATGCATTATGGGGAGGGACCTGTGCACTGGACAGAGGGTTTCTTGTATTTCAAGCCTGTCCTTCAAAATAGAGAACCACCCAAACTATGCCAATAGTATCTCCTCCTTCCTTTAGTCTCTATAAAAGAAGCCTCCAGGCAACAGCTTGGGGCCCTCGAGCATAGTATCTTCACTCATATGGTCCTCCATCACTCTTGACAACATATTTGACCTGTACTATTGCTTTGCTTTGAATAAAACTAACCTGGCTTACAAGGTATGTGCTTATTTCAGTTTCTCACATCAGATGCCAAGAGCCTGAAAATACCCAGTCCAGACCAAGACCACTGTTAATAGCTTTGCATCTCCTACAGAACTGACCATGAGGGCAGATGTGTTGTGTTGTGTGGCCCACTAACTCCCAGCTCTAGCTGACAGTACAATTGCTCCCATAGAGTCCATCAGTCGGTCACTGGGTTAGTGCTGAGAAGAATCACTTGTAAAGGACCCTGTGTCTGTTCTGGGGACACCACATACACTTTGAATTAAAGTTTGAATTTATAAGAGACTTTTCCCCACCCACTGTATCCATTCGTGATCTGTGTTTACTTTTTCTTCTTCTTCTCAGTCACTTGAACCTCAGGGCTGAGGATAAACCTGATAAACCTCTTGCCACCCTCACCTTGCTACTGTTCAGTTTGTCTGTGGTCCCCACCTTCTTGACTTGGTTCAAATTGCCTCGAGTTTCCTCCTTGACCTTTGTACAAAAAAGTCCTCGGGGCTCCCCATCGCACTAGCACCTGCAGCCATCTGGGTAGATCACTGTCCTTAAATGCTGCAGCAATTCCTTTGAGACCTCAGCCTGGTCTACCCACACTCCTCTCCAGCTCTCTTCCCCTCCCCTGCTACTACCAGTATTCTGTGAACACCTGCTGCCAGTCCCTGTTTGTTGCCTGGCAACCATCCCCTTGGGCATTAGGATCCCTGAGCCTTGGGTCACCTGCTTATTTCCTTGTTGCTGCAATGCCCTAGGTCTTCCAAACAGTGCAGCAGCTGGTTTGATGCAAAAACCTCAGAGCTCTATGGAATACTTCTAACTCTGTCTTAGGGTTTTACTGCTGTGAGCAGACACCATGACCAAGGCAACTCTTATAAATGACATTTAATTGGGCCTGGCTCACAGGTTCAGAGGTTAAGTCCATTATCATCAAGTCGAGAGCATGGCAGCGTCCAGGCAGGCGTGGGGCTGGAGGAGCTGAGAGTTCTACATCTTCATCTGAAGGCTGCTAGTGGAAGACTGGCTTCCGGGCAGCTAGGATGAGGGTCTTAAAGCCCACCACCACAGTGACACACCTCCTCCAACAAGGCCACACCTTCTAATAGTGCCACTCCCTGGGCCAAGCTTATACAAACCATCACACTCCGGTACTCTTACCTGTGGAAACCTAGCTCAAGGGAAGCACCCTAAAAGCAAAGTTTTCTACAAAGCACAGATAATGTTGATTTGTAGTCTCACTTAAATTACTGAAGGTAGGCTAGAGTGTGGCTCATGCTGGAATGTGTGCCTCCCTGCATGAAGTCTTGGGTTCAGCTCCTAGCAACACACACATGGAAACAACAAAACAAAAGAAAGCATACAAGCAATTCACTACTGAGCAACAGGGTTTACTAAATTGAGGTATATTTACACATATATTTAATTGGAATATTAAGACGATATGAAAAATATGCTTGTAAATATTTTTTAATAAAGTCATGTAATAGTATTAAGAGAAATATGGAGAATTGTATATAGTGTGTTAGAGATTGTGAGTTACAAACTACTGAGAAGAAATTTTAAAAATAACAGTTGAACAAGGGAAAGGCTGAAAAACACATTGATTTTACTTATCAAAAATTTTAAGCTGTACAGTGGTGGCACACACCTTCAATCCCAGCACTTAGGAGGCAGAGGCAGGTGGATCTCTCTGTTCAAGGCCAGCCTGGTCTACAGAGTGAATTTCAGGACAGTCAGGGCTATAAAGAGAAACCATGTCTTGAAAAATGAAAAAAAAAAAAAATTTTTTTTCTTTTTCGAGTCAGCTGGGCAGGATGAAGGAAGCCAGGGCAGGAACCCAAGGCAGGAAGTGAAGCAGAACTGTAGAGGGATGCTACTTCCTGGCTTGCTCCTCTACTTTCCTATACAACCCAGGGCCACCTGCCGAGGGTGGCACCTCCACCTCTGTGTGCTAGGCCCACATCAATCATTAACCAAGAAAATGCACACAGACTTGCCCACAGGCCTATCTGGTGGAAGCATTTTCTCAGCTGAGATTCCCTCTTCCCAAGTGACTCTATCTTGTGTCAAGTTGATTAAAGAAACCTAGCCGGGACATCTTGTAAATAAAGAATTGTGACCCTCCCCTCCTCTTCCACCATGGAATATTAGAAGGACCTATCTTTTGAGAGTCTTATTTCGCTGGGCAGTGGTGGTGCATGCCTTTAATCCCAGCACTTGGGAGGCAGAGGCAGGCAAATTTCTGAGTTCGAGGCCAGCCTGGTCTACAGAGTGAGTTCCAGGACAGCCAGGACTACACAGAGAAACCCTGTCTCAAAAAACTAAAACAACAACAACCCCCTCCCCACCCCAAAAAAAACAAAACAAAACAAAACAAAACTCATACTGGGGTGCTTTCAGTTAAGGCTTATTCAATTCAGAGTTCTACAAAAGGAAGTCATACTGTCCAGATACGGGTCCTTCCTCAGAAGGGTCCTTCTTCTAAGATAAGGTAGTAGGTTCCTAAGGCCTTGTTTCTCCATCCTGAATATGGCACTTAACTCTGAACCTTCTGTCAATAGTGCTTCTCTGTGCTTGACTTCTCCAGTCTCTTTTTACTAGGCATGTATTTGCTGAGAGTAGGAGGCCAGCGTGTGAGCATTTAATTTTCTCCTGTGTCAACTAATATTCTATGACCACAACCAACCAGTAGAAATGTCTGAAAGGGAATCTATTGGAAGGATACTGGGGTCAGAGGAGTGAAGAGCAAAAGCCACTAAAAAGGGTTTCCTCTGAGGGTTTGGTGGGTACTATCTGACTCTGCTAGGGGACAGTTGAAGTGTGGGAGTAGAGATACACTTTCTGCAATGGGCAGAAGTCTGCACAGGGAATTGGGAGCTCTTGAGGTGGGCAGGCTCTGGAAACTCAATGGCTAATGTACTTCTTGGTCCATTTTGTTGCAGTGTGTGTAGAGTGGCAGGGACTGTGGAGTCATGAATCTAATCACTTCCAAATGTCCCTTCTCTCCTGGGCCTGGGAGTATAGCAGCTTGGATGACCCCAGAGTCGTTCTGCCTCATGATCATTCCTCCCGAGGAGGCTGTCTGAGAGGGAGGACCCAGCTCTCCCTCTCTCCTAGGAGTGTGCATACAAGACTGCTTCGTGAATGGTTTATGTATGATCTAGCAGCACCGGTGATTAACAAGCAGTCCCTGGGCCCCTCATGGTATCATCCATGCACTTTGCCTCCCACAGAAGGTCAGAGGGAGGCTGGAGGGACACAAATACATGTACACTTCCTTTGTTACTGATGGGTAGACGGGGATTTTTGACTCCTAAAGGGAGTGTTCACGGTGATGCAACGGTTAGTGCTGAATGAAACAACTGGGGTTAAATATTATAACACCACCGAGAATAATGTTTGGGTCTGGTAGGACTGTGTTCCCAGACTAAGGTTACTGAGTGTCTGACTGGTCTGATGATACATTGTTACTGCAAAAGTATCTAGTTCTAGGAGTACCAACAGACTGGGCTCCCCATCCCCAAACGCCAATAAAAGAGGTGAGTAGAGAAGCATTTTATCACTTGTAGCCATGTTGCTGCAGTGCAAAGGGGTTCTATTATCTTGAGGCGGTCTTCAAGAGGCTAACAGGAACTTGAGATTTTATAGAAAGGGGCAATGAACAGGGGTGGGGCTTCAGAGTTTACTTAACGGAGAGGAGAGCCAGTCTTGGTCAGGTGGTTATTTCAGTTTTTGTTCTGCAAGGGATTCTGGAGGAGTGACCATCGTCATTATTTGAGAAGAACAGTCTGGTTTCCAAAAGATTCTCCAGGGGTGCAACATTGCCATCAGAGGTAGTCACCCTCATTTGAGGGGCGATCTGTCTTGCAAGGCTTACCTGTTGTTTGGGGGAACCTCTAATCAGCCCTGTCATTCCAGTACAAAGTAACCAAGGGAGACATTGACTCAGGAGGGAAAAACGTTCAAGGTGACAAATAGAGCCAGAGAAGGACAAAATGGAGTTAGCCCAGTGACTTGTGCCCTCTTTGAAAACTACTGTTGTAATTAAGAACGTTCCAGAAAACATGAACTGAATAAAAAAAAAAAAAAAAAAATCATTCCATGAAACCATCCCTTCTACTCCCCCTTCTGGTCACTTGGGAAAATGCAGGGGAAAGGACAATTTAGGCTCCTAGGGAAAGGTGCTGGCTCCTCCCATCCTACATTCCCCACCTTAGCATAGACATGTTAAAGGAGGATGTCCTTTGATGGCACTTTGCTTCAGAACTGCACAGAAAACATGGTGAAATCAGAATCTTGTTTGGACAGAATCTGGGAGCCATAATAACTGAGTGCGTGTGTGAATGAATGTGTGTATACATTCAAGTGCGTGTGTGTTTGTGTGCCTGTGTCAGCCATGTGTGAACATACCTGTATCTGTATGCATGCATCTGCATGAGTATCCATGCTATATCTGTGTGAATGTGTGCACACACGAAGCATGGGTGTATATAGGCATGCCTATTTGTGTGGGCACATGTAAGTACACACAAGTGTGCCTGTGTGAGAATATGTTGCAGTAGGCTAAAACGATGAGAAACAAGCACTTATGCATGCATATGCATCATAGCAAAGACACATTAGCAGCTAAACTGTCTGGCCAACTCCTGCTCTGTGATTATGCTCTCAAATGACCAGGATTATTGCTATGAAAGACTGATACATATTTTAGTCAGTGTAAACCACAGAACAATATAAGAAAATATGGAAATCCTGAGTGTGTAGATCGGCTGCCTTATTTACACACATGCTTTATGTCACCACCCCCTATTCAGACTGTCACACCCCCAGGTTTCTTATTGTCTGTCTGGGCAATAACCACATACCACACTCTTGCAAGATTCCATGGTTTCTATGACACTGAAGTCTCCCATGCACCTTACATCCCTGTGTTAAATTCATTTCTATCCTTTGAGGACACCTTGCTCCAGCACTACAGTGTAAGAAAATATGACGGGATCAGCATTTAAATATACCCTGTGCCAGTGAAAGGATGGATCAGAAGCTCTTCCCAAAGGTTGTACCCAGGTGCTGATATTTACTGGTTTTGATAGAGGACTAGTTGTTATTTTGTGTGTGTCATTGTTGCTTTTGAATGTGACATATGGGTAACCCATCTGTTTCAGTTCTGTCTTCACCTTGAACTGAGGTACCAATCATCTGGGACCAGTCTTCTGATTAGACAATTGATGAAGGAGCTCTTTAAGCCAGCATCGATTCCTACTGGATAACCCCAAAGAAACCTCTATCCGTGTGCAGATCCTGGGACACAGCAGACCCCGGAGTGTGCTCAGTGTAGTTTCTCGACCAGATAAGAGGTTATAGAAGAGATATGGAAATTGGAGATGTGGAGGACCCCAAGCAAGCATCTGGTACCACAAGGTGTTCCCTCCCCTCAAAGTGGACACCACACACTCTATTCAGGCCTCGTTTCTGCCAGGCTATATCAGCTGCAATCGACAAATAGTTCACCAGCAGAAACATTGACAGGCAAGATCTACTTTTTAAATTTGATGCCTTCCAGATAGGCAGCTGGATAAGCTGGTTTAATATTTGCATGATTCCATCTGGGACCGGCCACATTGCCAACGTTAGGTCTTCACCCAGATCATTCCAATCTCTCTCTACCAGGAGTCCTAGACACTTGCCACTTCTGGACCATTTGCTGTAATGTAACCAGCTCAGATTGGTCACCACCCTAGACGAGAGAGGCTGAATGCTTGCCCTCAGGAAGTCTGCCCCCATTAAAAAAAAGGCAACAGTAGTTGGCTAGAGATATTGACACACTCCAAGAGTACTGTTCTAATGTGACCAATATTGGGGAGTACCTGAGATGCAATATATACCTGGACATGCCAGCACACTGTACCACAGAAACACAGGGAGGTTGTCAAAAGTCCCTTTCTACAGAGGCTAACATTTGAGGCAGAATATTGCCAGTAGAGAGATCACCCAAGCCAGCTTGCAGTGGGATCAAGGAAATGGTGGGTCACTGAAGGAATTTGAAATTTGAACATGGTGGACTCGAACCCAATAGGCTTTTTTTTTTTTTTTTTTTTTTTTTTTTACATTTATTATTATTGTTGTTGTTGCTTGTGAGTGTGTGCTGTATGTAAGTTCAGACGTGTGGGCCACAGAGCATATGGGGAGGTCAGAACACAACTTTGGGGATCCTGTTCTCTTCCTATCTTGTTGAGGCAGGGTCTCTCTTATTTCTACCATGCTGTATACTCTAGGCTACCTGGTCTGCAAGATTCTGGACAATTCTTTCTTCTTTCCTGTCTCCCCTTAGGATGCTGGGATTACAGATGTGGGCCACTCTATCTGGCTTTTTCATGTGAGTTTCTGGGATTGAACTCAGGTTGCCAGGTTTGCATGACAAGCATTTTCCCCCAGAGTCAACTTACTGGCCCCTGATAGATGTTTCTAAAAGATTACTCTGTAGACAACTTTTTTTTTTTTTTTTTTTTTTTTTTTTGGTAGAAAATTAGATAGGACACGGAGACTTGAAGTATGCACAAAGGAGAAATTTAGAACTTGAGAGGCTGGTAAGCCCCATGAGGCGGTCTCAGAAGCTGCTAATGGTCCTTCCTGGGATCTAGCAGGGCCCCCAGTTCCTTAAATCTACTGGAGTGATCAGTGTATCACCTAATTCCAGATGACTGATTTCTTTAAGAACCAAGGTGGCCAGTTCCAGGGCCTCTAACCATGCTTCTTGAGGAAAACCTGTCTTCCAGGGGCTTTGCATCTTTAGGGTCTCTCTGCCATCACCACTCCTCCCTCACAGTTCCTGGCACTTGAACTCACTACCGGTTTCTGTGAATGGACATGTCCAATGCTTCGGCGATGTGTCCATGGACACACGCAGATCCCAGGGTGGAACAAATTTCAGCTGATGTTATTACATTACCGGATACAAACTACACACTTGTCCCTGTCCCTCTGGTGAATCACCACACACTCAGGGCAGGGCTAGGGGTCCTGGGCTACCCTTGAGGGACCCCTGTGATTTCTCCAGTCACCTCAGGACTGGAACTCAGGGCAGCGGCAGCAGGCTGGGTGGGGAGAGCAGCTCGGCTGACAGCAGATCTGCAGGGCAGGGTCCTCACCCTTGGCGATCTGGCTGGGGCTGAAGGTCATAGCTGCATCATACTGGGCCTTGAGCAGCTGGATGTGCTTCAGAGCCCGGAGAACTTCGGGGGAGATCTCCTCTATACTTTCCAAAAGATTGTAGTTCTCACCAGGGTCCTTAGACAAGTCGTAGAGCAGTGGGGGCTCATGAGCCGTCAGCCGGTTGGCAGCGTGACAGGCAGGGTCCCAAGTGGTGTCGCTGTGGGCGGAGCCTGGGGAGGGGTCAGCTTTTTACACAAGAAGGGGCAGAGGACAGAGCAGCTTGGGAGTCAGCAGCAGGGTTAGGGAAGGGAAGCCAAGAAGAGAAGCGGGTTACCCTGGGTAAAGAAATGAGCCTTGTATTTCCCATTCCGAACAGCAAAGACCCCACGGATCTCGTCTGGGTAGGGTGGGTAGAAGAAGACAGACTTCCGTGGGCTCTGAGGGAAAAGTCAGGATGACAGGGTAGGAGAGACCTCTAAAAGCTCTTGCTTAATGCCCTGTTGTGGACTCCCTCACTTTGGCCCACCCAGGATTCTGAGAGGTGATAATCAGAGGCCACTCATCAAAGGAGACATGAGGCATGGACTCCCTGGCAATGCCCAGATTCATACCTAAAGGAGGACCAGCATGGGGCAGTGGAATTGGTGTCAAGGGATTATTGGCCCTACCTTGCCTGTGCCTAGCAGCAAGGGGCTGATGTCAACACCGTCCAAGGTGATGTTGGGCAGCGGAGCCCCGGTCAAGGCTGCCAGGGTGGGCAGCAGGTCCAGAGAGCTGGCCAGCTCGTGGGTTACACCTGTGGACAAATGGCTGTTTGGCCACTCAGATCACCATCAAGGCTAGGGGGATGGGGCCAAGGGTCTACAAAAAGAGGGCCAGAGGACTGACCAGGGGCAATGTGACCTGGCCAGTAGGCCAAGGCAGGTTCTCGGACACCACCTTCAAAAGTTGTTCCTTTTCCACATCTCAAGAGGCCGGAGCAGCCACCATCGGACATACGCATCAGTTCAGGACTGGGACACACAAGGAAGTCATCAGTAGAGACAGACTAAGGGGCCTGACCCACTGCTGGTGACCACTACCCCATATTTTAAAGTGTATAATCTCACCTATTCCCTCCCTTGCCTACCTAGACCAGAAACTCTGTACCTGTGACTCCCAGTGAATGTGACCCCAAGGATCACCATAATGTGACTAGCACCCGAGCCTCTTATACCAATCTTCCAACAAACAGGGTGGATGGACCCTAGAGTCCTGGCTATGATAGAGCAGTACCCCTTGCTCTGGCTCGTACCCATTATCTGCAGTGAAGATGACCAGTGTCTCTCCCAGCAGACCTAGGTCCCCCACAGCTGTCATCAAGGCCCCGACAGCTCCATCCAGCTCCATCAAGGAGTCCCCAAATGGCCCACGGCCTGAGCGCTTGGTGAAGCTTTGTCCACTGAACTGAGGGTAGTGGGTGTGCTGGGGGCAGAGACTGGAGTCAGCACTGGGTACACATCTTGGGCAGCCAGGGGGCGGGGCCAGGGTCACTCACGTGGGAAGCGTAGTACAGGAAGAATGGTCGGCCCTGGCGCTGGGCATCAGCCATGAGGTCTCGGGAGAAAGACACATACCGGGCCTCTAGTCCAGGTAGCCAAGGGGGCTGGGCCTCCACAGTCAGGTTGGCTAGCAGTGGGATCGGAACTAGTCCTTGGTCACAGGTACCACTGCAGGGGATGTCTGGTGGGAAGCAGGTCAGGTTCTGACAGGGGCCCTGGGAAAGCAGAGAGTAGTTCCTGTGAGGGATAGGTCTGGCTATGGGTTAGGGTGCAGTTGGTATGAGGGCTTGGGTGTGTATGGGGGCAGCGGAAGGCCCAGGTGGTTTTTACCTGGTCATGGGAATATGGGATACCCAGGAACCGATGGAAGCCCTGATGTGGGGGCAGGAAGGCCCCCTCTGGCCCCACTCCAAGATGCCACTTGCCAGCCATCCCTGTTAGATAGCCTCGAGCAGCCAGGACTTCTGCCAAAGTCACCTCCTCCAAGGGCAGGCCCCCTTGGGAACTGGGCCCCAGAACTCCAGGGTACATGCCTGATCGTACTGGGAGCCGGCCAGTCAGGAGGGCGGCCCTGTAGTACAAACCACGTAATCCATAATCTGTGAGTCCCACAGATTAGGGAGGAGCACAGAGAGAACAGGGAGAATTATGGACATACCCAGAGAGAGACAGAAATGGGATGAGCTGGGGAGGGGGAAGGGGAAAGGGAGGGGAGGGGGTACAGGTCCCTCACTCACCGAGATGGCGTGCACAGAGACACAGGCACATAGAAATCTGTGAACCGTAGCCCCCCTGCAGCCAACTGATCCAGGTTGGGGGTGGTAGAACTGGGGTGCCCATAGGAGCCGAGGTCCCCATAGCCCAGGTCATCAGCAAAGATCAGCACGATGTTAGGTGGGCTGGCGGTGCTCAGGCCTGCAGCCAATGCCAAAAAGAGGGTCCCCAGGGCCCCCATGGCAGGGACACAGATGGGCCTGAGTCCTCAGTCCCTTGGTAGGGAAGGCAGAGCGCCCAGACCAGCCCTCACCTGAGGCCCCAGCCCGAGTCTTCCTCCCCCCTAAAGCCCCCAGACCCAAATAGTCCTTCTGTCTGTAGGTCCACTTTCTGAAGCTCCAGCGAATCTGTCAGAACTCGGAAGGGGGTGGCCTGGGGTGTAACTCCACAGAGCCCCTAAAGGACCAGGGCTTCTTTAACTTCACAAGCGGGGATCTGACCCTGTTCACCCAGCGGTGCCAGCACAGGCTTGGGATCAGGAGCAGACGTCACTTCACATTGACCCGGGAGGCTCCGGCGCCATGGGACAAGGGCGGTTCGGAATTGAGAAGGAACTGGTCCTACACAGCGTCGGTCTCAGGCCGTCTGGGATACGACCGCGGTCACGTGACACTGGGTTGACCGAGAAGGGCGGGCTCGGAGACGGGGCGGTACCGAGTCGGGGCTAAGTAGAGCTGGGACGGGGCGGGGCGAGGCGGGGCGGAGCTGGGAAGCCAAGCTGGGTGGGTTTGTGTGCCTGTGGGACCCTTCGGGTGGGGCTGCTGAGGACCTCGGACCGGGGCGGGATTGGGTGAGGCTGGAGATTGATCGCGCGCTCCGGACCCTTATCTGCGCCGGTTGGGGTGTCCCGTGCTGGGCTGTGTAACCTTAAGCTCTCTGCTCCTGCGCGGTAGGCTCGGCTGCTGGACTGCCTAGCAGTGCAGCACGTCAATTATCTGGCTCTCCTGCTGTGTCGCTCTTAATGCGTGTCTGGAGTTCCTCTGGCGAATAGTGGTTTGTTTGTCTCATTTCCTCTGATGAGACACTTGAAGGATCCTTGTTGAAAAGACCTCAGCACCCCCCTTCTGACTGAGCAAAGAGAGAAACCATGGAGTCTGACGGAAACCAATCAGGAAGAAAAATCGGATTGGCTGCTGGCTTTTTTTTTTTTTTTTTCTCACAACCACCTTTGGTGAATTTTGTGAAACACAAAATATCAAATTCTTTAAAAATCCTTTCCCTTCTACACGCGTATCTGGCGTTGAAGGCTGAGTGTGTGTGTGTGTGTGTGTTTCTGTCTGGTGTTTGAGAGGGGTTGTTGGATCCCTGTGTGGTATGACTTAGGGCACATTAGTATTGAGGAAGTAATGGGAAGACACCATGACTGTTTCTAACTCTTCATTTATACATTCTCCAATTTAACCACTTTATTTATTTATTTATTTATTTATTTATTTATTCATTCATTTTTTGCTCACCAGTTTTAACTGGTTTTTTTTTTTTTTTTTTTTTTTTTTTTTTTTTTTTTTTTTTTTTTTTTGGTTTTTCGAGACAGGGTTTCTCCGTGTAGTCCTGGCTGTCTTGGAACTCACTCTGTAGACCAGGCTGGCCTCGAACTCAGAAATCCACCTGCCTCTGCCTCCCAAGTGCTGGGATTAAAGGCGTGCGTCACCACTGCCCGGCCAGGCCAGTTTTAACTGTTAAAGGAGAATAACAGATATAACCCTCAGAGGGTGGAAGGGTGGGTTCTTAGTGTACTTTAACATCTAAAGGTCCCTGTGCCCTGTGGTAGCTGGACTTCCCAGATCTCCCCGCCCTCAAAAGCCCCTGGCCTGAGTCACTTTTCCGGAGCAAGTCTCTTCCAGGGTATTTCCTTGCAGGTGGCTGTTCCTAGGGAAGTAACTTGTCCAGATTCTTGGCCTTTGATTCCTCCACAAAATAGAGTGGCTCTCTAAGACCTCTGGGATCAAGACAGCCATGACTGAGCACTCAAGAAGAAAGATGCTGGAGCCAGTGGGAAGATAAGCAGGGTTTTGGAAGGAGCTCCCGACTACAGTAGGGGATCAGGACTCAGATTCACCTGTGGGGATATGACCCTGTTCACTCAGTGGTCCAACACAGGCTTAGGGTTGGGTTGACATCATGTGACACTGGGCTGAAGGTGCCCTCTAGCAGGCTGAATGAGGGTGCTTCAGAATGAAGAGTAAACTGGTCATTGATTTTTTTTTTTTTTTTTCACTGAAGCCTGGCTGTCCGGGCACTTGGAATTTTCCTGATGAAATCTGCAAGAAACTGTAGGAGCAAAATTTCAATGTCAGAGACCCCAGAGCTGGCACAAAAAGGGGCTGGGTCTGACTGAGGCTACTGCCAATCTCATGTGAAATATGGGGGATGGGGTGGGGGCAATCTTCAGTTAGTGACTCTCTTAGTGTCACATTCCTGCACGGTTTCTGGGCTGGTGCATGGGTGGGGGTTGCCAGTAGTCCTTCTATTTAGAGTCAGGACAGAAAGCTCTTCTGTGGCCCAGAAATCTTTGAAACTGTATTTGGATCTCTCCCAGCTGGTGGCCACTGTGAATTGTAATTTGAAAGGAATCAACCAAAAGCACTTTCTTTCAGTTGCTGGCTGGGGAACTACCCCAGGACCTGCCATTATTCTCTGGAGAGCTTGTGTGGGGTTGTGATGTTATGCAAATTGTGGTACCTTCCCCTCTGGGTTCCTGAGGACTCAGGTGTGTGTACTCGTGAAGGCTGCTTAGGCTCAGCTCTGACCTAGAGCCTTGGAAAACTTGGAAAGAGTTATCTGTATGCTCTCAGCTGTTCAAAGCTGAGCTCTGAAGGCCAACCTGTCTTTAGAAAGATGAACTCTCTCTCTCTCTCTTTTTTAAGCCACAGAGCCCCAATTGGGAGTAGCCTGCTAGGGATCAGGAAGTGGCTTCAGATGATGCCTGGGGCATTGCTAATTTTGGGCAAACGCCCACAGTTGAGTAAGGAGCCTTGCGTTGAGTGGCACATCTCTTAGTTCTTCTGTACCTTGCTTGGAAAGGGATGGGAGAGGCATCTGCTTGGGGGTAAGATGCAGTGATTGACTTGCAACAGTGGCCTGAATAGAGTTCTGTGGCTGTTCTTGCACCAGTTTATGTGGTGACCTAGGATATATCAGATCTACATCTTCCATACCCTATTACCTCTCTATAATATCATTGTCATGTGTGGGTGTTGAGATGTACGGTGCTGATTAGGACCAAGCATCATTCTCCCTGAAGGGAAAATGTCTCAGGTGAGATCTGAGATCTGATGGAGACCTACCTGGCTGACTGTGTGGGGTTTTGGAGTTTGCTGAAGGCAAGCTTTCAGCTGAGTTATGATCAGGGGCCAGGCTTTGTCATAATCTCTAATGGAAGGGAGAACCCTGAGAAACCTTTTCAAACATATACCCAAAAGAAGAATGAGGATTACCGTCAGGTGACACAGCAATAACCTCTGGTCATCAGCAGATCTGTGAGTGACAGCTTGCTGGGCAGGTAATAAGTTTCCACATTCAAGGCCTACTATGATTGTAGTTTTATACCATTATAGAAAAATGAAAATAATTGTAAGCACTTTATTAGGAATGCTGGTTCGGCTACAACTAAGCTCATTCCCAGTCCTTCCAATGAGCTAAAGAAAGCTCAGAAGAAGGATGTTCCTTTCCCAAGCAGAGCCAGGCTCCGCAGTACCTACGATGAACATTAGACCTGGTAGTAATGGCAGCCATGAGCCTCCAGGTAGAGTCAGTGTAGCTGGAATGAGGGTGAGTTGAGATACGGCTACCACTGTATGCTGTACAAGTTCAAGGGCCCGAGAAATGCAAAGGCTGCGAGATGAAGCATGAGCAAGCAGATCAATAACCAGCAGATCAATAACCAGGTCTTTCTTTCTGAATCGGGCAGGAGCCATTTAATGTGAAGGAAGACTTGAACACCAAAATAAGGCTACCATTTTACAAGCCTCATTCAACAAAGTCTCAAAGAATAGACATTGGAAGAAGTTGGTCCAGAGTCAATGATCATTCAGTGATCTTAGATTTTTCGAATGTAAGGGTGGTTGGAAAGGCTAGAAGGACTGTTTCTATTTGGGTAATTAAAGCCGGAGTTCAAGAAACCCGTGGCAATGATAGTATAACATTAGAAGTTCTTTGGCTCAGTAGAGAAAAAGACATCACATGCCCAGAGAATGTGCATTGAGCATCATTGGCTCAGCTGTCTCCTGGTTGTCTCCTGACAGGGGCTGGAGGATGCCCTTCAAAACTTTAAGAGGCATACTGTGGGTGTGTGTTGAGGGGAACGAAACTCTGTGGGATGAGCACATGCCATGCAAGTGTAGGGACCTGAGTTCAAGTCCCAGCACCTACACAAAACCTGGGAGGCTAGAGCTTCTATAACTGCAGAGCTAGGGGAGGGATGGAGACAGGTGGGTTCTGGGGGGCTTGCTGCCAGCCAGTCTAGATAAAACAGTAAGTTCTAGGTTCAGTGAGAGGGTCTGTCTCAAAGAAATAAGGAGGAAAAGCCAGGCTGTGGTGGCACACACCTTTGATCCTAGCACTTGGGAGGCAGAGGAAGGTGGATCTCTGTGTTTGAGGCCAGCCTGGTCTACAGAGTGAGTTCCAGGTCAGCCAGGGTTAACACACACACACACACACACACACACACACACACACACACACACACGCACATACAAAGTGTGAGGGAATGGCATAACAGCACCCTTGGACAGCTCTGGAGAGGCTGGTTGTTGGGCAAGAATGACGTAGAAATGCAGCCAAGAAGCAGAGTGAAGGTGTGAAGAGATTCTGGCAGGCCAGAGACCATGTGATTAGACAGGTTGGTGAGGTTACTTTGACAGGCAAGCAGTGCTGTATAGCCCCAAAGACCTTTGACTCAGTAGCTATAACGTCACCATAGCCTAGGACAAAACAGAAAGTCTCACTAGGGAAGGCGGAAGAGATCCGGGTTTTAGGAATATGTCCTGGATTTGGCTGCAACACAATGCAGCAATTCCTGGATATGACTCATTCCTGGATCCAGAGCCCTATACTGAGTGCCAATCTTGACAGAGACATTCAAGGCCACCACCACCACCCCTTCCCAAGGGAAGTACAAGCTTTAGGCAGAAAAGGAATGTCTTAGGGGAAGAGATTCCATGAACTCAGGGGTTGTTGGCACTGGCTAGGAGTTTGATGGCTCTTAGCAAACTCTGGTGCCCTTGAGTTCGATGGCCAGACAGGGATTTTTCAGAAGTCAGGTGATGCATTGTATGCTGTTTCTGTCTTGCCATGTTATCTACAGATTCAAGTGACCCTTGTACTTTGGCCTCCCCAGTGTTATAGTTGCAACGAAGGCCTGATTCACCATGCCAAGCTGGGACTTAAAATGGACACAGTAGATATATGAACAGCCTGTGTTAATTTCCTAGGTCTCACTCTTCTGAGTCAGACAAAGAGCTCTCAAGCTCTCTCTTTTTTTGTGTGTGTTATTTTGTAATACTGGAGACTAAACCAAGAACTTCACAAATGGCAAGTAAACATTGCCAGAGAGTGGTGATACTCAGCTTTTACATCAATTGCTACACCATTCACATTCCCCGGGGTGACCCCATACTTCCCAGTGCCCTCGTCTTACCGGCTCTGAACATTTCTCGTGTTTTCCTCCTGTATCAAGTGAGCAAACACCAAACCTCAGTGGCTTACAATTGGTATTTATTCATTGCTCACAGTGAGCCCACATCGCAACATAGGTAAGGACCATGGAAAGTTTTGCTCCATTTAGTCATTTAGGAATCAAGCTAAAGGAGCTATATCATTAAAAATATTTTTAAAAATTTATTTTGTTTTATATAAACACGGGTCTTTTGCAGGCATATATGTCTGTGTGCCTTGTGTGTGCGTGGCTGAGAAATCTGGAAGAGGGCATCAGTTCCCCTGGGACTAGAGTTACAGACAGTTTTAAATAGCCATGTGGGTCCTGGGTATTGAACCCTGGTCCTGTGGAAGGCTAGCTAATGCTCTTAACTACTGAGCCATCTCTCCAGCCCTGAAACCATTTTCTTGACATGTGGATTTAAAGGCATGTTGGAGTTCTGTAGCTGGTCTTTGATACTCTGTAGGTTCCATGTTTCTTCACCCCCTTTCTTCTACCATTTCAACCTCTTAGCACTAGACAAAAGAGAGAAAAAGAACAGAGAAGGAAAGAGAGAGATCCCTGAGTAAAGTCAGGGGTCCAAAAGGGGGCAAAGATATGCTGGGACTAGTTCCTGCTGATTAGGGGCATCAAGTTTCTTGGGGCAAGTTTGATCTTGGCCATCAGGATATTTAATTTCTTCTCGTTGTTTCTTTTTTGTGTCATTACTTAACAAACTGCCACCAAGAGCAACCAATAACCCAACACCGAACAGCCAATAACCCACCCCACCTCTCAGAGCCCTAGCATTTATATACCCTCTGAAAAGTCTCCAGAAAAAAATCTAAATCTCACAAAATTGCAGAAGCTATCTGCAGCTGGCAAAAACACACCTCTACTAGAGCACGAGGCAAATCATAGACAGTTGCTGTGGACAGTCTGAAGCAGCCCCATATCCCACACCTGGGATTAAAACAAAAGCACATTCTTATACTTCTGTGCCTTTAAAGAAAGAAACCCAAAACTCTAAAATTGTCACTATAGAGTCCCATAACTAATCAGCAGGAGGATAAAGAGGGAACATTCAGGACTGAGCACAGTGTGGCTGTGGGTCAGGGTGGGCTTGTAGATTGGCCTTAGGAGCCAGGCACATCAGTACTACCTAACTCAGACCCAAGATCCTGCTTAAATGCAAAAGAAGTTAAGATAAAAGGCGTTGGCTGAACAGAAGAGTCCACCCAGAACCAGCAGCTCATGTGTCACTTTCTGATTCTTCAGTTTGCTGACTGGCAAAGAATAACTCTCTAGAGGATTGATTCAACGGTGGTATTTTGAGGAGAGTGTGGTTTTTGTTTTGTTTTTTGAGACAGGGTTTCTCTGTGTAGCCCTGGCTATCCTGGAACTCACTCTGTAGACCAGGCTGGCCTCGAATTCAGAAATCCGCCTGCCTCTGTCTTCCAGGTGCTGGGATTACAGGCATGCGCCACCACTGCCCATCTGAAGAGCGTGTTTTTAGGTAATACAGGACAGATACTTGCCTTTTAATCTTTCTTAGTTACTTTTCTATTATAGTCAAGACACCATGATAAGGCAACTTATAGAAGTAAGAGTTTATTGGGCCTTACAGTTTTTGAGGGTAAGTCCATAATCAGCATGGCAGGGAGCGTGGCCCCAGGCCAGTGGTGATGATGCTGGGGCAGTTGCTGAGAACTTACATCTGACCCACAAGTGAAGTGTGGGACTTAAGGGTTCTTTGGAGAGTCAGTTATGTTGAAAGATGCTTTGCTGGGCAAACACATTAAGGAAAGACTAAGGTAGACTCATAAAGGAACACTTCAATGAAACAGACACAGGAGAGAAGATGTTCTGTTAAAGCAAACATGAGAGAGGACACATGATTAAGGATTCTTTGCTTTTCTTCTTCCTCCTCTTCCTCCTCTCCCTCCTCCTCCTCCTCCTCCTCCTCCTCTTCTTCTTCTTCTTCTTCTTCTTCTTCTTCTTATTATTCTTCTTCTTCTTCTTCTTATTCTTCTTCTTCTTCTTCTTCTTCTTCTTTTTTCCTAGACAGGATTTCTCTGTGTATCCCTGGCTGTCCTGGAACTCACTCTCTAGACCAGGCTGGCCTTGAACTCAGAAAGCTGCCTGCCTCTGCCTCCCAAGTGCTGGGATTAAAGGCGTGTGCCACCACCGCCCAGCCAAGGATTCTTTACTAACTGCAAGGTCTGTCTTACATTGTGTAGTTGAACTGCATTTGTCAGGACTCCACGGACTCCTCCTGCTGATTGGATGCATGTTCTAAGGCAAGTCATGTGCTGAGGCAAGGCATGTGGAGGACACATGATATATGGAGGGTTTAAATAGGACTCTATGGGGTGATGGAGACAGAGCTTGGCTTGCTGGTACAGCTAGCTGTGCAATGCTCATGGGTCTTGAGTCTTCACTGATCTTCGCTTCTTTGAGAGAGGCACAGCCGAGAACATGTTCCTACTGGTCCCTCCTGCTGACTTTAGCTGAGGCTGAGGCCTGGCTGTCTCTGCCAGGTCATGTCACTGCTGTTGCTAACCTGATTCTACTGAACCGGACTGCTGATGTTTCCGTGAAGTGTTTGTGAGTGGATCCAGCTGCTGCTGACTGCTAACCAGACAACAAAGATGGGAGTTTCTCCAAAGAACCTTTCTAAACAGGTCCTCTTCCTCCCTCCCCCCTAACCACTGGCGAATCCTTTCTTTTCCACTACCTCTGGTGGGTGTTGGGCTATAAGGGAAGTTAAAGCATTTAAGAACCATCATTAAAAGTAAGGATTGAAAAATTAAAATTACACACAAGTAGGAGGTTGAGAGATAGCTAACTGAAAATGGTATGGTATTTTGAAATCTCAAAGCTGATCTCTAGTGACACACCCCTTTCAACAAGGCCACACCTCCTAATCCTTCCCAAACAGTTCCACTAACTGTGGCATATATTCAAATATATGGGCACATGGGGGCCATTCTCATTCAAGCCATCACACCTTCCAAGGTTTCCACAGAAACTATTTGCTTTGATTAAATCCCTTCCTGTTCAAACTGATCACACATGGGTCTATAATCTACCTGAACCCTGGATTAAAAAAAAAAAAAAGACTTATTTATTTATTTTTTGTATATGAGCACACAGTCGCTGTCTTCAGACACACCAGAAGAGGGCACCAGATCTCATTACAGATGGTTGTGAACCACCATGTGGTTGCTGGGAATTGAAATCAGGACCTCTGGAAGAGTAGTCAGCGCTCTTAACCACTGAGCCATCTCTCGAACCCTGAACCTTTGGGTTTTACAGTTGTTAAAACAGAGAGAAATTATGGCACAAGGGATTATTTGAGGAATAATGCATGAGATCTTGTGTGTGAGAGTTGGGTATAATCCTCTGGTAGTATTTGTAAAGTCCTATGTTTAATCTGCAGCATTGTAAGACAACAGTAATCAGGATGAGCAGGTAACAGATGTCCAAATTCTCAGTGCGTGAAATGGCCACATGAATTTGATTACTACTACTGTGTTTTGTAACTTGGATTGTGTGAAATAAATGTTGTGAAATACAGAATGTGAGTTAGGAAAATAGCTTAATTGTGGCATAATTGTCCAGTACACAAAAGTCTTCGGTTCAATCCCTGCTACTGTAACAATAACAAACAAACAAGGCAGAATTTCTGTTTGTTTGTTTATTTATTTATTGTCTCTCTGAGGAAAAAAATCACTTAGCAATTATATGTACTGAATGTGGTTGATCAATTTAAAAATGCCAATTCCAATAATATAATCTACAGCTCTCCTATTGTAAAACATCTGAAAATGCCAATGAAAATTTCAGTAATTATTCTTCCATGTGTGAATCCCAGCTTGAAAGAAACAAAGTGAAGAGGAAATTGAAACCATTAAAGTAAGCTAGTATGGAATCCGGAACATTCTCAACACCGGGATCTTAAAGTCTGGGGTTTTAAGAATGCATCAGAGGCAAGAGGTGAGAACGCAGCCAGAAGCTGGGAAAAAGATGCTCACATCAAATAAGCACTGGAAAGACGAGGGAAAAGAAGTTGATTTACAGGAAAGAAAAGCGAATAATCTGGAGCTGAAGAGATGACTTACTGGTTATGAGCACTTGCTGTTTTTCTGGAGGACTCTGGTTTGAGCTCTAGCACCTACATGGTAGCTCATCTGTAACTCCAGTCTGAGGATATTTAATTCCCTCTCCTAGCCTCTGCAGGCAATGAATGCACATCGCATCCATTAACGCAGGTGGAACACCCACACAAATAAAATGAATAAGGAAAAAGAAAGATTTTTGTGATGACTCAACAGATGAAAATCAAATTTCACTTAAAAATGCAAGTAGAGACGTACACCTAAATGGATATACGGGTTTAATCACAAGTGACATGACCTGGGTAGTTTGGGATTGAGGCTTAGGTTGGTAACCCAAAGCCATCTGGCAGGAGCAAATGATAATCACCTCTGAAACTGAATTTGACTTCTCCAGGTTCCTGTAGATAAAGATTAGCCAGCGCTTGGAAGGCAGAAGCAATAGGATTGCCTCAAGTTGGATCCTAGCCAGGCCAGTCATAGCTACAGAGCAAAGGTCTGTTACAAACAACAACAACAACAACGATGCCTAAGACAGACAGACAGACAGACACACACACACCCCCCCCACACACACACAGACACATCAAAATAAATAAAATTACAAAACATCTAAATATATTTCTTTTTTAAGTTCCATAAATTCACTGGGCAAGATAGTGCAGAATTTTGATCCCAGCACTCTGGATCAAAAGATCCTGGGAGAAGCAGGCAGATCTCTTTAAGTTACAAGCCAGTCTAGCTTACAGAATGACCACCCCACCCCCACCCCCAGCTGGGACTACACAGTAAGACCTTACAACACCACCCTTAAAAAGGCAAATTAAAACTGAGCATGGTGGTATCTGCCTGTAATCCCAGCACTTGGGAGGCTGGGACAGGAGGATCACCACTAATTTGAGGCCAGCCTGGGCTACATAGAGGATTCCAGGATAACTTCAGCTACAAGATTAAGCTGATCTCAACAAAGAAACAAAAAGACAAAAACTAACCAAACAAAACAATGTATCCTAGGCTGGATTTAACATTTCTGATCCACTTGCCTTAACCTTTCAAGGACTGGGGTCTCTTTCTTAAGTGATAGAAACTGTAATTCTGAGTTTGTGTTTTAATCCCTCTTAAATATTATTTTTTTTTAATGGTTTTTCGAGACAGGGTTTCTCTGTGTAGCCCTGGCTGTCCTGGAACTCACTCTGTAGACCAGGCTGGCCTCGAACTCAGAAATCCACCTGCCTCTGCCTTCCAAGTGCTGGGATTAAAGGTGTGCGCTACCACTGCCCGGCTCGTGAATTTTTTTTTAAACCTGTGTATATGTGTGCAAGCAGAGTTCAAAAGAGTTCAAAGGACTACTTACTGAGAAAATATCCCAACCACAGGTCATCCAGTCTGTCAGGTTAAGCGTCAAGTTCCTTTACCCACCTTCCTGCTAACTCTTTTGTTTTTTTGAGACAGGATCCCATGTAGCCTAGGCTATCCTTAAACTTACTGTGTAGCTAAAGATCACCTTGACCTTCTGCCCCTCCTGCCTGCATCTCCCAGTGCTGGCCAGGTTTACCATCTTGTGCGAGCACATCTGGCTCCCACCCCTCCTCTCTACCGCCATGCTTGGCTTTTGGAATACTTTTCTTGAGTGGTTCTAAAGTTGACAAATGAAAATTCTTATTTGTTTTGTACGGCACATTATTTGGAAACTCATATAGCACAACCAAATGAAGTCTGTGTCTCTTTCTCTTTCTCAGTATGTTTATATGTTTATTGTATAACCTATTTTTTTTTTCTGGTGAGAAAATTGATCGGCTCCTGTTCTCCACCAATCCTGAGGGCTGAACCCGGGGTCTCAAAAATGCTAAGCAAGCACCTTTCAAATATTTTTTAGCAACGGTCTTACCTTTCCTTAAAAACATTAGGCAGACATTTTATTTCCAGTCCCATTAAGGATTATTACAAACATAAAGGAACTATCCTTCCAATGTATTCTAAATTGAACCAAAGACACATCATCCAGTTAAAGAACACTCCTGAGGCCAGGCAGGTGGCACACACCTTTAATCCTACCAATAAAGCAGCAGACGCAGGTGGATCTCTGTGAGTTCGAGGCTGGTTTAGTCTACAACAGTGAGTTCTAGGACAGCCTGGGCTACATAGATTATGTCTCAAAACAAACCATCCAAATAAAAACTATGACATGAGGAGTTCTCTCTGTAATATTTTTACCTTTTTTTTTTTTTTTTTTTTTTTGAAACCACTTTCAGTGTTTGGTGTGTGGGTCAGATTTTAGATTTTTTAAATTTTTTTTCAAATTAATAATTAAAAAAAAAAATCTATTCTTCTCTCATACAATACATCTCCACTGCAGCCTCTGTTCCCTCTACTCCTCCCAGGCCCCACCCACCTCCCCTCTTTTCCAAATCTACTGCTTCTTCATTTCTTTTTAGAAAAGGGCAGGCCTCCCAGGGATATCAACCAAACATGGCATAACAAGATAGAAAGAGACTAGACATATAAGATTGCCTCATATTAAGGAAGGGTGAGGCGACCCAGTAGGAGGAAAAAGGTCTCACAAGCAGGCAGAAGAGTCAGAGACACCACCGCTCCCACTGTTAGGAGTCCAACAGAAAACCCAGGCTAATGCTTTAAAAATACTTAATTATTTAACCAACACAATTTTAAAATGACAAAGTGGTTGGATTTATAGGATCTTGTTTCAAAAGTTACTATAAGATTTTAGAAATTAAACAGGGTGGTGTTGAGGAAATCGTATAAATATAGATCAATGGAAGAAACAGAGTCCATAAATAGACGACACACGAATGGGGCCAGCTGACTTTCAGAAAAGTGCAAAGGCAATTCAAGGTAAAAAGGACAGTCTTTCAAAAAGTGGTGCTGAGATGTACTGAGAACAGGCAGAAATCGCACAGTCACAAAGACCTTCAGTGAAAAGGGAACGGGAAATGGCTGGTTAATGGATAGCATAACAATTTCCATTTTAACCATGTATAAGTGTGCAGTCATGTAACATTAACTATGTGCACATGTATGCATGTAACTATCACACTATCCATTTCTAGACGGTTTTCATCATGCCAAATGAAAATTTAATGCTATGCAAATTTTACTATAATTTTTTTGAGTCATGTTATGTCTCCCAGGGTGGTCTTAAACTAATCTTGCCTCAGTCTCCCAAGTGCCAGAGTACAGGTGTGCCACTACATTCATATGGAGCATTTTGAGAGGGCTCAATGGGTGTCCTGGTTAGTTTTTGTAAACTAGACTCCACCTATAGTCACAGGGAAGGAGGGACCCTCAGCTGAAGAAATGCCCAGATTAGACTGGCCCATGCCAATAGCTGTGGGAGATTGTCTTCATTGATGATGGATATGGGTGGGTGCAGTCCACTATGAACAACACCATCCCTAGGCTATATAAGAAAGCAGGTCCACTATGAGCAACACCATCCCTAGGCTGTATAAGAAAGCAGGTCCACTATGAGCAACACCATCCCTAGGCTGTATAAGAAAGCAGGTCCACTATGAGCAACACCATCCCTAGGCTGTATAAGAAAGCTACCTGAGCATGAGCCACTGAGGAACCAGTAAGCAATGTTCCTCCATAGTCTCTGCTTCAGTTCCTGTGCTGACTTTCCTCAGAGACTGATTGTGTCCCAGATGTGTAAGCTAATAAACCATTTCCTTCTCCAAGTTGTTTTTGGTCAAGGTATTTATCACATCCACAGAAAGAAAACCAGAACAACAGGCAAAGATGCTTGCTGTCAAGCCTGGAAGCCTGAGTTTGATCTCTGGGATTCATACAGTGAAAGAGAACTGACTGACTCCTGCAAGTTTTTTTTCTGACCTCTATACCCAGTTATGGTATTGTGCATGGCCCTACCCTTAAATGCATGTACTAAATAATATTTTTCAAGGCTTTTAAAATGAGAGCTGGGGTTGTAGTTCAGTGGTAGAGTTCTTGCCTAATGTGTATGAGGTCCTGGGATTGATTCCTAACACACACACACACACACACACACACACACACACACACACACACACACTTAACTTTTTTTGTGTGTGTGATGTTAGGATTGAGCCCAGGGTCTCACACATATTAAGCAAACATTCTACCACTGAGATGTCTCTGAGTAACCAGACTCCCCCGAGGAAAAACATTTTTGACACAAAAACTAGAAATAAAATTTATTCATGAACCTTGAAAAGTAAAACTGTTGAGCTGAATGTGGTGGTATATACCTTTGATCCCAGCATTTGGGGGAGGGAGCAGGGGCAGGCAGATTTCTGTTCTCTGGGAGTTCGAGGACAGCCTAGTCTACATGGTGAATTCTAGGACAGCCAGGATTATGTAGAGAGACCCTGCCTCAAAAAAACAAAACAACCCCCCCAAGAAAACCAAAAAATAACCCCCCCAAAACAACAACAAAAAACCCCACAAATAAAGCAAAACCAACCAACCAAAAACCTGTTGGGAGTATAGCTGAGCAGCAGAGAGCTTACAAAGCAAATGAAGCTCCAGCACTGGGCAAATAGATGTCTAAGGAAGACAGGAGGGACAGGATCCAAAAGTATAAAACACAGGAGAAAAATTCTTTGGGACAGGCCCTCACTATGTAGCCTTGGCTGGCCTTGAACTCAGAACATAGATCAGGTTGGCGTCAAACACAGAGAGATTTGCCTGCCTCTACCTCTGGAGTAGTGGGGTTAAACTTGTGTGCTGTTGGGGATTGGTTCTAATGCTTTGATTTAATCGGGAATCTGTGTGTCCAAATGCTGAAGGTCCTTGTCCCCGATTGGTTTTTCTTCAATTAATAAAGATGCCAGTGGCCAATGGCTGGGCAAAGAGAGACGAGGCAGAACCCTTAGATTAGCTCAGGCTAGGACGAGGGAGAAAGGAGGAGAGACAGAATCGCCATGACTCAGGGGAGAAAGACAGAATCGCCATGACTCAGGGGAGAAGGATGGGACACAGGAGCTGCAGGACAGAAAACCAACCAGCCATGTGAGAATTCAGGTGGGTGGCCACTGGCCACTTCCCCCACTGGGCCTGGGGCAGCAGGGGAAGGTTTAGTGCCCAGCATTTGAGGTAGCCAAGGCATTTTAAAATTAGCTGTCATGTGTGTGTGTGTGTGTGTGTGTGTGTGTGTGTGTGTGTGTGATCCATCTGCAAATTCAGATAGGTCCTGGGCAGGTGTGCACATGTGACCTGCCAGGAGCCAAAGCAATGTAGCTAAACTCACCACTACAGTGTGCTGATACCAAGCGTAGAAACATTTTGTGACTACGATGTAGGTAAAGATTTCTTAGGTAGGACGCAAAGAATATTAACAATAATACTGAAAAAGAGAACTGGATTCTTTAATAGTGAAATGTTTAGCCAAGTATGGTGGCATAAAGCAGTAATCCTACGCCAGGATGAGACTAGACCACAGGTTCAAGAGCAGTGTGAGACATACTGGAACAGTGCTGAGATACACATGTGTACACACACACACACACATACACACATATATGCACACACACATACACACACACACACAAATGCCACACACCACACATACACACACAAACACCATACACACCACACATGCATATGCACACACGCATACTATACACACACGCATACACACGCTTGCACACCACACACCACTCCACAGTCCACACACACACATACATCACACCACACACCCACACACACACACAAACACCACACACTCCACACACACTCCACACACACACCACATACACACAACACACACACACACCACACACGCGTACACATACACAAATGCCACACACATACTCCACACACACACTACACACACACACACACACACACACACTCGCACACCACATACACGTTCATGCACACATGCATGCACACACACACAAACACCACACACTCCACACACACTCCACACACATACCACATACACACACCACACACACACCACACGCATACACATACA